>NC_137878.1:14806780-14969280 GCF_963924005.1 Protomyctophum bolini
TGTCTGATCAAATTAATCTATCCAAATATCTATATCTAAATAGTGAATCAAGCCACTTAAAAACCTTCTGGGGTGCACACAAAAGCCAGAGTTGATGTTAAAAGTGTTTTAAAGTGAAATGCCCCTTTAACGACTTTCCTGACGTTATCTTTATCGATTCCAAATGCTGAAGAGGGTTCTCTTTATATTCATATCCATAATTATACTAATCTAATACAGCCTATACCATTAGTTTAGCTTACTACTCACGGAAACCCAAGTTTAGTGTTAGCCTCAAAGTCAAGACCCATTATATAAAATAACACAATATTTTTCTAGTAACATTGTTCTTTGTCTGTGACCTTGCCAGAATAGAGAAACACTTTTTTAGGGATCCTAACCCCTAAATAAATCCTGCATTTTTACAATGATGAATGCAGAAATTAAGCGACCACTTCACACATTTTCTAGCTATCTTATACAGTAAGGGCCTAACTAAATGATCATGGCATAATTGTCTATTCAATCTCACTGAGAGGAGGTCTATGACTAGCTCTGAAGCGTGCCTACCAGTATGTGACATCATTCTGTAGGAAGGTTTGGTCATTTAAAAGAAGATTTCAATTGAAATTATGTTTTAATTAATGCGAAAACAATGGCATTCCAGCATGATAACTTTCCAGGAAGAGAAAGCCCCCCCAATGAGACACACAGTAGACAAAAATGTGCCATCTTATCATGAGCATTAGTGAGGACCAATTATATGACAATAAGTTTGAAGTGCCCCTTTAAGCAATCAAAACATATGGTAGAAGGGGTTAAACATAGTCTGTCAGCAGAGTGTTAATTGAACTCTGAAAGTGTAACAAGTGACCTGTAGGGACAATAGTCAGAAATACAAAGTAACTAAAAGGTAGTCTCTCGAGACTGATAAAGAGGGTGCCGTTTCACCTATATTTGCTGATGGGTTCTCAGATTGACTAAAAGGGAACTGATGGGTCACGGAACTGACCATGTAAGAAAGAAAGAAAACTTTGAAACTGCAAAGAGGACTACTGCAGAAATGTCTTTATAGTGACTCCAAATCACCAATGACTAGTCTAAACTAAGTACTGCACCCAAGTTCACTCTTTATAGAATTGACACAATGAATCAATTTACATGATTAATCATTTGACAAGATTAATCAAATGAAATGCCAGAGACCAAATCATGTGTTTCATGACAGATCATGTGCTATCTACATACCTTGTGATGAGCATTTTACTATCATTTTGAACTTTATTACTTTCATTTCAATGTATGGTCAAATTAATTACAGATTGATGTATCAATGAATTGAAAAATAATAATCAACAGATTATTAATTTGCAGTCCAATACTTAATGAACAAAGTACAATTATAGGTGAACATTTTCAGCTGCCTTTTCTTCTTCTGTGCAGCTTGCAGATGCATGGGCTCATTTTAGTTATTCGTGTAAAGCCAGTAAAGGGCTTAAGTGTAAAAGTAACAACAAAGTAGTGCAGTAAATGTTTGGATTTCTTTATTTATGTTGATCTTTGGTTTGTGCCAATTAAGAGGTGCATAGGCTACTGTAGAACGATTCAGGTCAATTTGTTTTAAATCTCAAAAGTGAACATGGGGGATTTTACTGAAATATAGTATATGTGGTCTTCTTGGTATAGGAGTGAGTTTTGAATCTGTAGGTTGGCGGCTACTGTCTGGAAGACTGGAGTCGCGAGAGGCATAAATGGGGCTGAATAGCACTCACCGTGTTAAGTACAGTTGAATGTGTCCGGTTTGCACTTCAACTCCCCTGTTCTCTGGCTGGCTGTCGCCTTTCACCGGACATCTGAAAGAGGCTCCTGCTAAATTTGCACTGGTACCATGCACGCCCTGGGAATGGCTGAGAGGGAGGGGAAAGTGAGAATGAATGAGGAGGTGCATGGATCCCTGTGCCGTGTGTGTGTGTGTGTGTGTGTGTGTGTGTGTGTGTGTGTGTGTGTGTGTGTGTGTGTGTGTGTGTGTGTGTGTGTGTGTGTGTGTGAGTGTGTGTGTGTGTGTGTGTGTTCCATGCACTGCATGATTGCTTCTGTGTGCATTTTCCTGTGTTTGGTGAAGTTCTTGCAGGGCCATACTTGGAGGGGGGAGGGAGAGAGACAGAGAGAGAGAGAGAGAGAGAGAGAGAGAGAGAGAGAGAGAGAGAGAGAGAGAGAGAGAGAGAGAGAGAGTGAGTGAGAGTGAGTGAAAGTGAGTAGGGGAAATAGGAGTGAGAACTTGTACAATTAAGGTAGCAGGGAGTGGGACACAGAATGGGAGAGAGAGGGTGACAAAGAGACACAGTGGAGAGACAGAGGAGAGACAGTGTGAGGGGCAGGGTAAAAGTGAAGGCGAGGAGAGGAGAGGAGAGGCCATTTTCTGGAGGGAAAAAGAGGACAAGGCACTTTTGAAATTCTGTGTGGGAGATAACGCAGGTCTGTTGCTTCACAGCACGAGCAACGTAAATTGGTGAGATTTATAGATCCAGGCGGCAGGAAGCTACAGCCGTGGTCTGGGAAATATGTAGAAGAAAGGGCGAGTATGGGGAGAGCGAGGAGGAGGAGAGAGAAAGCGAGAGAGAAAGAGGGAGAGATCAAGAGGGAGGCTGCATTAATATGCTAATGAGCGGAGTGAATGCACAACAGGCCCACTGACGGGCCTAATCACTGGTGGACACACACTGCGACCTAATCCTTCACACAGCGCACGCACGCACACACACACACACACACACACACACACACACACACACACACACACACACACACACACACACACACACACACACACACACACACACACACACACAGTGCACTAAACAATCTTTTCACCCATTCACATGATATAAACAGCATAATACAGGCAGCAAGAAAGCAAACAAATGCACAGATTTGACTGAAATGAACCTATAAACCCCCCCCCCCCCCCACACACACACACACACACACACACACACACACACACATGCGCACACACGCGGCAGTGGCTCGGGTAGAGTGGCCGGTAGAACAGCCACAGGAGTTAGTGTCGAAGTGTCACCAACCTGCACTCTTGCAGGTTGGTGCCTTGCATGGTTTCGGTGTATGAATGTGCGCGTGAATGGGTGAATGTAATGCACACAATCTATGTAAAGCACCTTGGATAAAGACACTATATAAATGCACCATTTACAATTTAACACAGGTTTATGTGTCTGTTTCCCCCTGTAACTCTAAGGTATTATTGACATAAGAGTCTGTGTTCCATCCGCCAGGCAGTATAACAGAAGGAAGCTGGAATCGGAATGTTTCAGGGAAAGGAGAGGAGAGGACTCACTGTGTATACACCAAGCACAATAACAATCCCTATTCATCAATGCAGTAGCTGTACACAACTGCAACAAGTTGACACTTGCAGAACAATACTGATGATTATACTAATAAATACTGTGATTATACTAGGAGGAAGATGTTTTTCAAAAAAGTGTACAGAAAGTGTTAAGATTATGTTTTTGTGTAGCCATACACGCCAGTTTATTATTAAGTATACCCGGTTTTCACCTTAGCACCATGCACCCATAACTTAAGCCTCGCCCCCACAGCTGGGTTAGAACTAACCGTTATGATTGTCGGTTATGATGTCACTAAAGTGGTGTATTTCGATTGGGCCTTTTGACCAAGGCTTTCAGCTTTCAGGAAGAAACCAAAAATACACAGGGAAGACATATATTTGAATATTATAACCACGCCACCTGTGTGTCTACTGTCCAGAGTAATGTTGACACATACAAAACAGAAAAGGTACAAAAATCACAGCACTCATCACATCATCTTTAAACATCACATGGGACAGTGCAGGATAACACATCTGAAATACGATTTTCCATGATTTAATGCAAATTCCATGAAATCCACAGAATATGC
Organism: Protomyctophum bolini; assembly: GCF_963924005.1. Taxonomy (NCBI): domain Eukaryota; kingdom Metazoa; phylum Chordata; class Actinopteri; order Myctophiformes; family Myctophidae; genus Protomyctophum; species Protomyctophum bolini. The sequence goes on from NC_137878.1 coordinate 14,810,702, forward strand.
ATTGCATTAGCTTGCGGTTTACCCCAACAATTCCCCACAATATTTAACCATAGTTTCAATAAACTGTTGGAATGAAATGGACCAGTCCAGAGTCACTGTCCAATGACATAATCATGCATATTTGGCTATCAAGACCAATTTGTGTGTTTTAGGCAATTCACATGAACGTTTTTACTTTTTATATCAGCCATGCAAGGACATTATGTTTTTGTACCTGTCTGTCTGTGTGTCTTCCTCAGAACTTCAGAAGGCAATCCTGATCCTGTAACATAACAGAATAGTTATAGGCAGTAATCCTGTAATTACTGCCATTAATTATTGTCACCCAACACTGACACAGCCCTGGGTGCAAGGAAACCTGCAGGCCTGGTGGATCATCTACATCTAACGTAGCTCCAAGCAGCACACTTGTCGGGGTGCATACTTAGTTTAGACTAGTCATTGGTTAGACATAAGGTTGGTGAGGGGTGCGTTAAAACGACCGGATTAAGGTTGGTGAGGAGTGCGTTAAGGGTTGGGAGAGGGTTAAGGTTAAGTTTAGGTGTGGGAGGTTAGGGTTAGGGTGAGGGTTTGAGATAGGTTGTAGGACTAATGACTGGTCTGTGTGATTCCATTTTGTACCCCTAGAGGGTACCATAACATTAGCAAAATTGAAATTGTCCAAATTCTGGCTTTTCCCATCAGGGATTTGGAAGGAATAAAGCTCAGAAAGCAAGCGTAGATATTATCTTTTAAATGGCTTCAGAATGTTGTAGGTCTGATCTCATGTTTTTTTTTTTTTTTTTATCTACATCATTATATTGCTATACCCCAATTGTATATAATTATTTTCTTTATCTTGTCAAATGCACCTTCAAATACAGTATATATATATATGCAGTAAATTGTGGAATTCTTTGCCAGACTGTGCTAACAAAGACACACATATCGGCGCATCCTTATAATAAAGGGTAGAGTGTGTCTCCATTCACGCGCTTCTAATACATGCCTTGCACATATGTCGATGTGGCGATAAAATTGTCTATTAAACTGTAAATACCTAAAATGAATATTGTACATCATTTATGTATTTTGTATTGTAATTAGTAAGCCTATGACTATATAACACTTTGCAAGCAGGATAAAATAAACGAATGTAGACTGCTAATAATGGTGTGCTATTCTCTGTATTTACTATTTAATGGTAAAAAAAAGAAAAAAGAAAAAAAAGAAAACAGATAAAAAAACCCTTGGCATGATAAGATTTAGCGTACTACTACATTTTGGTGGCACCAAAATATGGAATGCCCAGACACCATCACCAAATCACTGGTTTCTTTCTAAATCAGGAGACCAGAGATAAATGCATTTTCCCATAGAAAGGATTCACTGCCGCCGTTTTTTGTTTTGTTTTTTTTGCTTTCTTTTTGTCCTTTGTACATATAGACAGTGTTTTGTATTTGTTAATTACATCAATTATTGTATTTTTTACTATGGTGATGAATTGAATACACGTGACATGACCAATTATTCATTTTGTAATACAAAAATAAAACGGGCACTACAAGAGCTTGTTGCATTCAGTCATTCTTGTTTTAGCCTTAATGTTTGACTGTACAGTACCACTAGCTGTACCACATTTTTTACAAATAAAGTATTATTCAATATAAATAAACAAACAAACAAATATCCTTGCAAAATGCAATGAACATGCCACCCTCCACAAAGACATTGGCCTACTACAGAGATCTACACAATAGTCTGACCGTTATCTGTCAATAACCCTGAGCACTTGAAATGCAGTCTCTGAACTTGCCTTGACCTCTCGACCCCTTGTGTCACTGACACATCAGTGCCATGAGAGGTGCAACAACAGCAGGACCATCCACCATCCTGAGGCAGCATCAGCACCAACACACACACACACACACACACACACACACACACACACACACACACACACACACAACCTGCAATATCTTACACAGCCACTGTCTGATGTTCCATTATACTAGATAGAGAATATATAATGTCAAATCACCCACACACCATCATAATCACGATTCCATTCTGGCAGTCAGAAGGTGGGAGGGAAGGGTGACTGCGAGCCAAAGTGGGGGGAGTGAGAGAGACGCACGCACAGCACACGCGCGCGCGCACACACACACACACACACGCACACCGGGCCTAAGTCTGAGTCTCTCCACATCATTTCATGCGAGGAAGCGGTGCCATTACAAACGTCAGTAATCGTCTGTCTTGTCTTGTCTGTCTGCATGCAATGTTGTTTTATTATTATTCCGTGTACTTGGATACCGATCAGATTATCATGCAGGAATAATAAACACTTGTTCTTATCAGGCGAATGCGTCTGGCCAGTGGCTACGTTAGCTTTAGCATTAGCTAGGTAACTTGTTTAAATGTACCCATAGCATACTGTATATCATGATTGCGACACACACACACGCGCGCACTGGTATAGTTAGAGTTGTGTCGCTTTTACAACGAGACACTCGCTTTATTGTGTTTATAAAAAAAATGCACGGCCGGCGTGGCGACAGCATTTTAAGCCACGAATGCAGTGAAAGTAAAACAGTTTACGAGCTAGCCCGAATGCTAAGTTTCTTTAGCCAGCCCAGAATAAGGCTGGTGGTTTGTTGCCATTCGTCGGGGCCGGGCCGGCGGGGGCTCCACCTATCTCCTGGAACGGGACGTTTCGGTGTGTGTGTGTTGACTGTTATTATTCACACTGTCTGGGGGTCAGTCAGTAATCGATACAAGGTGGACGATCAGCGCCAATACCGCCGAGGCTCGGCTCGGCAGGCCTGGGATCAGCTGATCAGCTGGCGTATGCCCTGTAAAGACATGTTTGATTAAACAAATAATATGCATACACATTATAGACACATTGACAGGCTCGGGCGTTATTATATGACACCGCTGGAGGTGAGGGATTTAAATAAATAAAACGAATGTTTTTGTTATGCGGGTATTTTCGTTTCGTTTTGTTTCGTTAAAGCGACGTTGTCATGATCTCCATTCTCTCTCTCTTGTGTTGGCATTTTTCAGCTGTATTTTTGGTCCCCAACCTCCTCGGGGCCCGGGCCGCAGTCCGCGGTCTACAGTTTGGTAGCGGGCCGCTGACGGAGTGAAGCACGTCGGACTGTGTCGCTACCAACCCGCCCCTGTCCCGACCCGGCGCCTTGCCCGCCAGCCCAGACAGTGTCTGTCTGTCATCATGGGAGACAGTAGAGGTGAGACAACAACAACACTATGCTGTGTCTGTGTGTGACATTGACGTTGTTTCTGTTAATTTAACTCCCGGAGAGTAATACACAAACTTGTACCAAATTACGGTTATGTACCAGTAAAGGGTTCATTTGGTTACATTTGTATACTTATGTATAAAAAAATGTAGAGATGCACCGATATGGAAATTCTTGGCCGATACGGATCCCGATATACGTATATGTTTATTTAGTTTTTGTTGTTTTTATTTCCCCCTTTTGTGCCAGGGAAACAAATACATCTCAATACAAGGAATATGTTCAGAATCTACAGCTTGGTAGACTGCAGATAACCAACGCAAAATATATGCTCAAAAACAGCTAAATATTGGCTACTGCCATCGGTTAATGTCAGTTTTATTTGCCAATACCGATATTGACCCATAACGGCAAATATCGGCTGATACTGATTTTGTGGCCGATACATCGGTGCGTCACAAAAAAAAATGTATACCTTCTTTATCACTGAGGGTTTTGCAGTAGTGTTTATACCAGACCCGGGAGAATCTCTTTTCCTGGTGGTTCGCCCAGGTGGACACACTGGACTGGTTTTTGAGGTTAGGTTTAGGCATAATTTCCATGAGGTTAAGGTTAGTTTTAGGCATAGTATTTGAGGTTAGGTTTCGGCATAGTTTTTGTGAAGTTAATTGTTAGGGTTTAGACGTAACCCGGGCGACAGACACACAAATTAATGAGGGGGTCCCGTATCAGACCATAGCAAACTGCATTAAAAAATTGAGATATAATCGCATGACAGCCTTGCACATTGATGTGAGCACGTGGAGGACAAGATATAAATTACGATGACAGAAATAGTTCCAGGAAGACTGCAGCAGCCGCAGGGCATAACAAAGGTTTCGGCTGGGGGAAACACATTGATGCTATGTCACAGCATTTGTCAGCTGCCTCAGCAGTCCATACTGGTGTCACATTGTGATTTAGGCCGATGAGCTGTAATAAATCAATAGGCTTGAATGTCTATATTTCCACCTCCTCTGCCAGGCAGGCTGCCACCCGGTCCCATCAGCAAGTGCCAGTTGAACTCAGTTCTGTTTGTAACACGATAACTTTGCACTTTACGAAATTGTGTGTGGACAAAGCCTACCTCAGCTATTTATCAGTCATATTTAATGCATGGGTGTACATTGGAGGACTTGTTGCGTCTCGTTCGTGCTCATTTTGGAATTGGAAATGGCCCTGAGTGCCATGCAGTCAAAAGGCTGTGGTTGATTGGCACTGCCAATCATGTTTGAATGCACAACATTGCATGTGAGGTTGTAATGTGCATTCACACAAACACACCTGTCAAGAGCCAGGCTCTGAATGTTTAGATATTATCATCACATTTGCACACCTGGTATTGAAATGTGTCCCTAGTAATTGATGTGAAAATAGGCATCAAACCTCTGAGCATGTTCCGAGCATGTTGCTTTTTCCATAATATTAAAATCCCAGGCGATGTCTAGTCTCATTTCACAATATCGATATGATATTGATATATTGGCCAGAAAAGATTACACACCAGCATTTATCTCATCTGTGACTGACGTTGGCTATTCAAAAATAGCAGATGTACAAGCTCACAGCACGTCACTTTGTGCCATACTGCAAACTTATTCATCAGCTATTTAAAAAAAAAATCATTTAGAAGGCATTTGTAGAATCGGCCACAGGCCTTAACCCATTTAGGGCTCCTGAATGAAGTGCCTGGTGCTGGGAGTCTGGTGCAACACATGGTGAGACGTAGGAGGGGCCCGGACAGGAGTACCACAGTCTAGTCCTTCCACGCGCCAGAATCTGGTTCTCCCAATCCCGGTAGAGTAGTTCCGGAGCAACGGATTGTGTGGCCTTGGTCTTTCCCTGTGTGGCCTTGGTCTTTCTGACTGGACTGATCGAGGGTAGTTACTGGGACGTAAGTCAGGACTTGATCAACTCCGGCTGGGTCCCCTGAGTGAGGGGTATGATGTTGGTAGACCCGAAACCTCAGGATACATCACTGAGGATACGTCCCAGGTGCATCCATGCGATGTATTTTTTGTTATAGGACTGAGGCCGATTCTAAAAAAAAGCCTACTAAATCCTGACCTAAGTTTTATGATAAACTTCAAATATTTATTCAACAATTATAGAAATGTTCTATACTGTAATGTACTGTACCTAGCAACAAGAACCCCAAGAGGGGTTCCCGTCTTGAAGGGAAAAACACCAATAGGGGTTCCTGTCCCCTTTTATAACAACTTTTGTGACAATTACGCACTACTCTCTCTCTTCCCCTCTCTCGCCTCTTCACCCTCTCTTTTATATTTCCAAACCACCAGACTCTCGGAGCCCAGACAGCTCCTCTGTCTCCTCCCCTCCTTCTGGCCAGCGCTCCCCGCCCCTGGCGCCTTCAGCGGCAGCGCCCATCACCTCCCTGCCCTCCATCACCACGGCAGCGGTCAACAGTCCCATCAGCAGCATCGGCTCTCCCTTTTCTGTCATCAGCTCCTCGCTCGGCTCGCCCTGCCTTCCCGGCACACCCTCCATCGGCTACGGGCCCATAAGCAGCCCACAGGTAAGGTCAGGAAGGAGGTCAAGTCACACTTATTTGTGTGGCCCCTCATCACAGTCTCAAAAGGCTTTGTTGGCCCACAAAGGAAACAAAACGACACCCTTGAACTCTCAATCTGCTGAGGAAACACTCTCAATGATGGAAAAAAAACTTGAAGGGAAAAGAAAAGGAAGAAACCTCAAGAAGGATCACAAAAGAGAAGACTCTTATCTTCTCTGTCCCTCTCCCTCAGATCAACTCGACAGTGTCCATGTCGGGGCTTCACGCAGTGAGCAGCTCTGATGACGTGAAGCCTCCGTTTGGCCTGAAGCAGCTGTCGCCCCACAGTCCCGGGCCCATGCTCTCCCAGAAACGCCTTTGCGCCATCTGTGGAGACAGATCATCTGGTGAGAACAACGCACACCACTCGACTGCACAACTGCACGACTGCACAAACCTCACAACAAACGGTATCATACTTTGAATTAGTATAACTACACAGATTACATGCACATATCTCTTAGTGCACTTCACACACTGACGAGGGAGGCAGCCATGCAAGGTACACAAACCTGCTCATTGGGAGCAGTTACGGGTTATACTGATTTTGCCTTATCCCTTATGCCTAAACTATTTTGGAATAATTTTACTATTTTGAAGAAACATTTTTAAATAGTGAAAATAGGCAAGGTATATCCTCAACTTTTTTGCTCAAGTACACTTTGACGCGAAGCCAGGTCAACCCGATTATTGAACCAGAGGTGCCTCATACAGTATATCCCGTAAGGCCTGGGATGACCTAAATTGTTATTGGGTTACATCTTGGGAACGCATGATTCTAAACTACGTCTGTCTATAGACATGGTAACGCCCCGCCTGCCTCTGATTGGCCTACCGACACTGCCCGTCTTACCAGACCTCCGAGGTGGATAGCTATGGTGGATGGTGGATAGTCTGTTGACACTGACACGAGGTTACTCTGTGGTGGGAAATAATACAACTTATACAAGTACGGTGTAATACAAGGGACAGAGAATGACAGCTTGGCACGCACGACAGATGGCGGCATGACGCTCCAGAATGCAGCCTTGTAACTTTCATTTTTGTAGAAGAGGCAGACTTAATATCGTTTATGCCGTTTGTTTGATTGAATAATTGAACACGTATGCTGTAATATGATTTGGGTGTGTAAGTGTTTGTGTTGATAATCGTGTATTAATCTAATTATAGTAAACTAATGCTATTTTACTAAAAAGGATAAAGATGAAGGGAAAGTGACCTTTTTCCAGTACAATAATGTTTCAAGTCTACACATACAAATTATATGAATCAGTGCTGCAGATCAAACGGCAGTGACGAATTAAGAACTTTGTGCAAAATGTATGGGGTCTCTGAGACCTGATGAAGACCAGAGGCAGGCCAGGCAGGCGGAGCGTTACCATGGGCCGGTCTTTGTCTATAGATGGACGTAGTTTAGAATCATGCCTTGGGAATGCATGTGTCCGTTTCAGGTCTTGTTGGACCATATCTTGTTGTATACCAGAAGGCCTAGGATGAGCCAATGTAGATGCACGTATATGGTTACATCTACAAAAGTAGGTCACTGTGACCCTAAAAACGCAATTGCAATCACTGCTTCTTCCATCCAGTGAAGGACTATGGATTACCCTGCAATACTTTGATGGGTTTTCCCAAGTGATTCTTGTGGATTTAATTAACCACAATTTGGATTAAGACCTCAGATTGTTCTGTGGCAAATACTAGGCCTAGTAGGCCAATACAATCAATTAAATTAACATAATTGTGTTGTCCTAATGGGAAAACACACCCTAAATATGTCCCTTTATTTACTAGACTGTTTGACATTGACTCAACAGAATCATACACACGGGTGTGATTGTTTTTGAGTGGTGCAGCCACTCCATTGCGTAGCTATGTGTGTATGTCCACGTGTCCACTGTCCAGGTACTTGTCTGAGCACGGAAAGCTGAAACACCTTGCCAAAAAATACCACTGGATGGCACTGTTGCGCAGCGTCTCACAGAGGCCATTGAGGAGAGCTTGTACAGTACAGTACAGTACAGTACAGTACAGTACAGTACAGTACAGTACAGTACAGTACAGTAGCCTACACTGTAGTACAGTATACAGCACAAGTACAGTACAGCACAGCACCACTCAGTTCAGACAGGTCTGATTCTTTTTTTTTATTCTACCGTAGTGAAGTCAAGAGCAGCTCCTCATTATTTCCTCTCCTCCCACCAGGTAAGCACTACGGCGTGTACAGCTGTGAAGGCTGCAAAGGCTTCTTCAAGCGGACTGTTCGCAAGGACCTCAGCTATACCTGCCGTGACGCCAAGGACTGTCTTGTCGACAAGAGGCAGAGGAACCGCTGCCAGTACTGCCGTTATCAGAAATGCCTTGCCATGGGCATGAAGAGGGAAGGTGAGACCCTGAATCATGGAACCGGTAACTGTACGTCACAGGTTTCAGGTGTCCAGTCTTGAGTCAGGCCTCGAGGCAAATGCTACACCAAGCTGATATCATTAAGGCCCCCAGCCCCCCCCCCCCCTATGATATGAGACATGATGAAGCAATATAAGAAAGCTCCTTGATTACAGATAAAATGCTTTCAGTATGCAACAACAAAGTTAAAAGCCTTCTGGTGTTCCCAGTGCTTGTTGGACTGCACTGTTGATTAGCACCATTAAATGTTTTTTCTTGTTTGTTTGTTTACACCATCACCAGGCCTGATTTAGACTTGGTTGCGCATAGTGTCATGCATTTGAGCCTGTAGTTCTGCTATTATCTGTGTGCGACACTGGTGAGCAACTAACTAAGGATACAGTCGGTCACACATCTGTGCCAGAAGAAATGTAGCCAACACATACCGAGTCTTACGATGCGTCAATTTCCCATGTTGTCTTGGGTGTTGTGTACCGTGCCGGATTTCTGGTGTGGAGTGTTGGAGTGGTTGGCTTACTGGAAGAAAACAGGCTTTAGCATGAGAGCATGAATATGTCTCTATTAGTTGGGTCTGGGACTACAGAGTACTGCTACATTTCCTCAGTTCTGTGCTGCAATTGCGACATGGGGGGCAGTGGGGTTGTTTATTGGATGGCCCCCACAGCATATTGACACAGCATGAGGCTGAAAACTGGAAGAATCCTTGCATTGATCTATTAAGCTGACATCGGACAAGTTCCATTTACAAATACATTTCGAGCAGTTGCTTTGGCTTGCTTTACCACTTATGGACAAGATAGATGGATACACTTGAACCTGACAGAGACCAAGTCATTTGATTTTATTTCATTTTCATGTTATATGAAAGCAGGGAATCATAGCTTCAAATTGACATACTGGTTGTGCAGTGTGACCCACTAGTTTGGCTTATAAAAACAAACGAACACAAAACAAAGACAACAGGACAGACATTCTTGCTCTCAGACTCTCCCAGCACAAATTGTGCCTTCCCTTAATTCCTCTGTTTCATTAGCCTGTTATTTCTCCTAATGGTACCAACATCAATACAGCATGGAATTGTGGAAAAAAGCATGGACCTTGATATGAAAAGGGTTGAAATCCACTGTTCTAAAGTGTAGTTTATTAAAACTGTCAACTGTGCCATGACTTAGCCTGTATCACATTTGTGGTATGTGGTCACATTTGATTGGAATTGACCTGAAGCATTAAGCCATCTAATGGTCTGAGTAAGAAGAGATTTGGGCAAACACCCAAGCTCTGCATCTTAATCTTGGTCCCATTTTAAATCGATCAGACTGAGATTATCTCGTAAAATGTACCAAAGCCCCTCGTTAACCTCACTGTGCACCCTCTCTATACGAGCTCGAAGCAAGGCTTCCATCAAAGCATTATTACGCAAAGCTTGTTATTGTTTCATTGTGACTGTGTGTGAGCTAATCATTTGAGTGACCCAGTGCTTTTTGGAACTTCATGTCTGCTATACAATTACACGAATAGCGGTGATGATTAAACTTCTAATGGATCCTAATCCTAGGCACCATATATCCATTGAGGTGGCTTCTCTCTCTCTCTCACACACCTGTCTACTCACTCAACAGTGAGCAGGCTGTTAGGGCCGATTCATACTCCTATTTTAGAGCCGAATAAAAGTCGGTCCGGCGCTGTAGAGCCTACAATTTGACGTCATTTGAGGTTCGGGGGGGGGGGGGGGGGGGGGCGGGTACCGTCCTAAAGTCGGCTCTTCGGTGCTACTGAAATTTTCTGACAAGCCGAAATCATTTCGGCACTACAGCGGTAAAATAGGAGTATGAATCGGCCCTTAGGCTGAGAGGGAGATAGACTAGGTGGAGGCGTTTGTGCATGTCGGTCACAATCTGGGACATTGAGGGCTACACGTCATGCATGAGGAAAATGCTACGTAGGTCATGCAATGCACTGTAATGCCTGACTGATTGCGCAAAAAGCTGATCTACGAGTTCACATTTACAAGTTGAGAGGGTATCTCATTCTCAACATGTAAATGTGAACTTGCAACAAAGTATGAATCAGGATTAACAATGCACTTAGGAAAGTACTAGTCAACAATCAACATCATATTACCATCATAAGTCCATCTCTATCCTCCCCCTCAGACGTATAAAACAATAAACTATCAGTTGATGTCTACTTACTAATGATGAATGATTATGAAAAGAAAATGTTTGTTTCTTTACCATTCGTATTGTTTTGTTTTGCCTGTTTCTAGGATATTTCTAGGTTGATTTTTGTAATGAAACCATATATTCAACCAATGCATTTGATTTGTCAGTGAAGTGATTTTATATTGCAACACTGCATACCTTAAAGGGACAGAGAGAATGAGTCAAAATAGAAAGGAGATAAGAGTGAGAGCAGCAGAGGAATCTTAACCCTAGTGTCCCAAATGCGGACCTGTCATCATAGGTAAACATCAAATCAATAAAAGGCAAGCTGTCGACATGACGGCACGCAACGTGTTGAGCTTGTACTTTAGATCAGATTGCCTCATGGTTCTCGAACCAATGACACTGTCATACGACGAGGTAGAAAACAATCTGAGAACGGGGTTACGAAGTCAACCTTGGCTTAAGTTTAAGGGGCAAGGGAGGAGGAGAGGAATGGTGTGATGAAAAAGGTGGTAGAGTAGTAAAATAGGAATGTAGAGAAGAGGGAAAGTTTGAAGAGAGGGATGGAGGGCGGGAGGGTATGCCAGGTGCGAGGGGGGAGAGGGGTGGGTAACCCTTGCAAACACTAATCCCTCTCTCCCCTTCTCTCCTTTTGTTTTTTGTTTCCTCTCGTTCTCCCTCTCCCCCTCTCTACCTCTCTCCCCCTCTCTCTACCTCTCTCTACCTCTCTCCCCTCTCTCCAGTGGTCCAGGACGAGCGACAGAGATGTAAGGAGAAGGGAGACGAGGGCGGGCGGGATTGTGAGTGTGTGTGTGTGTGTGTATGAGAGAGCGAGAGAGTGTAAGGACTTTAAGCCCTGATTTATACTTTCTTTGAGTGCTGGTGTCGTGCATTGAACATAGGCGATCTACAAGCTCACGACACGTTGCAACATGATTCGATGTGAACTTGTAGCTCGGCTTTTTCCAGTGAGTGACATAATGCACAGCAAAGTATATATAACTTGCCTATCGGAGGGATAACGGAGGGATTAGTGCACTTTGTTTTTGCAAATTAAATGAGCAGGAACTAGCTCGTTTCCAAGCCAAACCCTGTGGAACGAAGTTTTGCCCAGAAGAACCATTATCCTCATATTGCTACCGTAATATGATGGATGGCAATATGCAGTATAACTCCTAGCATGTTTGTCTTGGTCCACTGGGTGCTGAATGATTGAATGAAAGTAAGTCTGTGGTGTGAGAGATGTGTGAACTAACCAGGACATGTACGTATTTGTCTATCTCTCTCTTGTTCTCTTCTTTCCTCCTGTCCCTTGGCTCTGTTCCTTATCCTTCTGTCTCTCACTATGTCCGCTGTGCATCCACCCCCCCACCCCCATTTCCTCCATCGTCTTTTCTGCCCGCTTCTGTGCTTCTCGTTTATCTATTCGCCTTTCACTCAATCACTCCTTTCTCCCCTTCCGCACCTCCTCTGTGTACCTTCTTCCCATCATTTCCAAAACTCCCTACGTCCGGGGGGGGGTGTGGCAACCTCCTTTTCTACTCCTATCGCTCGTCCCTGTTCTCTCTCTCTCCATCTCGTCCTCCTGTCCGCCCTCCGCAGCAGTGCAGGAGGAGCGCCAGAGAAACAAGGAGCGGGAGGCGGAGGTGGAGTCGACCAGCGCAGTGAACGAGGAGATGCCGGTGGAGAAGATCCTGGAGGCGGAGATGGCCGTGGAGCAGAAGACGGAGTTGCACGCCGACGGCACGTCAGGGGGCAGCTCTGTGAGTAGCAGGAGTCTCGTCTCCAGAGAGCTCTAGAGTTCTAATATATCTAGAGCAGTGGTTTTCAACCATTTTCATATCGAGGCCCATTATTTATTCTGCATTTGAGCCACAGACACCATTTGATGACATTTAGCCTCTCAGACCCGAGACTTTGTTGTCATTGGATAAGAGTTTGGCCACAATTCCATGCTGTATTGATGTTGGTACCATTAGGAGAGATAACAGGCAAACATTGATCAAAATTACAATCCTTCTACATTCTCTAATTGTGTAGACTACTTGTAAATTCAGTAATGCAGGTGTTTAATAATAAAGGGTCCTTGCGGTCTTGTTTGAGCCTGTGTTCCTTTTGTAGCCCAACGACCCCGTCACCAACATCTGCCAGGCAGCGGACAAACAGCTGTTCACCCTAGTGGAATGGGCCAAGAGGATCCCCCACTTCTCTGAACTGGCCCTCGACGACCAGGTCATCTTGCTACGTGCTGGTACGATTTACTAAAAAATGTTTTGCTCCACGGCACCCCAGAATTACATTGTTGCTCTATTGGCACATTACATTTGTCATATTGCGATAGGTACATTTTCAAATTCCCCCTTAAGATACAGTACGTCACGGTGTGAACTTGAGAGATTAGGACAGAATGTAAATGACTTGAACCCCAGCATCCCTATTTCGGGGGTGAACATTCACCAAAATTGATCTACAAGCTCACAACGTGTCCCAACGGGATGCATTGTGACTCTGAGCACTCACTTTGAGCAACCCTGGTCTAGTCTCCACGTCACATTCTCTTTTGCCAGCCAATTATAAATGCTCAGTCAACGAGAGCGCCGTCAGGTATTCGCCGCATCTTAGGTAGGCCTGTCACAATTATTACATAATCGCCTAATCGCAATTATTTGAGATAATCACAACTATGTTGCACAATCGTCATAATTGTTTCCATGTTGAAAAGTGTATTGTAATGCATTTAAAAACAATTGCGAAAATAACACAAGCTCACAACATTGTGAGCTTGTAGATTGGCTATTTCCATTATTAATGTTTTTTGGAAAGTATAAAGTTATTAAATATGTAATTTCTTTGTATATTTAGGTTATTCGTCACAGCAACTTCAAAGCCTAAAAGCCAAACGAAAATTAAAATTGTATTCATAACGTTCCATTGGTCGACGCCAAAAAATGCAATTAAACCGGAATTATTTGTGTGACAATTAATCTTCATGTAAAACATGACAGCCCTAGTCTCAGGATTAAAGAAAATTACTTATTTTCTATCAATTACACACCCCATGAAGCCTTGAATTCATGGGGATTTTTTTATTTGACGAGTCTTCTGCCAGAGACTTCGCCGGTCATCAAGTTACTGTTAAAAGAAACTCCACAAATTCAAAGCTTCATGATGGAGTGTAATTGATAGAAAGTAAGTTCATTTTCCGGGTGAACTACCGGTACTCAAATTGATTTGTTGTGCCAACACCAGGCTGGAACGAGCTCCTGATCGCGTCGTTCTCGCATCGCTCCATCTCGGTCAAAGATGGCATCCTGTTGGCCACAGGTCTCCATGTCCACAGGAACAGTGCCCACAGCGCAGGGGTGGGCGCCATTTTCGACAGGTAACGCACACGCACACAGCACACACACACCTACACCTTATACACACGGTATGTATACAAATGTGAACAAGCTGAATATGAAGAGTTCCATTCTAAATGCTGAAGAAGTTTGTCTTCAATTGAAGTTCATGGTGGCCATCTATTGGATGGTTATCACTTTGTCAACCAACTACATTGATCCACCATCCTTTTATTCACATATACCTTAGCCTCCCTATTTTGGGAATGTTATAAAAGGCAGATCTATATCTATTGCAGATCTATAAGCTTGTGACACGTGAGCTTGTAGATTGGCTATTTTCAGCGAAGAGAAGCGGTGTAGAAATATTTAAAATAAGTTAATGAAGTATATTGTCTCTGTCGGGTGTAAACCTTTTGAGTGATGCTGTAGTATGACCAGGTAGGAGGAGCGTTAATTTACAAAAAAATACGTTAAAATATGGAGATAAGAGGTTTTTGCCTGACAGCAACAATATAGTGTTTTAAGTGGTTAAAAAGCGCCAGAAACACCTGGTTTCAGTTTGAGGTGTGAACATTTTGTTTTGGAATGGAATTCTTCATCTATTTCTGACAAACAACATTGTATCTGTGGAGTTTGCTATCCTTCCCTAGAGACACTTACAACCTGCCTGCACATAAAATGTATTATAGAAATTTCTAGTTTCTAGTAGTGCTGGGCGATATGTCATATGTCGATATGTGACATACACAATGAGTGATATGTTATTTATGCACCAAATAATGGTAGCGTATCTTGATATTATGCTTTCTATCTATGAACTGTCCGTGGTGTAACTCCCATGTTAAATCCAGTCAAGAGCCACACTGGTGTTAGTCTGCAGGGTCACATTAGGGGGCACCCTCTGGCCTAGCGGTCCATTTAGGCCTGACCTCAAAATTAATTAAAATAATTAAGAATTAAAATCTTCTAAATCCTCCAGTTTTCTGAAATAAATATTTTCATGATTTTTCAAAAATAGCAGACCTACAAGCTCGTGGCACGCTATGAGCTTGTAGATCTTCTATTTTTTCAATAGCTAAATTATAACATAATGTTTAAAACACCAAAAGGGGTTCCCGCCCAAAATGGGCTAATGTGTCCGTACATGGACAAATGTGTCCATGGCAAGACTTGTCCTTGTCCTTGTCCATGGCAAATTTTAGATTTCGTTTTTACATAACATTAAAATGTTCCTATTTTGATCAAAAGACCCAATTACTGAATGTCAGTCTGATGGTTTTCTTCTGAATATGTGTGACACTGATTTAATATGACATACAGTAGGAGTCCGACCATACAGTGGTTGTCTACCTTTTTATTTTATTTCCAAGGACCCCAATAACTAAGGTGTGTACATATGGAACCATTACAGACTTGTAAGGGTCCATTTGGACCACCTTCAAAGCAACCCACTTTGAGGACTCATAATATTTGTATGTCCATGGCAAAAAATAAAATTGACAAAAATGTCCACCACAAGCCGGCATGGTGATGAACCAGCACATGCCGATCCCAACAACCTTTGATGTGTGTCACTCCCCGTCTCTCTCTCTCCCTGTTTCCTGTCTCTCTACACACTGTGCTATCAATAAAGGCAGAAAAGCCCCCAAAATATAAGACACAGTAGACCGCAAAAGATGTTGGCTAATTCTTCAATCTTTGTTGAAATATTATTAGGTTTCACTAATCTCGTTATTGAATTTGTCAATATTAATTCGTAAAATCTACCAGTCATATAACTGTGTATATATGGCCCAGCACTCAAACCCAACGGTTGAATGTCAGTGATTATTTGGTTGGTAGTCGCTCTAGTGCTACGTATCAGTGCTGTGTTCTCACCTCTGGCTGGCTGCAGCTGTGTTCTTGGTGGGTTGGCTGTCTGTGACTTTTACTGCTTTAGAACTGGCTGAAAGGTGACATTGCATGCCAGGAAGCTGGTGACTAATGCTTACCTTGTAGAGATGTGTGTGTGTGTGTGTGTGCGCGCACACACACACACACACACACACACACACACACACACACACACACACACACACACACACACACACACACACGCACACACACACACACATATACATACATACACACACATACACATACACACACACACACAGAGACGTTCACAGACTTGTAATCTTTTTCATGTGTTGGAACAGAGCATGACAGCCACGCGGAAAAGAATTCAACTTTGAACCTCAGACTTCCCCCAACCTCATCACAAAGTGTCAATGCACTGTTAATTACACTGTTACACAATGGCTTAATTACTTAGAAAAACCAAAGCAAAAACAACTTGGAGGCAGGGTGAAAACAACCTATCTGGGCTACCTGATTTCCCTACTCAAACCTTGTCTCCCGTTCTCTAGAAGCAGACTTTTGTCCAGCCTGGGAAATCCCACTTATATCTAAATCATTTTGTTTTCGGGTTGATAATTATTTTTTTTCCTTTTTCCCACTTTGCAGATCTGACACTAACACTTAGTGTCACTGCCTTTCTCTCTAAACACACGGCTTTTATTGATTTAGTTGTATATCCGTGACACATTTTCTTGCGCGTTATGTTGCTTCTTGCTTTTCCTGCTATCGCAGAATTGGCTTGTTCTTTTTTTTTTTTTTTTAACACAACCCCCTTCCCTGCTGAGTTTTCCATACACTTCGCTACAGGACTGAATAATGCCACAAGTACTTCATGCCCTAGAGACGCTCTTGAAGCAGGTCTGCACTGCATAACAATATATAAGATATAATACACTACATGGTGCCCTTTGGTACAACTCGGTGTCAAAATTGATGCAAAAAAGGGATGAGACCAAAGCACTCTTGTGGAAAAGTTAAAAAGCCTTTAGTAGTCAGGCTAATGCATAGCAAGAATAAAAAATACACCTACGCGTTGTGGCATCTGTATTGTATGTAATGTTTTCCTTATGTGTATAGGACACCCTCTAAAATGAGATGCTGCATCTCAAGGGGCCATCCTCTCCGTAAAGTCTAACATCTTCATCAGGGGGACTTAAGACTAAGCTTTTTTACTTTTTAACTTATCCATGAAGGCGCCTTGGTCTCATACCCTTTTTTGCCTTAACATATCAGATGTGTTTGTATAAAGTTTCACACAAAAAAGTGGAGAGTCCTAGGGTTCCCAAGGAGGCAGAAACCCAATGCAAAACAATTGCGAGAGACCACTGTACAATAGTTTTAATGCCTTCAAACGGCTATATCTTACAACTTTTTGGTATAGGCAAACAAACAAACAATTGGCAAAACATCTTACAGCACGTTTTCGGTACAAAAACTCTTTCTCAGGCTTACCACTGCTGCCTGAGGAAGAGTTCTTGTACTTGGAAAGCCTTGCTGAGTAGGCTGTAAGATGTTAAGCCAATTCTTTGTTCATATGTATAAAGTTTAAAGGTACAACTTGGCCAATGTCTTAACCTGTCCTGAATCCTGTGATTCTATTCTGAGGAGGACATTTGAGGACACTTCTGAATGCGCTCTGTTTGTCGAGAGCTCTACTCTCTCTAGTCTATGCTTGGACAACGGCTGCCAGCATATTGTCGCTGTCGGGCAGAAACATTGTCATTTCCATAAGTTTAGTTTTTTTAATACATTTTAATTTGATTATAATAAGTAGTCTGGACATATTGAGGTTCCCACCCGACAGAGACGATACAGAGACAGATAAAATGCCGCATTTTGAGGAGTTTTACACAGAGTCTGGAGGTGAGATTCTAGAGCGTAGTGTGTGAAGTGTTACATGTATGTCACAATAGAATAACAGGATTCACATGAAATAACAGAGCAGTTTCCCTTCAACTAAATGGGGAAATTAGTTTAATTCAATCAAATCTTTATCTTTCAAATCCAAACTGGCCCTGCCTGAATTATTTTGTTGTTTTTTAATGGAGAGACGCCTCTGGCTGACCCTAGATCACATGGATTAAAGTTCTCAGTCACAACCACTGATTTCACTCATTTGAATTCCAGAGAAGCTCTCAATGCGGCGACACATTGAGAGCTTGTAGATCGTCTATTTTAAGATTAAGCATTTGAAGTGGTCAAAAAAGCAATGGGTTCTGAAACATCTTCAATAAAATGGTCTCTGATATTTCATAATAAAAGCCAAGGTTAAAGCCTCAATCTGCGACTTCTTCACCTGGTTGGCAGTATGTAGAATAGCCGGAATAATAATATTACTAAAACATCATAATTTTACATTTTTTAGGAAATGGCACACTGTTTCATAAGTCGCACTTTAGGACACCATTTTTCAGTTGTGAGATTTTTTTTTTGCTTTAATTCATGAGATCGGCAACAGAGATGGGGTCCCTCAACCACACCATTGGACAGTTACAATTCCTAGTGTTAATTTTACTCTTAAAAGTGTAAACATTTACCTTTTTTTTATTTTTTATTTTACTCTTTTTCACTTTTCGACTTAAATTAACACTCAGGATTTGTCTGTGCCTCTGGACAATGACCTACTACTTTGCACACGCTCACCAGGGGCAATAAACTTAAAATACAGTGAAAGGTCCAATGTGATAACACTGTGTACAACTGTGTAATGACATTTTAATAATGCCTTGTGATTGGATACACAGGGACAGTGCGCACAATGCTGAGGTTGGGGCCATATTTGACAGGTAAATACGTCGCCACACACACACACACACACACACACACACACACACACACACACACACACACGCACAAACACACACACACACACACACACACACACAACAAAGCAAATGCACACACAAAAACGAATCATGGTTTCCTTTTGGAATGTTTTAAGAAGTTATAAATGTACTGGAGAATTCAAGAGAATCTGTGTCAAAGGTTCACGCATCTTTACAGGAATCTGTCCTGCGTATAGTTCGAAAAGGTACTACCACACACATCTTACTCTTATTGCGCCACACTTGGATACCGCTTAGTGTTCTATTGTGACATTCGTGCTGAAAAATCTCATCAGTTAGCCTGGTTGACGTAAGTATACTGACATGTTTGGGTGTGTGGACAGTGGGATAGTGGGTGTGTGGACAGTGGGATAGTGGGTGTGTGGACAGTGGGATAGTGGGTGTGTGGACAGTGGGATAGTGTAAGTATACTGACATGTTTGGGTGTGTGGACAGTGGGATCGTGGAGTGTGTCATGCTGCGTTCACACTAATGGCGGCAAAAGCTACTAAACTTCCAAGCGTGTTCAGGTCCACTGTCGCTGAGTCACCCGCTGAAGAGTTGCTAAACATGCTATTCATGGTTGACTTCCAATCCTCACTTGCATTTAAGCCATTTGTAGCCTCTTCATGGTATGACCTGATGAAGATATATTGGCATTGGCATTCTTCTACATATAGGCCTACAAGTCCCGCTCCTGAGATGCACCGGAACAGCCTGAATTTGACGTGAGGCGTGGTGTTGGGAACCCCTTTTGTTCATTGCTAAACATGTTTGTTGGCGTCATGAAGTGTGTCTCCGTCCACATGTGGGAGAGGTTTTTCCTGTCTTCTGTCAAATCTCCACTGAAAAAATTAAAGAGAAAAAAGCTGAAGCCACTTAAAACTCTTTTTTTGGTAGCTTATCATGCAGCGACAACTTCCAGGTATCAGATTGTTGCTTCATGTCGATAGCTTGAATGGCTTCCATTGAATATGACTTGTAGCCTGTCAGTTTGTCGCTGCCAGTGTGAACCATAGACTGTTAAAAATATGGACAAAGCGTTTCGCGGGTCTAACATGAACGTAAAATGAAGCCTGTCAGTCCTTGAATTGTACATCGCCATCTTTCTAGATCCGTTTGGGCCCAGCTGGCCATTGGCTGGCCCAGACAACGAGGCGGGACTTCCCCCCTTCTTCTCCGTTGGTTTTTATTTTGACTCGAGTGGGTGGGGAATCCCGATCATAGACTGTAGCGGTAGCCACGCCCCTCAGAACCTACGCAACTTTATGGTCATTTATTTTATAAATGGGACCATAATTTTCCAAAAAGAATATTATGACATTAGAAATGAGACTTTAAACTAGTGACTGGAAGCAGAAAGTATTCATGACCATGTTTATTAAGGTAATACAGTCTAGGTGAAGTTGGGCCCAAATACATGGACTTCTATGGGGCTATGGGTTTTTTTGGGCCCAATGACAGCGCCACAACAGGCCATTATATGAACTTTCAGGAAATCCCGATTTCCTTGGTGGCTTCACAAAATATCTGTCTGACTGCCCCCCTGGTGTGAACGCAGCATTATAGTTTGTAGTCCTAAAAAATCTGGAAGTGAGTTCGGTTTCCTCACCAAAGTATGCAGAAAATAAGGTTTGTGGTTAACATAACCCTAACCGCCGAGCTACACCAGGATTTTCAGAGTGCGTTTATGCATATACGCACACGCGCACTTATAGATCCAGTCCCAAATTAAGTGTGCGTATGCGGGGCTCTTGTGTGCTAACGCTCGCTGAAAAGCCTGGTCTAGCTTGGCCGTAACAGTTTTCATGTTGCATAAATTACAACCGTTAAACCAAATGTTCTTAAAACGTAAAAAATATATACGCAGTGGGAACTGCAGTGGGAACCTATGATGGAGGTAACTGGTAGTACTGAAAAAGACGTCAACACTGCAGCACACCATTATACTGCTTTGTGTGTGTGTGTGTGTGTGTGTGTGTGTGTGAGAGCATGCACGCTTTTTGGGGTGGGGGTCTAGTTGAAATCTCTGACTGGAAGGTCAGGTTGCGACTTTCCCTCCCTAATCGTCACTGTCGGGCAGAAACCTCTTATCTCCATATTCTAACTTTTTATTTGTAAATGAACAACCTACATTGTCATACTACAATGTTACGCAAGCTGCAAGCTCAAAACGTGGCATCGTAGATCTGCTACTTTTGCGAATCCTGAAAAGTAACAGTTTTGAACATAAGGTTTCCACCCGACAGACGAAATAGTCTGCACTTAACACCCTGTTCTGCTGCCAACAGTTAGTATTAATAAACTGAATTTCCTGATTCAATTTTCCAGAGCAACATGGATGAATTAAAAAGAATTTGTCGATAATTTAGGTTAGCGACGTATCTGGGAATGAGCTCGGAATATACCTTTTTTTAATTACATTTTTCGTTTACTAAAATAAATCTATTTTTCAAAAAGAAAAGAACAAATCAAAATTTCTGAAATTGAAGGACATTTCAAAAACAATTCAAGAGAAAAGTAAAAAGAATCTGCCATGTGAAAATGGTCTTGAGTTAAATAAATGATGAATTTAACATATCATAAAATCATGAGATTTGAGCTTGTAGATCTGCTATTTTCACTAGTTTGGGTCCCAGGGAGACTTCACATTTCTCCTTTGGGTCTTGAGCTAAAACGTTTGGGAACCATTGCCCTAATGGATCAAGCAGTGCTTTGGCTTCATAGACCTGCCTTTCGCTCCACCCAAACCATAATACGATGTGATCATTGAGACTCTTTGACCGCCAAATCAACAAACGGTATCGGCATATAGTGTCCTTGTGTAGAGTCACATTTCTAGAGATCTCCGTTAACAATTGAATAGCCCCATCTTGAGGCCAGTTGATGTAACATGTTTTTTGGGGTTTGGTAATCTGTGATGGATCATTGCTGCTTGTTTATACAAGTTAGAGAGATCTGTTACTAGTTAGGCATGATTAATTACTTTGTCGTATGACGCCATTGTGTGCAGAAAATAGCTGATCTACAAGCCCACAACGCTATATATGAGTGTAGTGGTCATCTTCAGAGCACTGGGCCAGTAGTGAACACAGCAAGTGGTGTTTTAATTTAACAAGACTAGTAACGCTGTAGCCTTCCAGTCAAGTCTTTCACTTTTGATAGTAAGTTAGTAAAGTTTAAAAGTTTAACTTCTGTTTTACCGCGATGGTACAGGATGTTAGCTTGTAGATCTGTGCTTTTTAAGCATGCGTCTGGCACAGGTCTGGGGTCTGGCACACGTCTGTGTTTCCACTGAAGTATTGTCATTATTTTAAGTCAGTCAAAGATACTAACATTGAGATCGAAGATTGTTTGGGGGTCACTGACAGTGACTTGACAATTTAACCCATTTTGACCTGAGGACGATTCTACAAATGTCTTCTAAATCCCGACAGTTTTCTGAAAAACCTCATGTCAGTCGTTCTCAAACATTTTTATGTCAAGGACCCCCAAAAATATATGTAATTGGCCACCGACCCCATCTGAGAATGTTGTTCCAGGGACCCCCCCAGAAGCAAAGATTTGAGTTAAAAACGTTTGCTCTGAAAGAATATATACCGTATTCAAAGATGTGCGCCACATTTTCACGATTTTTCAAAAATAGCAGATCTACAAGCTCTATGAGCTTGTTGATCTGCTTTTTTCAATAGTATAAGTAATTAAGTATAACATAATGCTTAAAACACCAAAATAAATTCCTGCCCTGAATGGGTTAAGGACTTTTTCGCTGCTATCTACATTTATAGACGTAGCTAAAGCTAAGGGTACTAAAGGTTCTATCTATGTACATGTTCATAGACAACCGTATACTACATATATGAAAGCGGCGACCGACAATTTTAGATTTTTCTCTGGTTACTATGGAGAGCCTCTGTCCCCACCAGCTATGGGATTTTTAAATCCAGCTCCATTGAGCTTCCATTTTATCAGGATTTTCAAAGCGCTGTATCTCAAAAGGTTCTGTCCGTGGTGAGCCATTGCGCATCCCGGCAGAGTCCTGCACGGGTCCAATTTTCGAAACCCGCACCCGCCCGGCCCGTCAATCATCAGTTCCGCATCCCACCCGTTACTCGTGATTTATATAAAACTCGAAACCAGATCCATGGTGTGGTGGTGGGGGGCAGCGGCAGTGCGTTGCACACGGAACGGAAGACATGTAGTTGACTGAGGCTACTGCTGCTTATTATCACAACATAAAGTTATATCATGATTTCGACCTATATGGCATATTGGCATAATATATCAACAAGGAGAATATATAGGCTACAGGCAGCAGCCTGGTGATAAACAAATAATAAACGAAAATATAGGCTACAGACTGCAGCCTGGTGATAAAAAATATTAAACTCCACACGTGAAATGAAATGCTACGATAAGGAAGCAAGGATTCGGCTGTGATGTCACTGCTATGCAACAAGGAAGTAGCACAGGGAAGCACAGCAGCAGAAACAGAACGCCATTATGAAGGAATCGGCAGTGATCGGCACTGACGATTCCTTGGGCATGTGACGGATTTAACCCCCAGCTCAGCTGCTGTTTCCAACATCGTGCAGTGCGGGTCCGCTGATTATAAAAGGTCACCCACCCGCGTTTCGTTGCGTCCCGCCCGTACCCGCACCCGTTAACTTATAAAAGTATATTTTCCGCCCATTCCCACCCGTCAAACTCTGGTACCCACGGAGTATCCGACCCGGTGCAGGACTCTGCATCCCGGCGATTGTAAATCATTTGTGAGATTGTATCGCATCGCTGAGCACATGTAACTGTTTGTAAAGATAGCTAACGTGTGTCACCATGATTGGATCTCACCGATCTGTCAGTCACCCCCAGCCCCTCCTCTCCCCCCCAGTGCAGTGCTACGTCACACCATTTTGAGCGACGCCCACCCGGAAGGGTTGACTCCCACTTCTAGCCCAGAGCGGCCAATGTGTTCCAGGCTTTCATTTTTTGCGCCGATGAAAATGAAAGCCTGGGTACCGAGGCTACTAGTAAAGTATTAGGCGACCGCAGGGCTGAAGAATTCTCACCTTCTACTACAGCTAGTAAACCAATTGTGGCAGCCAACTCGATAGCATAATGGTCTAATCATTAGACTATGGATTCACACCTCCCAGGTTCCAAACCAGCTGCCGCCACTATTTTTCCAACAACCGTGCAGAGTATTAAAAAATAAATTGCCAATAAAGTATAGTTGTAGACCACGACGGAGGAGTTGCAACTCGATATGGACAGAATATTAAATAATTACTGTGGATGCGACAACACACACAGTAGTAGTAACATTTGTAACTGGTTTTGGCTCTTCAAAATAAGGGTTGAATGGGGGGAAATTCTGGCGTGAATTATATCGAAGTTATTAATTAATCCTGGTGGCCAAAGGGTTTAATAGTCTGCGCTTTCTCATTCCTCTGTCCCCCCCCCTTCTCTCTCTTTGTCCTCTATGTCTCCCCCTCTGTTCATCTTTGTCTCCACGGTTTTTCTCCCCACACGTGTCCATTCTCATTCTTCACCTCCCCCATTGTCCCCCCCCCACCTCCCTCCATCTCTCTGTGGTTCACGGTGTGTAGGGTTCTGACGGAGTTGGTGAGTAAGATGAGAGACATGCAGATGGACAAGACGGAGCTGGGCTGCCTCCGAGCCATCATCCTTTTCAATCCAGGTTAGCCTACAAACACACACTCAAACTAATTGACTTAATCTGTTATCCTTTTTGAGTGGTACTGGCCACTCCAATGAACAGCTGTGTGTCTGTCCCTATGTAGTTATGTACTGTACTAATTGTACTGTACTTACTACTCATACTTCTACTCTGTTCTGTACTGTACTGTAGTGTGCTGTACTATACTATACACTGTACTGCATTGTACTCTGTACTGTACACCATACTGTACTCTACCATAGTACTGCACTGTACTCTGTACTGGTGATACACTAACATGTGTGTGTGTGTGTGTGGGTTGCTCAATAGTGACACTTGGTGGTCAAGCAACACTATTTCCATACTTGGACACATACATACTGTACATGCATACATACATACTGTACATACATAGGGACAGATATAGCTGTTCATTGGAGTGGCTAGGACTACTCAAAAATGTGTTGCTACATGTATAGCAACAACTAATCAGACACAGAGGTAGCATTGAAAGGTATAATAACGCATAGAAGTCTAAATGGGTTAATCACACATTAGGACTTGGTCATGCAAACATTTCATTTAGCTTTAATCCACGTGTGTTTGTGTTGGCAGATGCCAAGGGCCTGTCGAGCCCCAGTGAGGTAGAGCTGCTGAGAGAGCGGGTGTACGCCTCTCTGGAATCGTACTGCAAACAGAGATACCCAGACCAGCAGGGCAGGTAATGTTTCACACATACTTACTGTACATAGATGCACGCGCATACTGTACATGTAAAATACGGTTAACAAACGGTGTGTCACTTTTGCCAAGTCACATTGGCGTCCAGAGGTGCCTTGGGAGTTTGTGACAACCACACATTATTATTGCAATATATCGTTCTGGTCGTGAAAAATGGTATACAAAGAAATGTAACCCTCCTCCCGTCATCCTCAGGTTTGCCAAGCTCCTCCTCCGGCTGCCAGCGCTGCGCTCCATTGGTCTGAAGTGCCTGGAGCACCTGTTCTTCTTCAAGCTGATTGGTGACACGCCCATCGACACCTTCCTGATGGAGATGCTAGAGGCGCCCCACCAGCTCCCCTAAGAAAGGTTCTTCTCTGTCCGGTCCGGTCTTCTCGCATCCGAAGCTGCCACCGGCATTTCCAACAGACCGCCGCCCCTTCGGCTGTCCTCATCAATTATGATTAGCTCATGGGGGGGGGGGGGTCACTTTTTGTTTGTCCCAGCACAGCACTCATACACACGTCCATCCATACATGTACATGTGTTGACATATACAGACACGCACCCCTTGTAAACCTGTACATCCTTTACACACACACACACACACACACACACACAGACTGTTGCACACGCGTGCACACACACGTCGTACACGCACCTTGAAATCTAACAGGGCTCCAGACTTGGTTGCATTTGCATCCATTTAACTTGGCTTTGTAACACATTTTCTTCTATGGGTCCCACCAGTTAAGACTTTCAAACTATTAAACATTATTTTTCTCGTTTTGAGCCAATTGTACAGTGCAGGAGTGTTGCAGACAGTGTCTTATGGTTGCACCCAAACAGGCCACCGTGTGTAGCAATCATTAGGATATTAGGTTAAATATAGCCCAAAATCTGGATGTGTTATTGACTTCTGCTGTGTTTCCCTAAAATTGATGACCTGTCCTATCAACTTCTGAGTCAGAGCTCGCACGTTGATCAGTCGATGACAGGTGATTTTCGAAGGTAATTGATGGACAACATTGCAATCCAGGAGTCTTTGGAGGCCCTGTATTTGGAATGAGTGAACCATTCGCCAGTAGGAAGCGTTATACCTGTTTTATACTTGCACTGTGTGCATGTGTTGTGCGGCGAACGACGAACGTAGCAGATCTGCAAGCTCACAACGCGCCAGTTGCCATGTGTTGTTCGCCGCATTGAGACTGAGAGCTTGTATAGATTGACTATTGCGACAACCAAGTATAAATCGGCTGTAACTCAGGCTTTAGTCTGGAGCTCTGCTCATGCTCAAAGGAACATGGCTCAGAACGACCATAATGCTGTCTGAAACACAGACACACACACACACACACAATTTCCCGCCCATAACCAGTGTTCCAACTTAGGGGTTAAGTCTCAAGGGAATTCTGTCTCCTTTTAAACACCCAGACAGAAACGGTAAATGTCTTAAGTTTATTCTAAGTTAGCTTTTGGTTCCCCCATTCCCCTTCATCTCAGAGTGGGTTTTTTTTTGTTGCTTCTTGCGATAAACTGGTAGACTTTTCTCCCTCTCTTGCTGTTAACTGGGTTCCTTTTGTTACACAATGCTTGCTGTATTTCTGTATATTATACTCATTGCCAGCCAGTTAGTTACTTGTTTATAGTTTAGCTTAAAAAAGAAAAGAAAAGAAAGAAACAGATGCGTAGCATTCAGTCAACACGTCAAACAGCCTCTTACTGATTGGACGTCACGAGTTGTCTAACAGGCGAAGACCTGCCTCTCCAGTTGACGTCATCCAATCGTTGGCGTTTGAATATTTGAATTAGCTTTTTTGTTGTTTTTGTTTAGAACGTTTTGTTTATTTTCTCTTGAATGCTTGTGCTGAAACTTTTTAGTTTCTCCTTTTTGTTTTTTCGAAGTACTGTACTCATGAAATGAGAGCTTTTTTTGTCCCCCAAGGCAATGAAATCAAGGAAATGGGGTTGGAGGCCACTTTGTTTGAACCCCCCTCACCCTCCACCCCACCCTGATGCGCACAACGGGCTTTGTAAAAAGAAAAAAAAAGAACGAGAGAAAAAATTAAGAATGACTTGAATTAGAATTATGTTTTGTTTTATCTCTGTTCTCTCTTGTTTTGGCAGTTGGCTTACTTCTGTGCCAAAATGGATAACACAGTTACCATTCTGGACAGCCGATAGGAAGCTGTTCCAGCTTCATGCGAGACAAAAAATATATATATTTAGCTTCTTTCTTCATGCCCACACCTTGCCCTCTTCGACTTCTATGGTGGTCATTTATGCACTTTTTGTGAGTTACTTGGAACTGTGTTAGGAAAAAAAAAGAAATAATTCCCCCTTCTCCCGAAAGAAATGACTCCACTTTTAGACAAAGACAAACTCTGATTGACCTATGTCTTAGGTAGGAGGTACTACCCGTGTAGGTTTTAATTTTCATAATTTGTATCAACACATTACTGTTCAGTCAGAGGTGATGAGTTGTTTTTTTTAGCATTTGCATCATAATTGGCCATTAGCTTTAACAGACGAAAACAAAGCGTTGTTTGTCTGTTCTTGCCCAGCAGTCACTGACAACACTAATTTCTTTCAAAATGTGATTATATTCAGTGTTTTAATAACTTTGTACACATTTTGCTGCCAATGTTGCATCACCATGGATGTTGATCTTTCCAAGTCATTTAAAAATAAAAACAAAACGACACACATTTGTTTTTTGGCCCATCAGGGTGGCTTTGGAGTGACACAGTGGATTTGTATGAGTTCTCTGCTGGTTATTCACATTTTGCGCATTAGTTTGGTGCGCAGAGACTGTATAGTTGACCTTGTTTGTAAATTATATGAAAAGGTATCTTAAGGATGCAAAAATGGCAGTTAACTTTATACCAGTGATAGGTAGATAATCTCACTCTATGCACCCAGGGGTGAAAAGACCTTGATTCATATATCCGATATGTTATGCAAAGCAAATCAGGTTGCACAGGTTGTATGTTTTATCGGTTCAATGGACAGAAAATGTTTTGTCTTTTTACAACATTTTGGAGCGCATTTTTACTGTTGTCGACTCAAATAAGTAGATGTTGTCTCTCGCTTCATGTTTTCATCATGGCACTGTCGTTGAAACCAGGCGCTAAGTCGCCTACTCTTACTACCCGTTTGTCTCGGTGTGATCCAATTTCCTGCTTTTAGTGACAACGGCACTCATCATTTGCAGTTAAATTGTGGGCAGGTGGCTCTTGAGTTTTAACCTTTGGAAAATAAAGCGGTCAAATGCAGCTACATAAAACATAACCTGGGTATTTTAGGGGTAGCATTGTCTCCCATCAGGTGCTAAATAACTAACGTGGTCTTTCAGCCAAAGACTGCACACACATGTTTACTCCAATGCAAACACACCGACGCACACATTCAGCCAAGAGTATGCAAGTACTGTACACCACCACATCATCAGATTGAGCCTGAAGTCTGTGAAAAAAATCATAAACATTCTCTCATAGCTTTTTATTTCTCTTTACCACTTTATAGCTATTTTTTATTTTTTATTCCAGACAAAATTATAACCAGCCTAGTAGCCAAATGCTAGTGAAGTTTGTTCTACTAATCGATTTTGGAGAACCCCTAGAGAGGCCCTTGAGTAGGTTTCAGGGGCTCCCCAGCTAAATGAGTTGATATACCAACAAAATCAGTTTAACCACTTTAACATACTTGGGCTATTCAAAAATGGCCCATCTACAAACCCACAATGTGGCACAATTTTAAG
The DNA here is from genome assembly GCF_963924005.1 of Protomyctophum bolini. Classification (NCBI taxonomy): domain Eukaryota; kingdom Metazoa; phylum Chordata; class Actinopteri; order Myctophiformes; family Myctophidae; genus Protomyctophum; species Protomyctophum bolini. The sequence continues at coordinate 14,839,357 of NC_137878.1, forward strand.
AAAATTGTGAAGATTTTTTAACTAAATTCCTTTCAGATAGGAGTCCATGGCCAAAAACATATCAATTTGGGGGTCCTTCGTCCTTGATATGAAATGGTTTGAGAAACACTGTTCTATTGTACCAGACCAGTGCACCAGCCAGTCCTTTGCTCTGTTCTGAAACAAACAGTCCGGCTAGTAAAGTGTGGAAATTGGCTGTTGAATACTGCCGACCCACTTGCTAATTTCACTGGTGGATATGAGAGTTCCATTCTCTGTCCTTGCACACAGTTCCAGTATTTGCTTCCATAGAGGATATTTGGCTCCCCCTCATGTGATGTGGATTTGGAAGCCACCAGCAGCTATAGCCTGTCAAACAGGAAATTCTGCTAACACCCTCAGGCTTGTTACAGTGTATGAGATCACTGGCCCTAAGCATTTACACTCTATCATCTGGTTGTGGAGGCTGTTTGAAAATGGAAGTGAATTTGAACATTCATTCATTATGTCACCAGCAACAAGAGCAGTTGAACGGGAAGGTCTGTTCATTTTCCACAACCAGAGAAACATTGGTTATTCAAGGTTATTTACTGGTAGTTGGTGCAGTGTGAACGTTTTGGGTGGCATCATCACCCATCAGGGCCCTAACTAGAATTGCTGCATGTCCCATGGCTAATGCTGCAACATTGTTGGCTGCTACAGCTAGCAATCAAAAGAGATCAAAACAGCCTTTGGCATGGTGATGGTGTTGCTAGTGGTCTGAATATGGAACATTTAGAACTGATCCGGCTGTGGAATGCAGTTCACAAGTGTAACTCTTTAGGTCACTGTGTAAGCGTTTTCCAGCCCTAATAGAGGTAGGCTGACTCTTGGGCGTGTGTAGTTCTACACTCAATCTTGTCCCGCAATGTGTTTGTTGTGTGTTTTTCTGGGTTGTGTGTTTTCTATGGGCATACAATGCCAAATTGAGGACACTCATGGAAGAACTGCAACGGCAGTTGTTAGGCGGGCCATAAGGCTGACTGGCCGGCCGCACCACTGCACCGTGGGGCCTCAACGTATTTGTGCTTGTTTTTTGGCCTGAGAGTGCTCCTCGTGAATGTGAAAGCCTGCCGCTTTGTGGTCATCATCATGCTTAGGGATGGGGATCATTGGAGGACCTGTTGGGTAATGACTTGGTCGATGGTCAATGCTTGTCAGTTAACCTGGCATTTTGTTTTTAGCTTTTCCTGAGTGACAAGTGCAGCCATAGACTAGGTTAGAGTTCCTAGATCTCTAACATTTACAAGTGTACAGTGCCCAGACATGTTCATGTGATCCTGTAGAATGAGAGATTTTAAGTCATCCATCAGAGGAATTGTCCACAATTTAGTTGTCATGACGATCACATGAGATTATTCGGCAGTGAAATTTGTCCTAATTCCCATGCCTTAATTATATTATTGAACAATTAATTTCTTATAATGCTATATCTTTGATAAATCAACTTTGCTATGAGCTGAGGTTATTTAAATCTGAAATGAGCTAAACTGTCTTTCAATGGGCTATTGGTTTAGCTAAACTTGGCCTGAACAGTGAACAGTGGACACAGTCAATCTTCTGTAACATAGAGCCATGTGCTGTTTGGCAAACTTGCATACTGTACCTCATACAATGTCTTTTTCAAAGGCTCCAAGAAAGAGTTTGGGTATTTTTGTCATCTCGCATAGTTCTCTCATGAATGAACACACATGGTTATTATGGCTGAGACTTGGATGTTTTGCACTTATTGCACTGGAAAACATTGAAGATGAGCAAATAAACATTTTTATTTAAATTCTCAGTCAACCAAAATGCATGATGTTTTTGCCACCAACACCCCAACGTGGCGGATAGTAACATAGGATGTTTCTGACCGTGGTTTGTACTCATCCACAACGGACGTTATTCTATGTTCAGTTACAACTGCCCGTATCGGAGGTCCCAGAATTATGCTTGGCTTAACTAAGCTGACGTTCTAGTTTTGCCAAGCTGTTTTAGTGAGGGTGAAAAGGGTCCCAGTTTTGGGGAGACCACATGCCGTGATATGCAAGTGTGTGTGGACTGTCTGCATCTGAACTTCAGTATGTTTGCCAAAGCCTGTCAGTTTGACAGTGCTGTGATGAGCTCTCTTAGCGGATTGTTACTCAAAATGAAATGATCGCGTAGAGGAACGCAGACCAGGCCCTACAGGGATGGCTTGATGCTTTAGAAGCATATCCCTCCCAGCCTCTTCATCGCTCCTCTGACTCTGCACTCTCTCACAGGTCTTAACCGCTTGAATGTCAACCTAGTTATACCTATGGTCCGGCACTCCACACGCTGGGATGAAAAGTGCTGGATTTGCTTCAAAATATTGCCTATGAATGGACTATAGACTATGGAGAACGTGTGTCCCTGAGAAGAAAATACCTCGTCATAGAGTCATAGACATAGAGTCAACGACATAGCGGCTCTGTTTACCCATTTTGGGCGATAACCCTTTTTGGTGTTTCAAGCATTCTGTTATACTTTAGCTATTGAAAAATAGGTATATATTCTTTCAGGGCGAACGTTTTTTTTATTTCGACGTCAGGCCTAAATGGGTTAAGTTATGGTGTGCATTTAACAGTTATGTCCACCCAACCACTTAAATGGTTCCTACGAATGCTCAGTTTGAGTGGTTGCTTTGATCCTTGGATGGGTGAGGTTTCAGTGTCTTTTGGTCGAAGTCTGCTCCAGATGGTCGGTTGGCTGTTTTCTCAGGTTAGGAGTGTTCAGTAAATGGTTTTGATGCACGTGTCGTGGACGTGAGTAAGCCATGACACCACCAAGGCCATCTCAATCCATTATATCAACAGAGTGGTGAGATTAATTTAACTGCAAGTGAGAGCTGCCTTATATACTATTATTGTATTTCTCCTATACTGAGGATATTTCCTTATTGGCAGTTGAGTTGGCTGTATGTCTATAAAAAGTGCAACGCTGTTTGGTGTCAAGGGCAGGGACTCCTCCGCGCAACCTGTTCCTCTCCAAGGGCAGGGACTCCTCCGCGCAACCCGTTCCTCTCCAAGGGCAGGGACTCCTCCGCGCAACCTGTTCCTCTCCAAGGGCAGGGACTCCTCCGCGCAACCCGTTCCTCTCCGCATACCTTACTTGATGGCAGAGCGGCGACAGACGGTCGGTCTCAGTGGGGAGACTGGCAGTGCCGGCAGCTCACAGCCCAAAGATAATGTACCCCATGCAGACCACGCACGCTGTGAAGCTTCTATTTAGACTAGCAGTAGAAATGTGGTCACCTCTTTTGTTACTACTACTTATTCCAGGTTATTGAGCTGTGTAATGGAAAAGTACAAGTACACAGAATTACTGTATCAGTACTTGGGAAATCTTTAAATGAAAACGTACAATGTTTAACAATACAACATAGTGAACGTACAGTGTGATTAAGTGCGCATAATTCTCATCCATGGCTTCATATACACAGAATAACACGAAGGAACAAGACCCAAGTAAAGTCAAAGTGTTACTTTTTATCTGTATCACTGCCAAACTGTCATGTTAGAATGCAGGGACACTCATGTTGTCTTGTCGAGTTCCCCGAGTGGCTCATTTGTGGAGTGTGTACTGTACTGTACAGTAGTGTCCAGTAAAGAGTGTGTACCACTAAAGTTAGGCCTTTGTAGTGTGTACTAGAAAGGGTCCCCAAATAGGAATGGTTTCACAGGAGGTGTGGAGACGGCTGGACTGGTCAAGTTGACCAGTTGGTGCCCCCCTCTTTGGGTGCTTAAGCTGTGTATTGGTGCTTTTTATCGGGGGCTCTGGGATTTTCTGCTTCTGTTTCTACAAGAGGACAGGCCAATGACTGACTGAATGAATCAAATTAGGAATATTTGACTGGGCTAACCTGGCCACAGATTTAGCTCTGCACATCTTTTTTATCTTTTCTTTCTTCTTCTTTTTCTTTTTTTGTGGTGGGAGGGTGGAATTAAGTTAATGTTCTTTGTTTGTCTGGGTCCATTTCAAAACTGGTGTTTTAACATTGTTGCATTGTGCATGTGGCTGTAGCTAAACACTGCCAGCCAAGACAGGAAATGCAAACATAAAGAAATCTCTACCGAATTAGCTTCAGATTAGTGACTTCTCGCCACAGGTGGGTTTGAGTGAGTGAGTGAGTGAGTGAGTGAGTGAGTGAGAGAGCGAGGTAGGTTTGGGAATTCATCCGAGAACTTCAGTATCAGCTGTTAAGTTGTCAACGGAGAAGGAAAAAGATGGAACAAAAGCTTTTTCAGCAGATCTAGAATCTTCCTCTTATCGTTTACTTTCCACCAATGCTTGTTACACACAGCTCTTCTTCTTTGTATGTCTCCTCACGTCTCTTGACTGCGTTCGGTTTTATTACAGAGCATTAAAATACAATGCAACAATTTGTTATATCAAAATGGGATCTTCACTCAAATTTCTCTTTTAAAATTTATTATACTCTTAATTTCTTTCTCTCTCTCTCTCTGGCCTGTTTGTCCTGTTTGTATCTCCAGCACACACACGGAGCTGATTGGCTATTTTGTATGCTTTGGGAAAGAAAGGAAAAGATAAACATGAATACTGTTTTTTTCTCCCCCGTTCATTCATCAATTCTGATTCTTGTTTCTGTTTGTTGTATCATGTCTGAGTAAAGGTTTTAATACTGTAACTTACCCGGGCTGTCCCTCATTCTTTCCTTTTAAGTTTTCTTCTTTCCTTTTCCAGAAATGGTCATGGTTTGAAACATTGCAAATGCATGAAGATGACAATTGTACCACATATCTTTTAATTATTATACAATAAAAGTCAGCCTCCGTACACTCAAAACAGTCCAAAAATGTTTCGAATGTTTTCGACCTTCAGGCATGACTCTGAAAGCTTGCTATATAAAATATAAACTATATCAGATAATTTCTTTACGCTTTTGAGGAGGCTGATTTTTATTGTTCATTTGGTTTCCTTTTAGCTCCAGCACTCCACCCAAGTTAACTGGCAGATGAGTGGTATCTTTTTACAATTATTGTAAAATATTCCAAGGAGGAAAACTATTTATTTATTTCAACCTTTATTTAAAATTCTCGGAGATGATGCAGGGATTACATTACACATAGCTATAAATGACATAAGAACGACAAAGAGAGACAATATGTTGACAATCGGTTAAAACAGTGGCATGTTGACAATCGGTTAAAACGGTTGCATACAGATAATGAATGGTTAAGTAAATTCCTAAAATGGCCAATAATAGATGCTAGGGTATTTAGTTTAAGATCTTGTTGCAAGAGGTTCCAAGAACCAGGCACACGTACCGATTCTGAAAGCAGTCTTTCCCAGTTCACACATGGCCAGAAGGACTGGCCACTTCAGACAGGTAAAACACCAACCCCCTTGTCCAGTGAAATGGAATGTCCCAGTTTGGCTCTGCTCCTTCCCTGCCTCGCTCCTCCTCCATATACCAGCAGAGAGCCTGGGACTTCACCGAGCTGACTCAGTCCCGGCAGGACCCCCAGGCCCTGAGCGACTCTTAGGCACCGCACTTACACCTTCCGTACACCAGAGGGAGCACTGTGCACCGGTTTTCAAGCTGTGTGTGTGGACTAGTAACCATGCTCTTCTCATCTCTCTCCACCCCTCCGTGTTTGCTCAACAGGGGGTGAGGTTGGTCTTGAATGCAGCCGGGCATGGACAGTGGACACCCATTTCTCTGCCCCACCCTCCTCCTCCTGTTTCTAGGACAAACCTGTAGCAGGAAAATGGCTGAGCTGACAGCGGAGATGTGGGTGGAGGTGGAGGTGAGGTTGATGATGATCTGCTGGAGGGCTGCTCTGGGTCAGCAATGGGCAGTGCTGCTCCCATTTGTCTTGTCTATTTATACTACTCCTCTCTGCCTAGTCATTTGTCTTTTTCTCCCCCTCTCCTTCCTGTCATCTCTCGTGAGTCGTGTTCTCTTGCTATCACTCAGGGCATAGTTCACCCCCAAAATGTCTTTTTCCTGTCGATTACTCACCCCATGGAGACTTGGATATTTTGGTCGCATTGATTCCTAAGGCAATCATTTGATGACCGGCAGTGGTTCCATATGGAGACATAGTCTCCTTTGTGTCTCTATAGGGAGCTGTATCAATGTATTTGATTGATTGATTGATAGATTTTAAAAAATATATATATTTCACAGTATGCAGAGTCAATACTAAGTCAATACAAAAGCTGTTGACAAACCATGACTAATTTGAATCATTACACTTGTTTACAACTGGGTCCACCATTTTCAATTAATCAGAACATTTTGAGACGTGCAAATATACACTTCTATAAAAAACTGGAAATAATCATATCATATAATTCTATAAAGAAAGAAAAAGGGAAAAACATGTACAGTATGGGGAGAAAGGGGTGTTGGGAGCTCCGACTTAATTTACAGAGGCCATGCAGTTTCCAATTGCAGCCGTCCGTTTAGGTCATTATGTCTTAATGGCTGTTGGTAGGGCGTTCCACATTTTAGTGGCATTTTAGGAGCGAAATTAATTGAATCCCTTGTTTGAGCCGAATCTGGGTTGCACGTGGTTTGTTGAGCCGAATCTGGGTTGCACGTGGTTTGTTGAGCTAAATCTGGGTTGTACGTGGTTTGTTGAACTCCCTCTGGTGTTGTGAGTGTGGACTTCGTTGAAATGAAGGAAGTAGTTAGACAGGTACATCATACATGGGTATCTTGGTAGTGTATATTTGCATTCCAGCCCAAAATGGGCAGGGGTGAGGTGGGTTCATGGGAGTGAGGCGTATAGGAGTATTGGCTTAGGAATGCGGCAAAAGGTCTCCATGGGGTGAGTAATCGATAGAGAAAAGTAATTTTGGTGGTGAACTATTAAGTCTATTTATTAGTATCGCTCCTCACATATGGCCCTGAATTTGGCTCTCTGTCCCTTTCAGGTCCCCTGGCCAGAGCGACTCCATTTGGCTCTGTGGCTTACATACAGACATTGAACTTGAACTTCACTCATCATTTGGAACACAGAATGACATTGAAATGAAACAACAGTGTTGGATGTATTTAGGCTACAGTTTATTGTAGACCATGTCCTTAGAGCTTAAGAGCTCTCTGAATGTTTTTAATGCTGTGGTGCTGAACTCTGGCCTATGGAGACAGAGCTTAAGAGCTCTCTGAATGTTTTTAATGCTGTGGTGCTGAACTCTGGCCTATGGAGACAGAGCTTAAGAGCTCTCTGAATGTTTTTAATGCTGTGGTGCTGAACTCTGGCCTATGGAGACTATGTGGTTTGAAAATAGCCGATTGACAAGCTCGTTTGAATGTCTGCTATTCTTAAACATTTTTAAAAGAACTACTGATTTAGAAGGCATTTGTAGAATCACCTTAATTGGTTTAAGTGGTTTAACCAGAGTTGCAACGGTACTTGGACAGTTTTTTCCCCCCCGTATCCACACAAAATCTCTTCGCCAAAAATAGCCAAACTACAAGCCCACAACACTTAGCCTGCATCTGCTATCTTTGGCGAATTTTCCCTCCAGAATAGTTTGGCTTAAAAGTCCTGATTATTGTGACCATAGGACACTGATTACTATGAAAACCTGCAAAACCCATCTGTCATTCAGGTCACGCCTCCAAATATGGTTGTCTGCATATATGGAGCCGGACAGCAACTCTATATCTGACCTCAAACACTTAGATCTCCATTAGAGACCTGCAGATGGCGGATGGTGCGGTTAATATAAATAGGATGATAAATGAATGCGGTTGGATAACAGGTGAGTTGGGTTATGAGTTATGCCCTCATTTATTTCCATTGTGGTGTCCCAAGCCAGTAGAGACCTGCGGATGGCGGATTTAGCCGTGGTTGCCGCGGGTAACCACTGTTGGCGGATGGTGCGGTTAATATAATTAGGGGGATGCGGTTGGATAGCGGGCAGATAATGCATTTGCGGTTGCGGGTGACAAAAAACTCCATCCACAGGTCTCTAATCTCCATATATAGATCTGACCTGTTCTGACATTCCATTATGTTGATGCCTTTTGACAAATACCTGTCCATTCAAACTCTAGATGGGCCCGCCCCAAAGATAATAGTGCAATCACGCCCGGCAGCCAGCGAAAACTACAGTTCTCAACAGGCCCGAAAATTAAGGCCCAGCAATACCTGGGCCCTCATCAAACCCTGTACACTCAATTAAGACACTGCCCCCGCTGCCACCCTTAGATTTCCATATATGGAGCAGATCTGTTCTGACATTCCATATGTTGATCTGACCTCATCAAACACTGTACACTCAAGACACGCTCCATATATGGCCAGTACAGAATTCATTCCATATGTTGATCTGACCCCCCATGCCAAAGCGCCAGTGCTTGCCCAGCAGTCTGCTGTCACCCAGGTGGATGCGTGCACGCGACCTCATCTTACTGGTAAGAGTAAACTGTATTTATATAGCACGTTTCATAACAATGTTACAAAGTTCTTTACAATATACAAATAAAAAACAGAGAAGTTAATTGTACAACCAAAATAAGTAAGATTAACAAAAAGGCAACAATGCAATTAAACAAGCATCAGCAAAATTGAAAGTCCTCAGGATTTAACTGGCAATCTTCATTGGCATATCTGATGGATTAACATCCAGGTTGAAAAATTAACAAACATCTGAGGTTGAAGTCTATTTGAAACATAATTATTTATTTGTTACTTGTTACTACGTTATGTTTTTGGCCTACTGTATTCTGCATTAATTATACATAGATGTGCATGTGGTTCTCAAACCGTTTAATGTCAAGAACCCCCATATCTCTCTCTTGTACAGGTGAACCCCTACAGGTACATTTTGGGTATCATTTGACCTGTAAGGATCCATTTGGAACCCCCTCAAGGACCCCATTTTGAGAAAAACTGCCCTAGATTATAGGGACCTCTCTCTCTGTGAGAGAGTATAGCTTTGTCTCCCCAAAAATAACTTGACACACATAATAAGTAGCAGATTGTATACAGGTGCCAAGGTGAGAAGTGTGCTACTGTGGAAAGTGTGGCTGTAAATCCTGGAGCCACCAGCAGGGGGAGTGTGTACAATGGCTGCTCTGTAGTGTGTAGAGTGGACTAGACTGAGCCTCATGAAGGTTGGTAAGAGTCATGTCAGCACAGCAGCGTTTGTATTTAGATAAAGAGCATTATAACCCCTGGGCTCAAGCCTGTGTAATTCCAATTTTTTTTAGAGGTGTTTCAAAAATGTCATAAAGTAACTGGTTATCATCATACTGTAGATACTAGAAGAAAGTAATGTTTAATTTGACCTTGGCAGGAAGATAAATGATTGCTTGTGTGATATTTTGATATGCATTATGTTAATCTCTGTGTGTAAAAGAAAATCACACCTGTGTGAACTGAGTGGTGCAATCCCCCCCCACTCTCTCTCTCTCTCACTCTCTCTCTCTCTCTCTCTCTCTCTCTCTCTCTCTCTCTCTCTATCTCTCATTAGCAGGCAACAATGCAGCACTATCCCTCTCTCTGTTTCTGGCAAACAGTGCCCCTACTGGTACTCATTATACTGGTGCTCATTAATGTCACATAGATAGGTGAACACAGACACACAGACATTGCTGTTCCTTGGAGTGGTTGCACCACTCGAAAACAAACTTTACAGTGTGACTGAAAGCCTCGCTTGTGCTCTTTTAACACTACTGCTAAACATCCTCTACCTCTACCCGTTATCCTCCTGTCTGTCGTCCATCTTTTGACCTCTCTGTCTGCCCCTTAACCATCTCATCTTTTTTTAGTCCTCTCTCTCTCTCTCTCTCTCTCTCACTCACTCCCCACACTCCCTTTGTTCGATCTCTCACCCTCTCTTCGGCCCTCTGTCTCTCCCTTCTCCCTTCTGCTTGTTCCCACGCCCCTTCCTTCACCTTCTTTCCCACTTCTTATTCTACCTCTCTCTCTCTCTCTCTCTCTCTCTCTCTCTCTCTCTCCCCCATCCCATCATTCACACTCGCTTTCCCTCTGACCCACTGTTTCCCAAACAGTGGGGTCCACGGATCAATTTTTATGGATCACGACTCGATATATATATATATATATATATATATATATATATATACTATATATATATATACACACACATATATATATTAGGGATGTCCCGACTTTTTTCGCTTCCGATCCGATCCTGATACCTCAATTTCTGTGTTAACCGATACCGAATACTGATACCAGTGTCGTGATTTCATGTTGTGTTTATAGCTATCTAGCTATATATCTCGTGTTGTGTTTATAGCAGACTCCTCACTCAAAAGTGCACTTACAGTTTGGTTGACTCCAAACCTAACATTTTATTTACCTGCCATAGTGTCAACCCCTTACCCCTGTGTCGGATCTGTGGTTAAACGGGCATTTTCACAGATACCGATATGACCCGATATGTCAAATAAGGGCCGATCCGATACTTTTCCCGATACAGAATCATCTCTATATATATGTGTGTATGTGTGTGTGTGTATATATATATATATATATATATATACCGGTATATGTATATGTAAAGAAATATTTCATCTAAGATCACATCTAAGATAAGAAATTCCATAAATAATAATTAAGAAATAGTGAAAATAACTGATCTACAAATCTACAAACTCAGCACGAAGGGTCCCTGGCAAACGTCTAATCTCTCTTGGGTAAACCTGAAAGGTTTGCGAACCAACACTGAGACTCAGTGAGACTGCTCTGGCCTTCTGTCTGTTATACAGCCTTCCTTGTACAGTACTGTAAAATCCTCACCATTCCATCTGCCCTGCTCTCTCTCTCTCAGTCTCTCTTTCTCTCCCTCTCTCTCTCCAACCCATTCTCCATGCTCTCTCTCCACCTTAGCCCGTAGCACTTGCCCTAGCCTTGACGACCTTGCAGTCTTGCTCTCCAATTGATCCAGAAAGCTGCAGTACACTTAGTCTTCAACCAGCCAAAATTCTCACATGTCTGCCCCCTTCTCCGGTCCCCCCATTGACTCCCGGTTGCTGCCCGCTAGAGTACAAAAGTCGTTTTGTTGGCCTTCAAGCAACCACTATGGCAACCCCATATCTTCTGTCTGATCGGACCCTACAACTCGCCTCGCACGCTCAGTTCAGCCAACACAGGGAGGCTGGCAGAACATTCACTATAACAGCCGGGACAGCGCTTCACACGTCCCAGACTCTTCTTCCGTCTGGCTTCAAAACTATGGAATGAACTTCACATTGCAATTAGAACTGCAGACTCACTCCCAATCTTCGACATAGTCTTAAAACCCCCCTCTTCAGACTCCATCTTAGCCTGTACGTAGCACATGCCGTAGCACTTGCGTGTGAACACAAACATTGGCTGATGATTGGCTGATCACCCCATATAGCCATGACTTGATTGGCTGTGTACAGTACATATAAGTCACATGAGTGTGATTTTCTGATATTAGACTGTTTAGACTGATATATAAATATGTAATGTAGGATCATAGGTATAAAAGAACACATTTCTATGCGTTTTATGCATTACCTCGAGGTTACCTTTATTCACTACTAGTAAGAGACCACACCTGCTTAAAGTTTTAAGGATTTTATTGAACAAAAAGGGATGGATGACTATTGAATGGGGAACCCAGGTAGGGTGAGACTCAGGGTGGGGAACCCAGGTAGGGTGAGACTCAGGGTGGGGAAGTATGGGGAACCCAGGTAGGGTGAGACTCAGGGTGTGGAAGTAGTCTTTATTGTAAATCTCTCTGGATTAAGAACGTCTGCTCTCTGTCTCATTCACATGTGTACATAAAGTGTGTACATAAAGACCACCTTTGATTCAGAGGGCGTTAAGTACCTCCATCTTTTCAAGTTCTTCCTCTGAGAAACGTCCAATCTCACCGGGTACGTGTCGTTGCAGAGTGCTGAATACATGAGCAGTGTTTGATGTCTTTCGCCGGCAGCTATATTTGCTGGGCGCTGCTTTGTGAGAGAAGTGCTCCACACAGTAAAACACACATGGACATGTGTGGATCCACATTCCATATACACAGCACATACTTTATACCTAATGCATCCACACAAACACACACACACACACACACACACACACACACACACACACACACAGTTACAAGCTACACATAACATTAAACACACACCTGAAGGTGTGTGCGTGCGTCTGTCTGTCTGTTTGCATCTTAATGATACTAACCAAATGTCTCCAAAGATTTATAGTAGCATTTGACAAATTGTCCATAATGACATATAGTACTCGCATGTAGCCTATAGTAAGAAAGGAATGTTTACATGATTCTAAGTCAGGCAATGTAAATCAAAATAGTATGATTTTGTCCTTTGTATCCCTTGTAGTATTGTGCCCAATAATGGTGTAGCATTTAAGACACCAGTTTGATATGAACACTGGTAATAAATCAATGTTTGGTATCAGTTCACTCCTTATTGCTCCAATAGCATCTGACTCAACTTGGTTTGTAATTATGTTCGGACTAGGAAGGGCTCTGTTATGTAAGGCTCCGTGTCAAGAGGAGAGGCAGTACAGGTTTCACAAAAATCTTTGAAAGCAGTACTATGGACAACATTTAACTGAGCCAAACTACTGGTCACTTCTTTCCCCATGTTCTAAGCTGTAATGATACGCTAGCGGCTAGGCCATGCCTGTAGACAAACCATGGTACATTTAGCTGGCTGTGGCATAGCGGCCGTGATGGGAGCTAAATGTGGGAGAAATCTAGACCTATAATTCTATAGTTCTGAATGCAGCTTTTACTGCTTTTTTATCATAACATGATAGACACACAATTATATAGACAATAATGCTATATGCAGTATACATATGAACAATATGCTGTATTGATGTTTTTTTTTCTTGTTAGTGTTTTTATTGTAATGCAAATTTTTTGAAGAAAGCAAGAGAGAGTGCACACCAAAATGTCACTTTAAACGTGGTTTAAAGTTGAGTCAGAGTTTCACCAGGGCCTTTGTCTTTGTTATCCGATGAGGGACAGCGTCAGTCCAACGCAGTTGCACTTTTCCAAATGTGATGACATCATCACATATGGGCTTAGGAACCGTCACTCAGGGTAATTAAGTATGTGATAAAGCAGATTATTATTATTACTTGCGCAAGCAGAGCGCGCAAGTACTAGTTTCGCCCAGGACTCGTATGCACCGTCCCAGCATTTTCGATGCGTATTTGCTGGGACGGTGCATACGCATCGAAAATGCTGGAACGGTGCATACTGCGCAAAGTAACCACAGTATACCGCTAATCAATTTACAAATTACATATACATATACATAGTATAATGTATAACTAGCTCTCAATGATTACGTAATAATCATTATGGATTAAAGGACCCAATTCCAGAGTGTAATTGGTTTTCGATGGTGACGTAATGACGATATGTTTTAGTGTTGGGAGGATTAAAGGTATAGTTCTAAAACGATAAAACTGTATTTCTTTTATAGATAGAAACTTGTACCATACTTAATAATGCTACTTTTTTACATGCATAAAGTAGGTAGGTAGCAAATAGTTAAACCTAATAATTCAACATTTCAAACGTTCCTCCACAGAGAAACTGAGATTTGACAGTTTGTAGCGGTCGAAAGTACTTGCACGCTCTGCTTGCCATAAATGGCCTACTAGTGTAGGCCATTTATGGCCTACTGGTGTGCAACAAGCAAGTATGCACTCGACAGAGTGCAGTTCTAGTTATTATTATGATCATTACCATGCCATTCTACTGAAAGCAGGGTAGTTGACCACGTTGAGGCTTGGTTACAATTTACAATTTTCAATTTAGGCATTTAGCAGACGCTCTTAATCCAGAGCGATTTACATTAACCAATAACAAAAAGCATGGCAATACATCACATACATAAAGTAGTTATCATGAAACATGCGTAAGCTAAGAACGTAACAGTGGAGTATCTATATAATGAAACTATATATATAAACTATACATACTATACTATACATATGTACTATAAAGTGCTATGACTACATAAAGTCTGTATAGAATGCTATCTAAGTCTACATAAAGTGCTATTGCCATTGCTATCTAAGGGGCTAGGGCAAGTGCTGCATCTCTACAGTTGGTGGATGGGCAGATAAATAACTTCACTTCTAACAACCTTCCTTGGATTATGACAAATGATAAATATAGGACAATAATCTTCTCCATAGGAAATGAGCCCTGGCACAAACCCATGAGTTCAAACGTGTTTATAAATCACCCTTTTGCTCACACGTTATCAAGCCTGGGAAACAAAGAGGTGGGGGCCGCTGTGTGGCCATTGTGGTGTCTCCACAAGCCACCCACGCTACAATATTTACGTCCAAGAGCTAACCACACCCTGTACTCTTTCACATCAGCATTGTCTTGGCAGAATGCTCATAGATATAGGCCTATATGCAAGCTATATTCTTCCACAAACCATATAACTGAGACCATGCATAGCAAGGCCTGCAAATTATAGCTTCAGACAGACACCAACATGCCACCCTTTATTTTCAGGTGGGTCCTGACTCCTGACCCACAGGTTGAGAACCACTGGTCTAGTCAATGGTTCTTACGATTCTAGTAAGATGAGAGTGTCACAGTGTCTGTACCACCAGAATATCACTGGAATCTTTATTAATAAATCATTTAGCAACAGAAGACATGTAGAATGAATAGCTGTAGGAGGATGGACACAATTTCAGCTCATATCACATTTTGTTGGTGATTTGGGATTTGTGTGTCACCACCTCAAAGTTCAAGAGCTGGTCTATTATTGCACTGTCATCACACGCTAAACTAGGGTGTGCCGTGTGTGTGTGTGTGTGTGTGTGTTGTGTGGCTGTGTGTGTGTGTGTGTGTGGCTGTGTGTGTGCGTGCACGCAGTAATGGCACTGTGTGGTCGTGCCAGGAGAGAACGTGAGAGGGGGTGATGTATGTGACACGAGGGGAAATGGGGAGAGGAAAGGACGAGCACACAGACTGGGTGAAGGAAAGGGAGAAAGGGAAAGGGAGGGTATCCTTGTTAGTCGATATCATCACCCGTTATTTATCCTTCTGACTGGCTCTGTGTTTTCGTATTTCCAGTAATGGGCCGGATGTGAGCGAACTGAAATCAAAAACGGATAGAGATGAAAAGCACTTTGATGACACACAGAGGGCAGAATGATCGCGGCCCACAAACATTCCGCAATAAGCATGTGATTGTTTTTAGTTTTGGTTTTCCCTGACCTAATTAACTCAGACTTGTAGGGGGTATGTACTAGGGCTGTAGGCACAAATGTTCTGGTTATTTTGTTTGTAAGTTTGGAATTGATTGCAGTGGCGTAGTTGTCACCCAAAATACCCAAAGTAGTCCGTTAACTTGATTTGTCTTGTGGAACTCTCTCAGGTATTATGATAAAAAAGATGCTCCCTAATGGCTGAGTAACCGGGAAGGGGTGTATACGTTGGTTAGACATCACATACTAACAGTCCGACAGGCATTAGTCCGACAACACCGTTACAACTAACACGTGGCCGATTAAAACTAAAACGTGGCTCCCGACATGCGTGGCGCGTAAAAGGTTAAAACTAACCCATGGCTTCCTGTGAGGTTAGGTTTAGCTTTTGGGTAGTGTGTCGGACTAATGCCACATGCACCATAAGCAAATCCCTTATGTTTGATTGCCACACCAGAAAATGTGTCCACTCCTTTGACCAAGACCCCGAAGCCTTTCTCCATCTTAGGGGAGCTGTTTACATTTTTACAACATGTAGTACATGTGCTATAGCAAAACATGTCAATTCAATAACAAGTGATGTTGGTGTTTTGAGGCAGAAGATGAGCGACCTCAGGGACTACTGCTGGACACAGAGACAGTGACTCTGTGTCCTTATTAACACATGTCCCTGTCAGGACAGGACACACACTGCTGGTTGTTTATCTCCAGATCTTGACCTAAGCCCCTGTAACAATAGTGCCAACAGGAATTCATTAGGAGTCAGGACCTAGGGACTTTACCCAACATGTGGCTATACATCACAACTCCTCATGACTACTTAAAATGTTTTAAACTATATTCAACCTGCCTATTTTGGTTATTATTTTCAGAACCTTTCAAAACAGAAAATGGCAAATCTACATGTTCACAATGCATGGCATTTCTATGTTCTCGTGACACCGCTTTGTGACGAAGTAGATATGGGGCAGTGCATCATTCAGGTTTGATGAACAGCCAACTTGTTGCCTGGAAGGAAGCATTAGGATGAAGGACTGCTTCTGTTTGGGTTTTTTCGCATCTTGGATCATGTTGTGATCACTGTAATCAACCTGTCGTCCCGTCCATCCACTGCAGCCTGAAACAGAAGTTGCTGCCACGATGAACGGGAGGCGGCAGCGCTCATATCGAGTTCTCACAGAGACGAGGTGAGGTGAGAGAGGGACTCCGGTAGCCTCGCTCGGCCGTCCGGGGTCAATATGGAATGCGTCGGGGGAGAGGGAGGGAATGTACCACAGGGGTGTTGAGGAAGGGGGTGGGGTGGCTGCCGAAGGAAACGCGACGGGGGAAAGTAACAGAGGGGTCTTTTGTAAGACAGGAACCTGTAGAGGCCAGGGCCTTCTCTCTCTTTCACTCTTCCTCTCTCACTCTCTGGGTACAGTGGACGAGTTAGAGGTGAACCTGGGAGGTGAGAGAGAGGGGGTAGAGATGCGAGTGAGTGATGGAATGAGAGGTTTTATTTAAAATTTTTCATTTAACTCTTTATTTACCCATGGAAATTTGACTGAGCGTGGATGCTTTTTCAAAGCAAAGCCTCGCTTCATCACCCTCATACAGCTATATGTGCAAAACACTAGAGATGGCCAGTTCTGTTGTAGGGGTGGTGGTACAGTAGCTCAGGGGTAGAGTGTGTGTGTGATTGGAGTGTAATGCACAATCTATGTAAAGCACCTTTTGGTATATAAATGCAGCATTACCAGACAGTCCCCTAAAATAGCCAGAAACCCCTTGGCCTTCCCAAGCACCCCTCTGTGGTTCTTGTTTAATCACTTCCAACACCCATACACCCGTATGTTCACAGCCAGTTCAGGTAGTTGAACTGGCAACCCTTGGGTGACGAGGGTCAACGTTATTTTTCCTTTAAGTCTGCTTGTTTGCCCTTTAAGTAGCCTCCACCCCACACAGATGGTATGGTTGGAGGGAGGCAGAGAGAGGTGAACAATGTGAGAGCAACCAGGAATGCAGAGGATGTTGACAAAGAGAGCATCAGGAGCCTACTGGGTGTGTGAGAGGAGGAAACCTAGAAAGTTTGAGACGAGAGTGTGTCACTCACTCAGGTCTCACTTTCTGGACAAGAGTATCTAAATAGACCTGGCTTGCATCGCCCAGGGATGCAGCAGAGAAGATGCATTTGTGTTCTATTGCAGATACATAAGTGTTGTTTTTTAAGGGGCCAAGCCCCTCCCTCATTGAATTTGTATATATATATATTTCTTCTTCTTCTTCCGCCAAATATTGCAGTTCTGGCTTAACCGTGCAGTCGGTTTTCGGGAAACGCGACAGATGGCCAGGCCATGCCAAAAAACATTATGTTTCTACTTTCATCAAAGAGTCTGAGCCTACGGAAAAAATGAAGGCGCTGGTGTATTTTTGCACACAGACTTGTCACATGAGAGTGCCAGCTCATTTCACAATCAATGTGAACTTTTATAGGAGGTAACCTGTTTGATGTCATGAGTCATGACCATGTACAGTATGTGTGGTGACCTATAGACCTGGGATCCACTACAATCTCCTCGGTTTTCCTTACGTTCATTTGTAATGTCCACTCCAGTTGTATGGCCCACTCCAGTTGTAATGTCCACTCCAGTTGTATGGCCCACTCCAGTTGTAATGTCCACTCTAGTTGTATGGCTATTGATGTTGCATTCACTTGTGACTGTGAGTAGATTGAGGATAACCGTGTCGTCAGGGAACTTGACTACACACTGATTGGGTTGTGAGCTGACACAGTCATTTCGTGTATAGGGTAAACAACTGTCTAACCGAACTAACTGGGGCGCAAACAT
Source organism: Protomyctophum bolini (assembly GCF_963924005.1). Classification (NCBI taxonomy): domain Eukaryota; kingdom Metazoa; phylum Chordata; class Actinopteri; order Myctophiformes; family Myctophidae; genus Protomyctophum; species Protomyctophum bolini. The sequence continues at coordinate 14,857,409 of NC_137878.1, forward strand.
TGCAAACATCACCCAGAGTAAGACACTGACATTCCTGACACGAAGGGATGTTTTTCTCTCTATTTAGTTGAGTATTGCACTTACTGACATGCAGTGGTTAGAGTAGTTTTTTAATCTAGTTAGACTTTACTCACTACAAAACAATAGAAAGTACAGTGGAGTATGCTAGGTTGTAATTGGTTTGTAAACTTATGTTTTCTCATGCCAATATAACCCTTTGAAATGAATTGATTTGTGGACAGATTGTTCTATTGTGCTCCTCTTTGGCCAACCATTCCAACTACATTCCAGAGTTTGTAGTTGACATATTTCTCCACAACTCCTCCAGGATATCAACCATAACGAGTAGAACTGACTGTGGACCCAGACTTCAGGTGAAGATGAACTCTCCATCCCACCACGGCCAATTCAGCTGAAAAAGAGAAACCACCAATACCTCAGTAAGTTACTTATGATCTCTCATCTATCTTTATTCTGTTTCTATGTTCTATCATATTTTATTCGTTGTATTCAAGCTGCTATAATCACACTTTTATTTGGAAAGTTTGTTTTGTTTGATGTGTAGAATTGTTATTCATTTAAGTCAAATAAGAAAATTGTTTATGCTTTTCAACACAGCATAATGCATCTTCATGGATTATTTATTATATCATGGTTAGTTCACTAGTTGTTTAGATAAAACATGTTAACTTACACTGGCGACAAACTATTATGATGGAATGATTCACTATTTGTAAAATATACAAAACATTTGAGATAATTGAATATGGGATGCATAATTATTTAAGCCATATAGCCTAAATAACTGAATCTTTCTACCTCTCAACTATATTCCCTTCATCTTTGTTTTCAATCCAGTGTTGCATCATCAGTATTGCTTTCCTTATAGCTGCTTACTGTCTAGCCTTGCAGTGGCCAGATGTGAATCTGCTGGTGCAAAAACGCAGTGTGATATTATTATGGCCAAGCCAGGCTACTTCCTGTGAGCTGTGAATGAACAAAGAAGCTTGGCTAAACCAAACTGCCACTGCTGTGACCAGTGTGGAAAAAACTTCAACTACAAATCCCATTTTACAAAACACTGGAGAATTCACACTGGAGCTAAACCATATTACTCTGCCCAGTGTGGAAAACACTTCAGTAGCATGTACCACCTTAGAAGACACCAGCAAATTCACACTGGAGAGAAACCCTATGATTGTGACCAGTGTGGAAAAAAATCATTCAGAAGGACCAGCTTAAAATGCGAGTTCACACAGGAGATAAACCCTTCTGTTGTGAACAATGTGGGATGGGTTTTATTCAAAGAGGTGCTCTCAAGGTCCATCAGCGCATCCACACAGGAGAGAAGCCATACCACTGTGAACTATGTGGCCAGATGAGTTTCAGGACCAATGACCACCTGAATGTCCACCAGAGATTTCACAGAGGACATAGACCTTTTTTATTGTGATCAGTGTTGGAAATGCTTCACTACTTTATCCAATTTACAAGAACACCAGATAACTCATGCACACAGGAGAGAAAGCCTATGAATGTGACCAGTGTGGCAAGTCTTTTAGTCGGCCTATAGCAGTCTACAAGCTCACAGTCTTGTGCACACATGCTTTAAACCATTCCACTGTGAGTTGTGTGGAAAGGCATTTACTATGAAACGCAGCCTACAACGTAATGAGCCCACACATGTGCAATAGAAACCCTGTCACTGTGTGACAACAGTTTGACACGAAGATCAGTACAACACATAATGACATTTAGCAAACACCATTAGTCTGTGTGTGTGTGTGTGTGTGTGTGTGTGTGTGTGTGTGAGTGTGTGTGTGTGAGTGAGTGTACGTACATCTGTACGTCTGTAATCCACGTGACTCGAGAACCGTTCGCCACACCGACTTCAAATTTGACATACGCGTTCCACCCCCCACAGGGAGTGTGCAGTGCCCGGTGTCGAGTTGGTCAGACCCACAGTTGTCCAGAACCGCCTCTGCCCTCCCCGTCTCTGCCCGGGCTGTGGACTGTCTATATTTAGATCTATATATAATTAGATCTTGATTAGCTAATCAAGCTAATTGAAACAACGTTGTTTCAACCTGTCAGTAAGGGTAACAAATAAATGTTTATCATTCTCATAAAATGGTGGGTGTCTTTATTTGCCCTTTGTCTATGTGTGGTGTTCGTGTTCCTGGTCATTTTGTATCTTACTTGAGACTGCAAGTAAGACAAAAGTGAGAGACTCCCAAGTGATCACCAATATCACACAGATGCACTGTTGCACATAATAACCATGCACACAATAACTAATACTAATGCTTTTGCGATCATCCCTCTCATCTCCAACAATTTACAATTTAGCCATGCAGGCATGCAGTGATGCACTCTTCCACCTGAGTAGCAGAGGGGGGAAAGGATAGAAACAATTGGGTGTCATCTGCATAGCTTTGATAAGATTGATTGAGAGCAGAGATGACAGTTCCAAGAGATTTAGAATACAGGCGGGATCTGTAGGACCCCAGTTAGGAGGCCAGGAGGGTTCGGGGGGATGAAAGCAAACCTTTCCAAGAAACCTGGTATAGGTCTGGTCGGTTAGGAGCATTTTGTATGTTAATGTCATTGAGCATCTGGTTGACATGGCTAATAGCAATGGCTTGTTATTCAAACAGAGTCTTTGAGATTAAATAGACCAAATCAATCAAGTACCTATAGAAACCCAATTTGCACATGTTTTCTCCAAATTCCTTCACAACAATAGAACCTTTGTCAGTGGTGGTCTGACAAAGGTTCTATTGTCGGAGGCCTATAATGTTTACTATTATTACGGGGAGGGCCTTATTCTATTTGTCCCTTATTCTATTTGTATGTCTTCTTCTTCATCTTCTCCAAATGTTGTAGTTCTTGCTTTTCAGTCCATTTTCGCAAAACAATGTGCATGAGCTCCCGAGTCCCGTCTTTAGTAAAATATAAACAAAACTACTTTGCTACTTAATCACCGAAAAAAAGGCTGTTTTGTATGGTTGAAAGTCTATTCTCTAGGCCTAGGGTGAGAATCCTCTCATTCCTCTCAATCCTCTTATTGCTTGGCCCCTGTTATCACTGCTTGCAGCTATATTTTTTGTTGTTGGGGGGGGGGGGGGGGGGGGGGGATCTACACACTCCTTGTGTAGATCAATAGGAGCAACATGGCACACTGCCTAGGATGTGTGGCATAATGAGTAGTAGAGGATGAGGGATGAGCAGAACTGTTTAGACAATAAGTCGGTCAATCAATACCTACTGTACATTGAGAAACCTTAGAAACGTAGAAAAGTGTCCACTATCAAACTGCTTTCATTGATTCTTTCACAAATTTCTCGTTGCACTTTGGCATCACCAAAGTGGAGACAGTACTTAAAGCTGATTACACAGAGTGCAAAAACAAGCTTCTGTTGTGGCTTTTCGTTATTTTAACGGGATGAAAGGAGAGAAGCGCAAGTATGTGAAGCATCGACGGCAGGCAGTTAAGTTGTGGTGTGCGCGTACGTGTATGTGTGTGTGTGCGTGTGTGCATGTGCATGCTTGCATCATTGCATGTGTGTGGTGGAGGAGGTTAATGGGCAGCACCACGCAGTTGGAACCGGAGAGTCTCAGCTGGTCTTTGAGAGGTCACGGGGTAAGGTCACATGGGGAGAGGGGTCACTTTGACATTGAGGTGATGCTTCCCTATAGGTTTCCCTTCAGACTAGTAATGAAAGTAGACCTTGTCAGAGCCCAAGAGAGCAGCCAGGAGGCCATAGCCTACTCCAGGACCTCCTCAGTCCTCACAATAATGAACTGTGCACTTATTCCAAGCTGAGTTCATCTTACTGTATCGCTCTGCTCTGCTGAAACTGTGCTTTCCACAGTGAAGGCCGTGACCGGGGGGGGTCTATAAAAATGTAATTTCAATTTGAATTTAATGAATGAGATTATTGTTCCAGTTTAATATATTATAGTTTAACTGGAACAATAATCTTTACATTCAACCGGAAATTGACGATACAAGCTCACAATGGAGAGCTTGTAAATGTAGTGTATGAATCAGGCTTCAGTGTCCGAGTATCCATATATTATCCCAAATCATATTTCAATCGCATTTCAAATTACCTACAGTAGGAGCTCTATATTTAAACTCACAACGTGACACATAAAATAGGGCTTAAGAGTATATTAAGTGTATTAAACTGTTGGTTGGTTGATTGATTGATTGATTGAAAATTGTATTAACAGTTTATAGAGCACCCTGCCTGGAGCCCTGGACCCCACTTTAAGAACCAATGGTTCAATGTTTGAACCCATGATTTATGGCCTACCTGGGAGTTATGCACGTACTGTACAGCATTCCATCCAGGCAGAGCGGCAACCAGTATGAAAACTGTGTTAATATGAAGCTGTGCGAATGAGAAGGCAGCTTATGTACACATTGTGTAATGTTGTAGCATTGTGCAGTCGAGTGAGTGAGTGCTGTAGAAGTGTTTGCCTTTATTTATGGAATAAACAGTGATTCTGTGGTGCTGAGGATATAAATAAGCAGTCTTGTCAAAGTCCCTACGGTTAGGTTACAGCCAGTTCCTCCATTAGGTCGGTCAAGAAAGCATCACACTGCTGGTAGAAGCTAGAAGCCTTCAACTCCCCTCCTCCATCCATCCATCCATCCATCCATCCATCCCTCTCTCTCTCTCTCTCTCTCTCTCTCTCTCTCTCTCTCTCTCTCTCTCTCCCTATCTCTCTCTCAAATCCACCTCAATTGTATTATTTGTTTCTTTCTTATCTCTGGGTGCAATAGTGGTTGATCACATCCCCCCTCCCCTCGCCCCCCTCTCTCTCACTCACTCACTCTGACCAGCACCACAGTCGTGCATGGTGAAGCATCTCATCTACAGAAGCATTTTGCTATCCATGATACGATGACCATCAACTAGTTTGTATACTTTATCAGAGACTGACGTCTGTGCACAATGATACGCGATGCATGTTCTGTTCCTGTTCTATTCCTTGTCCAGCCTGCCCACTGTCCAATGCTGTATATATTTCTCTATGTGTGTAGCCTACTGTATTCAACTTCAGAATGTGTAATAATACTGTCTGGTGTTATCCGTGCACGCAACTCAACTGAATCATCACTCACCACTCCTTGTTAGATGGAGACTTTTAAGGGACCACTCGCTGGGTGGTCAACCGAAATCACAACAACCACCACCGTGTGTGGTGGTGGTTGTTTCACTATTATTCCACTGTCTAGTGTCTCATAGTCTTTTTCTATCTCTTTCCCCTGCTGCAATCACCTATTCCACCCCTCTTTCTCTTCCTCACTCTCTTCATCAATGGCCTTCATTCATTCCCTTCTCCCTCTGCATGCCTGCATGTGTACCCACCCCCCTCGCTGCCCCTCTCTCTCTCTCTCTCTCTCTCTCTCTCTCTCTCTCTCTCTCTCTCTCTCTCTCTCTCTTCATTCTTGTGATTTTTCCGGCCTGTACCTATCCTCGCCACCCTCTCTCCCTCCCTCTCCCTTCAGGTTTCTCTCACCCACCCAGCCCTCGCCACCTCCATGTGACTCCTATCTCTCCTCTCCATCTCAGGTCTGCCTGTTTCTCATTTTGGGGGAATTTGGAGGCATTCAGATGCCCATCTAGATTTGGTTATTACAAGCTTTGAGCGATATTTGTTGTCATCTGTTACTCGAAGTCTGGCGCTCTAAAACGACTCATCCACCAATGTGTGACAGACAGCTATGGCAAACTGATTCACAGTGGGCATTATTATTAAAAGGTTTTTTTTTGCGTACAGTGCGCATACTGAGGGAGTGGGATCCAGCAGGAAAGCACGCACAGCAATCCTTCGCAGAGCAGCTTGTCCATTGTGACGTCTGTATATAATACACGCCTACTTTTGTATACTTCATGCCTGACGAAGACCCGAAGGGGTCGAAACGTATTTCTATATGAAATAAAGTTTGGAGCTCAAGACCTGGTGTGTGAACTTCATCTCCTCTCACCTGAGTGAGCGAGTGTGCACGTGCGCACGTGTGTAAATGGAACATTAATTTTAACATTGTTGCTGCACGTGTGAAAACCAAATGAAAGCTAACCGGCCCAGTTAGCCCCTCCCTTAATTATATCACCAGTTGTAGGACTAAATGGCCATTTATTAGTGTAACTATTAGAGGCACATCTGGACAAATTATCTTTAATAGTGAGTGATTGTGTTAAATGGAGTGCGTCCAAGCGATCCCGGAGACCTATATTTAACACACACACACACACACACACACACACACACGCACACAGTTGGCCCACAGAAACGTGTCAAAATGTATCCGAAATGGTGGCCTTTTTAACTGAACTCCCTCGCCCCTCCGTGAGGGGGAATAAAAACATAAAGGTGGGTATACATCGGAACGGACAGGTACGCCTCTCTTGGGGTGTGTGTGTGTGTGGGGGGGGGGGGTGTCTTCCTGTGTGTGCATCTGCCATACTGTACACTAGTTAGCTGCACACAAACATCCTCACTTGCCGCACACTTGCCACACACATTGCAAGAAGCACACCCACTCACACATGCCCTTTCTCTATGCAAGGGCCTCGATCCTCTCTCTGTCTCTCTCTCCTCTCCCTCCTCTAAATGTGTGCTGTTTCACCTACTTTCTCTTTCTCCGTCCCCCCATTCTTAGCCTCTCAGCCCTTGTCCTCTCCATCCCCTCCTCCCATCCTCCTCTCCAGACTATTTGGAGGTATGTGGTTAGCTGGGTGTGTTCAGGGCCTGACGTCCAGATCACTGACCCATTATCTTCTTGAATTCCTTTTTGTTACCTAGCTCCACACTCCTCCTTCAGTCTCACCAGGCACTACATGTTTTAAGTAAGGGGTGAATTGATTAAGCACATTAATGTCATTTTATCTAAAATAAATGTACCACATGTCATAGACTATTTGAATCATTTACAAAAGAATCAACCGATTAATCAAAAATAATTGTTAGTTACTAACTTACTGCCCTATTTTCAATATCAATCACACACACATTTTGTCTTTAGTTAGTGTCCAAAGTATCATCTGTTACAAATGACTAAATTACATCATCCATCCCGTCAGACTGAAACCTTGCCCAGATAAATTGGGGTTGTGTATCAAAGATGCATCATTAGGCAACTGATGTCACAGACTAGCCACATTAAGTCTAAGTGCTGTCCAGACGAGGACGTATTCTGTGTTACCTGCACAAGTACATAGCTGATCTGTCCTTTCTGCCACACGGAGACGGCGTTTTAGGGACTTAACCAGTTCTGATGGAGGGGAAAGGAACTGGTTGGAATAACGTGTTCCTTCCACGCGCTATGTCCAACCAGCTAAACTCCCCCCTTTCAGGTGTAAAGGAGCGACTAGGACAGCATTCAGGTCCGTTGCTCTCCCGGGTTGGCGGAGGTATAGAGCCCATGGATCACATTAGATAATTGACACAGGGGTGAAAAAATGGGTTACAAAAATCGTGGGATAATAATTATACAAACAACGTATAAATCGATAGTGGTTCAAATTATTTTGATGATGTATTAAGTACATTTGCTGGGGACCCCTTGTAATCCCCCATGGACCCCCGGACACCACTTTGAAATCCTGTGGCCTAGCTTATGCTGTATACATTTTAAGTAGCTTTCCCCAAGATTGGCTGATAAAATCATATTGTCCATAAGTAGCCATGGAAATAGGATATATCGCCCATACTGTAAGTACCCATTTAATAATCAGAATAATGTCCAGCAACACATTCATGGGGCTTCAGGAGGCTGCTGAGGATTATTTTCCAATAATGGCCACCTCACTACATTAGCCCGTACTTCAACGTCAATCCCATTCCACAAACTCTACTGCTCTAGTGTTTGGAATATCAGCTCACACTCCCTCTCTCTGTTTCCTCCCAGGCCATGGCACCCCCCACCTCCTCAGATCTATTTCAGTGTGCTGTGGCTAGCAGGGTGTGTGCGAGGTTAGCTGCCCTGCCCTCTAAAATACAGACTTTTCAAGGAAGTCAGCAATATAATATGGTCCCGCTTTATTGTAATTACAAGGTTCCCCTTTTGGAAGTAGCGCAGAAAGAGAACGATTGAGAGCGAGGCCAGTCCATGGGCACTTGTCGCACTTTCCTCTCCAGCTGTTCTCTTGTTCACACGCACGCACGCATGCACACACGCACATGCACATCCAAGGACCCTCTCACTAGTTAGAGAGGATTCAACCCTAGATTGGCAACAAGTGCAGCAACTGAATAATTATGTCACAACCAATTAAAAGCCTAATGTATGACCTGATTGGCTGAGTGTAGGAAATCTGTTCTGTGGGTGGCCAGCTCTTGACAGAGCCTCACCGCCATAGAGCCTGGTGAGCTCTGGGTTCTTACAGCCCTCAAATTATCTGTCCTGACAAATTAGAAGTTTTTATTAATCCAAAAACAGCTGACATTGAAGGTGAACTGAGTAATTGGTGGGTTACTTGGCCTTAAGAGAAACCTGTTCACCATTATTTCTTTCTGCATGTGGACAACCAAAGAGCATCTGCCCCTTTTAAGTTTTTTCTCATGTCAGGATATGTCAAACCACTGTAATGTTAGCGTCCCGAACATTCCACTAAAAGAGCCAATCTACAAGTAAGCTTGTACATTAGCTATTTTTGGCAAAAACATTTTAGTGTAGAACCCAAAGTATAGAGTAGACTAGTTCACTAGTAGACCAATGGGGGTATATAAGGCTAAGTTAACAGGCTTTACTTCTTTTACTGTTTGAAGAGTATGAAGTCACTAAGTCAGACATGTAATTAACTCTTGGTGGATGCTTACAGTACGTATACAACTCCTCCGTTTTGGAATAGTAATAACTTCCATAATGTAGACACTCAGCGGATTATGAGGACTTTTAGGCCTACTTCTTCTGGCGGAAAAGTGGTGGAAAAAGTATTCACATTTTGTATCAATAACACAATGTAGAAATACCTACTTAAGTTACAAGTCTAGAATTCACTAAAAGATACTCCCTTGAGTTGCAGCAACTCGTTTTCAAGGAGGGGGGGGGGGGGGGGCACAGAGTAAAAAAAGTATTGGCATCAAAATGTATCAAAAGTAGAAAGTACTCATTGTGAGGTAAAGGTCCCATTTCACAAAGTTTTCAAATAAAATCTTTTGAAAATAGCATATCTACAAGTTTATGGGGTTGCAGATAGTAATAATAAAGTTTTAAAATAATTGTAGTGTAGAAAAAGTATAATATTTGTAGTAGTATTTAAAGTAGGCTAAATCATTCTCAAAATTGTACTTAAGCACAGGTGTACTTCTGGCCAGTTTAGATGTTCTTTTATGTGGTTGGGGGAGGACTCAGGCAAATTGAAACCCCTCCTCATGAATACTGCCCTAAAGAGGCAAACGTTTTTTATTTAAATTATTCTCGAGGAGATGCATTAAGGGCTAAGCATGAATATGGATGATTGTAATAAAAACGCTTCCAAAATGCTGGATTTTGGCAGCCACTGCACATTTTAACCAGTAACCATCCATAGTCACAAGTTATTTTTACATGCCAATTAGTTAAGACGCACACACGCACGCACACATAGGCAATTAGACAAATGCACTTTCAGGCCATGAGGCAATCCGTGTCACTTCAATGCCACTTTAGCCACTAAACAGTGTGTACTCCTCTCACTCACACACACACACACACACACACACACACACACACACACACACACACACACACACACACACACACACACACACACACTCACACACTCACACACACACACTCACACTCACACTCACACTCACACACAAATGCACGCATGCGGACATGCACTAGCAAAGCCAAGGACAAATGCATACCACAGGTCTAGTGTCTCTTTTTGCAAGCTATGTGGCATCTTCTAGAGCTCAGAATGTATGGCGACCAGAACCCAGCTCTCACTCAGGACATAAAAACACTGGGTCCACTGTGTTCTGAAGACTAAAATAAAAAAAACTAAACCACACAGAGGGAGAGTTTCCTGGACTTCCTAGTTTAGGACAAAGTCCCCCCAGAGCGAAAATAACATCTTCTGTCTGTTCTGTGGTGGAACTACAATACTGGGTTGGCGTGGAAAAGCAGTTAATAGCTACTGTAGGTATGCAAGCATGGCAGTTACTGTGTGTTTGTTATTGTTTTCAACATTGCACCATGACAAATTGCTTCTGCCCTGACTCCTGTCCTTCATTATCTGTCTTATGCGTTTGTCTTCTCTTGTCCAGTGCTGTCTTGAGACTAGTCTTTTCCTTTGCCATTTTCATGTTCTCTTGGCCTGAGAACACAAAAACAATCTGCAATTTCCAGACAGATGCTCGTTTTCATCTTCAGATACTTACAGGGCTTAAAGCCAAAAACAATCCCAAGACTGAAAATGTTTTTTTTGCACTGATCTCATTAAACGACCCCTATGAGATCCTCAGGATTGAAATCAGTCCCTAGGACTGAGAACTTTAAGCTCTGTACTTATGATCTTCGGTAACCATAAAAAAGTGCACTTTTCTTATGCTGCCTGCTGTGTACAGTAATTGGTGGATGAAGTAGCTTGGTTGAAAGGGGTGCAGAGAGCAGCATGGCAGCGTGTCCCTTTCTCTTACACAGTGCTTTTTCATCCTTGCACTCTCTGATGAGAGGGCACTGCTTTTTCCATGAGATCGGGCCTCATGGACAGAACCTAAAAAAAGAGACTTTGGTACATCCAGCATGTCCGCTCCTCTGCCCATATGATTGCAGGCGACAGCAAATGAGCAGTTTATTCCCTAAACAGAACACAGAGAGCAGAGCGCTGTGCAATGAGTTCAGTGCATTCCAGCAGAACTTCTTCACTAACACGGTACTGCTGTCCAGTTCAAACCACTAGGCCTTATAAAACTGGCAAGACGATTTTATTTTAAGCCAACAAATTGCAACGTCAAGGCGTCTTACTGGTATGTATGTGTATATATACAGTATAGGCTGTGTGTGCGTGCGGTTAAGTATAGGTACAGTATATGAATGCAGTTCATCTGTCTGTCTCTTGAGAATGAGTCCTCAGGTCTCATTGAGATTACGTTATTTAAATAAAGGTTAAATAAAAAGTGTTTGTACATGTGTATAAGCATACATTTGTATGTAACCAGCTCAGTGGCCTTGTGGTTAGAGTGTCTGCCCTGAGATTTGGAGGTCAGGGTCAATTCCCTGGTAGGGTCATACCAAAGATTATAAAAATGGGACCCAATGACTCCCTGTTGGGCACTCAGCACCGAATCCCTGCGACATATACTAGCAATGCATCATGTCCACGGGGTGTATACGTCTACGTGTGTGTGTGTGCGTGCGTGCGTGTGTAACATGTCAGCCACTTGTCCTGCATGCCAAAGTGAGCTTGAGGAAGATGCTGAACCTCCTACCTGCTACCTCAACACAAGGGGGTCATCTAAAGCCCTGTTTTTTGTCAAGGAACACCCTTGCATGATTGAGCATAAATTAAGCTTTAGCGACTAAAATGTAAATATGGGACGAAAGAACAAGAGGGAAGGCCCAGAGAAAATACCACATAATACAAACGCACGCCCCTCCTCTCTCCCGTCAGAGAATCAAAGACAGAAATAGAGGAAAGCAATGAAAGGGCGAGAAAGAGAGATGATTACAGTTAATTACTGCCTGCTGGCTGTGGCGTCCGCATTCAAAGAAAGTTACTAACCATAGACTGTAGAGAGTGCATTTAGAAAGACAGACAGTATGTATTGTATATAATGGCTCTGAAATATAGACGGTTTACTATAAGAGTTTATGACAGACAGGTGAGAACATGAGAATGCCTTTCAAATGATGAAAGGAATATTGCCTTTTTCAATGACTGAAATTAATGAAATATGCATGCAGCAGATTCAAATTACCGACCCGTACGTTTAAAACGTACATCTCACAACCAACTAGTCCCCATTATTTTCCTGCTGAACTACACTGTATCCTCATCACATCACTGAATGCACAGGTTAAGTTCTATGTTGACGTGATGTGCTATCCTAGTGCAATACTGAGCTCTTTACATACATTACATACAAATTGAAGACATTTATTTGTATCTTTTTATGCTGTGTCACCTAGGAGCCGAGGCTTCTAGGGGGTCCCCAGTTAACTGATAGTTTGGAACCAAATGGACCATTACGGGTCTGTAACTCAGAGTGTACAAATGGACCCTTATGGGTCTGTAACTCAGTGTACAAATGGAACCAAATGGACCCTAATGGGTCCATGGTGTGTGTGTCTGTCTGTGTCTGTGTTTGCGTGCGTGTGTGTACCATAACGCCTTACAGGTGTATGCAAAGGCTAAACTTCTGTCATTTAATAGATAGCATTAGCATTTGTATGTAGACATAGCACTCTATAGTATACTCATAGTTTAATTGTAAACACAGTATATTCTACTGTTAGACGGATGTTAGGTTCGCAGCTTGCTTATAATCTATATTATAAAATATAATATAAATCAAATGGAACCAAATGGTCTTGTAAGGGTCCATTTGTACACTCTCAGAGTTACAGTCCCATAACTCCTCAAGAACCCCTGGGGGTCCCCGGACCCCAGTTTAAGAACTAATGAATTAATTAAACTAAAGTTATACAATAATGCTAAAAGGATAACACAAAAAGCTGTGGTCCTGTATGTATATTGTTTCCGTTGTGGTCCTTCATCACCTTATTTGCCACCAGCTTGCTCATTGTTAATTTGCTGACTAATCATTCCGTTAACATCTTTATGACTTTTAGTAATGAGTAGACCTACTCCAAGTATAAATGTGAATAACTATTCTAAATCATTTTTTTTGTTGTTTTCTTTTTTTCATGCCAAGCCGCCAGTTGTAAATTATAATGTAATTTGCATATTTTAACATATTTATCCTGTCTGTCTGTCTGTCTGTCTGTCTGCCTGTCTGATTTGACTCATCGCACCTGGTGCTACCAGCCGCTACCTCTACGTCACGAAGCCACGTGGCCGTGGGGCTAGCCAATTACAGTCGTGGATCTGCTCAATAATGTCTGTGGACCCCAGTGGTCTGCCCTATGGGTCTGCCCTGGTCTGCCCCTGTGCCCCACTGCACTGAGCCCACTCGCTACCTAACCTGATCCATGATTTTTCACCTGGACGGAAAATGTCCGCGGACAGACGACAGACCATGCCGGCTCAAACCAAGCTAGCCTTGTGGGCGCAGTCACCGGCCACTAAGATAAGGATGGCCGCATTAAAGTAAGACATTACGAGGAAAAGTAGCAATATTAGCCAAAAGGTAGCAATATTAGCCAATTTCATAATTTTAGTTTGAGGGAGCATTGAGTTACTAACTTACTACAAGTTGCCGTTGTTGGATGTGCGCTCAGTACAGAACAGAAAATCACCGGGCTTATCGAAGAAAGTCGCCATTGTTGAGCGTGAAGTGAAATATTTGTGCATCATTAAAACAGCTCCGTGCGCAATCTTAAACCCGCTCCCCCGTACTGTACACGTATGCTACGTGTGCCATGCGCGCAATTACGCACGGCCTCCCTCCCTCTTTCCTCCTTCCTTCCCCCTGGTCCCTCAGTCATTCACTCTCTCTCTCTCTACATACACGCACACACATACACGCGCGCTCACGCTATCTCACATTTGGTGGGAGAAAGTAAAGAGAGGGAGAGAGAAGGAGAGAGAGAGTGATTTCAGCCAGCGTCTCTCTCTGCTCTCTCCGTTTAGGCACTCATCCCGTCTGACTCAATGGGGCTCTAGCACTAGGGGTTCAAAGCGTAACATAAACATATTTATTCACCCCATAACCCCATTTTTGTATTTAAAGTTTTTGTAACACAACTATAGGTGATGCATTAAAGGGAGCGTCCGTAAGAGAGGTAACCACGTCTCCAGAGGCGTGCCTTTTTTCTTTTTCGTCCTCTCAGAAGGTTCGGTCGCGGATCTTTCTGTGAGAGGAGGATAACCTCCACAGTAGCTCCGTTTACTGTCCAGCCCGGCCGCTGAGCTACCCGCATCAGTTATGGATATTCCAGTTTGCTCCTTTCGGAAGAAGCGGAGGCCTTGGAGTGTGGACTTTTCATCCTTCGCCTTAGTAACCGTTGCGCTCGCCCTGTGCCAAGCTGCCGTGGCCAGTGCAGGTAAGATGATGGCTTTGTCTTTCTTGTCCACCTTTTGTTAATGATTTATGTCCATCTAACATAAAAGAATATATACAGTATATATACATAAATATTTTTTGTTCTAAACTGAACAAATCCATACATTCTTTGACCTGCATGTGCGCTCTTATGCACATTCCAAAAGCTGCAGTTTGGCATTCTTTTGCCCACAGGGGACGCTTGGAAGTGAATGTGACCGTGATGACAGTGGACACGTTATTGCCAATTGAGAAAATAGCTACATTCTTTTTTGGGTCAATTTGTCTCTTTCCTTTGGCCAAGCTGTTATATAAACTCCCAAGAGGCCAACATTGGAGGCAGCCCAGCCTATTGACAGGTGTCATGATATCCCCCAGTGGGTGCAGCTCAGCTATTCCAGGAATTCATTGAGCATTTTTAAAAGGACAATATGCATTTTCCTTTTAAAGTGTGTTCAGTTATAGAAAGATTTATATGCAACGGTTATTTTAACAGGCCAAACACCCACATCTATGCAGATGTATTTCGTTGCAACGTTTCTAGGATGGAGCGGTGTAAAAATGCTCTGAAACATACCTCACCTTTTATTATTCTCTCATGCAGCTTAGTTATAGCTTTTATCTCCGTTATAATTGTTTCCCCCCCTCAGTTTTCAACTGATTTGACAGGCCATACATTACATAGCTAATCCACCAGTATAGGCCATGCAATAAAGAAGCCAGTGGGCTCTGGAGGGACACTTGATTTGCTGTTTACCAGTTTAGCCTGTGGCCCCCGCCCCTCCCCGGACCCTGCCACCGGTTCTGAGGAGAGGTTTGGGTAATATCATGGCATGTAGGATGTGACAATGATGAATGATTATTATTATTATAAAATGTTTGTGTTTGTTTGTCAAAACACAGAAATGGCTTTATGTAGTTGTGTGAACATGCATGCATGTTTCAAATCTTCTAACTTTTACTTTAAACTTAAACTTTAACTTTAACTACTCAAGTTCAACAACTTGAGTATACAAGCAATTCAACTGATTTCGTCACTTATGGTTCAACAGTGCAAAATGTAGCCTGTACTTTTTGTAGTTTCTATTTGTACGTAGGCTACCCTATTATTCAGTTTTTTTTTGTTTTAAGTAAACTATCTCCCACCAACTTGTAGTAGTGTAGGCTATTATTGAATTATGAACGGTGTGACTGTGAATGCACATTCGTTGCCTGACCACTAGTTGTCTTCCTCTGGTTATTTATAACACAGGAACACAGGCTACCTGATTGTCTTGTGAGGAGTGGGCTGCAGTTATATTATATACACTACAGTATCTTCTATATTTGCTGTTATACTGAATACAATCTACATAATAGTTGATTGCCACAGTTTGGCAAAAGCCTATATGAAGAATCAGCGTAATCATTTTGTTCCAAAATGAGATAGTAGACCATTCACCATTTGAATATTAAAATAATTTGATAGATTTTTTCTTTTTTTAGGATAGTTGCCAACTTGGGTCTTTCATAACTTTGCAGCGCACCATCAAAGTTAGACTCCCCCTAGCCTCGGTACCCAGGCATCGGCACACTCCCCCTTGCACAAAAAAGGAGCTTTCAAATTTGGAAATTAAACTGAATGCCTTTTGAACACTTTGGTCTAAAAGCCTAAAATAGCCTAGTATTTGCCTAATTATATTTAGAACACACGCCACCTAGGCTATAGGTAACCGAAATGTTAAAGAGACGGCCATTGTCTATTCACAATCTAGTGTTGTTATGTTTTAGTGCATTTCTGATGCTTGATTATAATAATTTGGCACATTCTTTTTCGTTATGTTCTTTGGCTCCTGCAGCGTCATGTTTAGATCTCAGGAGGTGATTGTACGTTCCTGTGTGTATTTTGGAGACAGAAGCCTTTTTTTCTTCCTTTTTTCTTTTTTTAACCTTTCTATGAATAGGTTATTATACAGTGGGAGCGCGCGCACCAGAGCTGAGCGTGTCGGTCCGCGCAGGAGAGCGCAAGTAAGGGGCTTGAGTGAATGCGTTTAGTGTCTCCTCTCCTCGTCTATGCGCGCTTTGTATACACTTCATGTTTGTCTATATGTGTGTGTAAGGCTATGGATTTTGTTCCCACCTGTTGAGGGTGTGGAAATGTATGCCGCATGAATGTGAATGCGCCTCTGTCCGTCCAGCACCTTGACGTGTTGTGTTTAAAGATGTGTAATGATTAGAAATGGCGTGGCTTGCACTAAGGTGCTCTTTTTACCTTACAAAAATGCATTTCCAGCCCATGTACCTTGCGATAAAATCACAGCTATGTACCAGCTACTATACAGTGTACAAAGTAGGCCTAACGCTCCAGTTTTCCTATGGAAGCTGCTGTGTGTGCGTTCCTGTGCACGGATAGGCTGCATCCAGTTTGCCTTCTCATAAACTCTCTCTGCAGCCATGCAGTGAGTTGTGGGTCGTTTCTTTTCACACAGTAGTGGATGGCAATCATGGCCCTTCCTTTGACTTGAGTGTAAACTATAAAGCACCCCACCCAGCTAGTGAAAGACCGATTTAGAGAAAACTGTAGCCGCTTCAGAAAAAATGCCCGTTTGTCCCCTTTTCGCTCTCTCTCTCCCTCTCTCTCTCTCCCTCTCTATCCCTCTCTCTCTCTCTCTCTCTCTCTCTCTCTCTCTTTTAAGTGTTTATTCTCTTTTCCCTGGGAAAATGAGACGACGAGAGAGGTAGCCCCTGTACAGCCACCCCATGGCACATGAAAAGAGTGGTGGAAAGGAGCATGAAAGCAGGGTTTTGTTGCGATGAGGAGAAAATAGGGGCAATATTTTCTTGACATGGATGTTCCCCAACCTCATTTTCAAAGCAGAGTTCTTCTCAAAGGCCAGTCTGTCTCACTTCAGCTTAACATAACATACTCTCTCCCCACACTTACACCCTCCCTCTCTCTCTCTCTCTCTCTCTCTCTCTCTCTCTCTCTCTCTCTCTCTCTCTCTCTCTCTCTCTCTCTCTCTCTCTCTCTCTCTCTCTCTCTTCCTCTGGGGTAGTGAATGGGCCTTCTATGTGTATCAGTCCAGCTCAGGCAGCTGTAGCCGCTGCACAGCATACCTGTGACTTTGCGTAAGTGTGTGGACATTTCTGTCAACTCTGTTGGGTCACATCATGCGATGCAGGGCCACTGATGGGTGTCTGGTATCCCTTTGATTTATTCTCATCTTCTCCAGAGGCAAGTTGGGCCTACACTGAATACATTCACATCCACACTCTCATAAACTCTATCTTTGTCATCCTCTCAATTTATTTGTTTCATCTCTCTCTCTGTTTTAACCTCATCTGTCTCTGTCTCACACTGTCTCTCCTCTCATTCTCATTCTCGTCTCGTCTCCTCCTCTCATGCCTAACCCTAACCCTATATCCTCTCTGCTTTGGTGTCATATACACAGTCCAGTTTCTCCAGTTTAACAAATAAGACAATTCAACTCATTTACTGAGTGTTTAATCCCAGCATTGGCTCTGCACAATAAATCCCAATTATGTTAAAGCTACAGTACAATCAGTTACTTTCTGGTCATCTCCAAATGGACAGAGCTAATTGCAACCGTAAGGTCCGTAACACCCAGGATTTGAACCCTGCATTGTAAACCCTACAGTACGTACATGGAAGATATTGAGCTTGAGAGCTTCAGCCAGGGCAATCTACATAATACTTGTCAGCCAGAGCCAGTAGGTGGCCCACCTATGCACCAGGGTGCATAGGTTGCATTTCTCAACGGAAGTTTAGGGAGAGACCACCTCCAACCACTGAAGACGTGCTAGTAGCATACACATTAAAGCCACATATAGTCATTAAAATAACTTCCGGAAGGCAGCTTTGATTTAACGCTGTGTTAAAATTACACTGGATTTTAGAGTGAGAATGTGGTATTCACTCCCCATGTCAGGCATTCCAAAAAATCTCAGCATTTCCACATATACAGAAGATAACAGATATCCTATTACTATATCTTACCCACAGTATAGAATCCCACAGGCCACCACCAGGGTGCTTACAGCCCTGGTTGCTGTCAACGTGTTAACCTCGCTGGCAGTTTAACGGTCATTCTTATTGTCTGTGGACAGCAAGGGCAGACTAATGTGCACATTAATGACTAATGAGCTGGCAGAATAACCATGCACACACACACACACACACACACACACACACACACACACACATAGTGACATAGGCATGTGTGCGTGGTTATTCATGCCAGCTCATGTGTAAACCGCTGGTCACCGTGGCCACTGCATGGCAAGCACTTTACAATGAGCATGATAGGACTCGACATGAACTATATACACTCACCATAATATAGTGCTACCCAACCACCATGAAAATACAATACAAACTGTCTTACCTTATCTTATCTTATCTTATCACCCCATCCTGTCTTAGCGGCATAGACCACAGGTATACAATTACACTTATCCACCATGCACCAGGGGGTAATATGAGGTCCCCTCTCAAATCATCAACATTCCCTCACAGCATGAAATCCCCCTTGCAGACAAACCCACAAGCACCGCCGATGCAAAGGGAACATCAAGAACCACATGGCTAGACTGACAAGCAACCTCATCCCTCTTTGCCACAGCCGCTGGTTGGCAAAGAGTGGGAGAGAGATCATTCAGTCTCAGAAGACGATAGTTCTGCCAGAGGGGTAGAGAGGAGAGCGTGCCGACTTTATAATGACAGAGTGTCTGTGTGGAATTCTATTCCCAGTCGCTGCTATTTAGCTGCTGCTAGGAGGCAAGAGGAGGTGGGTGTGGGAGGCCAGATGTGTGCTGCTGCAACATGCATGCATAATGTACAGTACAGTGCATCTCTTTTACAGACCCCACAGTCTAGCCATGGCAGCCCAGGGTCATCTCAGCTTTCCCCCAGAGCCAGCTGGGTGGGGTTGGCCACACAAGACGACTAGGCGAGACACGGAACGTTTAAACGAGTATTTGAAAGTCATGTTACTCAAATGTGATTAACATCTCATAGCAGGTGATGCTATTTTGTGCCAATAGCCATGCATTAATGAGGAACACAAATCAGAATGGCTATAACTGCTTTGTTGCCTGGAGCCCCTATGGGTCTACTAGCTCCCCTCCTTTTCCCCTCTACACCAAATATCTTGGCACGACAATACAAACAGCTGAGCTTGCAGATCTGCTACTTTTGCCTAATGTTCATCCCTGAATAGGGACGCCATAGGGTTCATGTGGTTAATCACTATCAATTGTCAATGTGAGACTGGTATACAAAACGAACAGCACATAATGGTATGTCCCCTCATCATCAGAGTGACATATGGACACGAGTGTATTGATTTGAGCTCTGCACTAACAGAGGAACTTTGGAGCAATAGAAAGCTCCTGTTGTATGAGTAAAGGGATTTTGTGTTGTGTATTGTATATTTTAATGTATTATACTTTTTAAAGTTATGGGTTTTCGATTATTGTTTGGACCCAATGTTTTATATTTGTGTCAATAAAGTGACACAGTGATAAAACTAACCACAGGAATTTGACGAGGTCTGACGACAGACATTATTGATAATAATACACTAGAGAGGCATATGATGAACTATATATAACTACATAAATGCATTCAGTACTAAAGTAGCTTATTTTCATTATTTCATTATATTCAAGCAGAATGGGGTAGAAATGTATTAAATTCCTTTATCCTTTTCTTTTTCCCCCCGATAATATTTACCATGTCTGAATTAGTCTCTGATTAAATAAAAACCAGCAGTACCTGCAATACCGTATAGACACAGACACCACATCACATTTCAAAGCAGCAGGTCTTCAACATCTCCTCAGGCAGTATAAAGTAGGACCATAAAGGTGTCAAAATGTTGGGTTTTCTGAGGTGGGGATTTCCATGCATAAGAAAAACTACGGTAGCTTCTTGTTTTGCTTCTTGCTTTCACAAATCCACACACCTCTTTAGGTACAAATAGCATTTGGTCACTTTGATCGCTAGACTTTGAAATGAGTAGGCTAATAGTCTTTCTGTGTCCAGAAATGTTTTGACAGGGCTCTTCCTCGACACTATCTTTTAAATAATGTTGTTCCTGATGTAATTTATTTATAGATGCAGGTTTCTCCTATATTTCTCCTATACTCCTATATATGTCCTGAATCACTTGGAGACCCAGAGGGGGCCTGTCGATGACAGTCAAGGCACTCCCTCCGTTGATAGAGCCACATTTACCTCAGATGCCCCCCCCCCCTCTAAAAAGTATAGTATGTGTGTGCTAAGTCACGGAGCAGAGGTGGGACCCATTGTGTTTGTATAAAGTATTAACCTCTGGCAGTCTGTGGGCTAAGTAAGTATAGTCATATACCCCGTGGTGAAGAGTTACTATTGTCTCAGACACTTTATTTGACTTAAGGACTGGGTTTCCCAGTGTGTCTCGTTGGCTCAGCTGGCCGGTGCTCTCCCACACATGGGCTGCTCGGTGACATCATGGGTGATGGGTGTGAACCCAACTCGTAACCTGTGGTGCGTGTCACCCCCCTGTCTGTTTCGTGTCAGTCACCACCACTGTCCCACAACACACAAAGGCTTTAGATGATCCTTTCCATATGATGATAAGTTGTGGACTTTTCACACGGTTTTAATAGGTCACTGTCAGATTTTTTCCAGTGACATCAGAGGCTCCCTCCATATTTATTTTGATCTCTGTCTTTCGGAGGTCATATACAGAGGCCTTGCAGGGCCAGTGGTCAGCCTTCGTGGCACCAAAATGGTGTATATATATATATATTGACTAAAATAGTCGACCCACTATAGGGCCCATCTTCTTGGAGTTAAATTAACGCTCCAGATTAGTTTGTAGGGTCAAATGAGAAGGCAGTAATCCTGGAGTTTATGGGAAATTAGTTCATGACCAGTCGGTTCAAATCTTACGTTGTCTGGGCGTGGATGCAAAGGGTGAATGGGAAACTCTAGCACCTACTGTACAGTCATTATCCCGTTGAGCAAAGCACCAGTCGGTTGCTATAGCAGTTCCAGACTGTGTGGTACTGTGGTTGCACTGGGCAGCTCCCAGGTGTGAGTGGGCGTAACTGAGTGTGAAGCAGGACATTGCAGTCAAAGAGCATCTGTGCTCAGCCATGGAAGTACTGAGTGTACCCGCTAGTTAAGGCCCCATGTGTTCCTACATAGCAACTCTAGCTCTTAGAGTCTACAGATGTAAATGGTACATTTGTAGACTCTCAAGAGTTACAGATGGATAAATTACAGTACATTATCCACCCTCAGCCTCCATGTCCTCATATAGAAACCGCACACCATTCCAGGACATTACACGCTGGCAATGCCACCGTGGCGCAGACCCAGACTGGCAGGGCACCACATGGAATACAGCATTGTGTGAATCACTTCGGGCACGGCACACGTTGGAAGCAGCGGCGCGTCCCACCAAAAGGGAACGCTGTGTATAGAGAAAACCTCACATGAGGTGGCCCGGCGGTGCTCTGACTGTCAATGACAGAGTGGTTTAGAGACGCGACTGGCCTCCAGAACCGCACAGAACCGTGCTGCGTGCTGGTGGGCTCGGTTCCCACTGGGCGTTAGCTTCTCCGCGTACTGTACCCTCCGCTATCACAGCTATCTCAGTTACAGCTATAGACCGAGATGAACTACTAGACACCAGAGTGTACAATCCAGCTGTTAATGCTGGAACTGTAAAGTTTACCCGGTAACATTTACACTTATAGAATTAAACAAAAACAAACACTACAGATGTTGCTGTGCTGTGCAGTGGTGCAGTAGACATTGAATACCGTCATTAAAACAGCAGGGTTTCTCAACCAGGGAGTGGGGACCCGAAAGTGGGTCGACTGATTTCCTAGCAGTGTCACAGACAGTGTATTGGTTGTATGTGACTTGACTTACTTGACTTAGTCCTCTTTACCCTGTTGAGGGGCATAGGGCGTTCACCAGAGCTCTCCATCTCACTTTCTTCTGGGCCTGGGCTTTTGCTTCCTGCCAGCTCATTCCAATGTTCTTTAGGTCTTGGAGAGTGGAACGTCTCCAGGTGTTTCTCGGCCTACCCTGTTTGTTGTATGTAACTGTATGTTGGAATTCACCAATGCGGGTACGTTCAGTGTATTGGTGCATATTTTGTATCCATAGCTTCCCGCAGTTTAAAATTGACATGATGATCTCTCCACCACATTAGCAGGTGCAGCAGTATTTCATTCCAAATCCACATGAATAAGTCCTGTTTCAAAAAGCCTCTATTTGTTACAGTGCGGGTAGCTATGATGGATTTTCTATCCGTGTACATCTACTTACATTACTGAGCATTATAAATAAATCGTAACTATAGAGCAAGATGCTGAAATTACAACTTGCAATGAGCTCTGCGCATACAACGCCTAGCCATCATGGTCAGCTGGCAGCCTGGTGAGAGAGATGGCCAAACAGAGGCACATAACCAGTAATTGAGGATAAACTTGGGTTTGTTTTGTCGTGCATTCGTTTTTGTCCTGAATAGCTTTGGAGGTCTTTGATGTTCTTCTTATTCTGCTTTCCGTTTTTGGTTTGTGTTATTTCACATGCATCTGACATTGTGTTCTCTCACTCACATCCTGTCTTCCAAAATCTCTCTTCCTTTTCTTGTGGAAAAACTCTCATGCAGGGTGAAGCGTAAGGTTTTATTCAGACATGCACAGATAGCAGAAAAAGTGAGCACATCACAGCAGAAACAAATGGGCACATTGGGCAGAGCTCAGCCTCCTACCTTGGCTCCACCTAGAGAACACTCTCCTCTCTGTTGTGTCCTCCTCCTCATCAATTCTCTCCCTAACCCCCAGAAAGCAATCTCAAAGACCTCTAGTGTGCCTCCTCAGTCCTCACACACAGAGTAGGAGGGCTGCTATTCTTGCTCTAAGTAAGCTGCCATTAAATTGTAATATTCTATTATGTAAATCAGAACATGACACTAGACTAGCCTAATGGAGGAAAGCAAATAGGAAGAAATGGACAGCTCTCCCCGCGTGATCAGCAGCAGAACTGGTCCTATTACTGGAATTGTATGGCCCCTTGAGATGTAGCACCTCGTTTTAGAGGGGGTCCTATACACATAAGTAAAAGATTACATACAATACAAATACACAATTTGTATACAAATACACATAAGTAAAACATTACATACCAGTAAGAAGCCCTGAGGGCGAGAAGCGACCTCGCGAGGTCGTGTACACGCATCCGCCTGGGTGATGGCAGACTGCTGAGCGAGCGGTTACGCTTTGGCATGGGGGGTCAGATCAACATATGGAATGAATTCTGTACTGGCCATATATGGAGCGTGTCTTGAGTGTACAGGGTTTGATGAGGGTTTGATAATGTCAAAACCGGTCAGCTCCATATATGGAGATCTAAGGGTGGTAATGGTGGCAGTGTCTTGAGTGTACAGGGTTTGATGAGGGCCCAGGTAGGGCCTTAATTTTCGTTTGAATGGACAGGTATCAGTCAAAAGGGAGACATCGAAGTGGAAGGACGGGTGGGGAAGGATGAAAATATGGAATGTCAGAACAGGTCAGCTCCATATATGGAGATGTAAGGGTTTGAGGTTTGAGGTCAAATGTAGAGTTGCTGGCCGGCTCCATAAATGCAGATCTAGGTAATAATCCAGTCTTCTCAGTGTATGACTATCCAGGGTTTGATGAGGTCAGTGTCGTGATCTTCATATATGGAGACGGCCATATGGAGCGTGTCACGAGGCGTGATGGACTGATGGCCATATATGGAGGCGTGACTGACTGACTGACGGACGGGTTTTGCAGGTTTTTATAGTAATATGCGACCTACGATCGCAAGAATACAAATACACAATCTATTAGAGTAATTTGAGCGTACATTTGTGGACACCAGCTCAGGTCCGATCCGACAAGCCATAGACCGTCACATATGCGGAAGTGGTGTTAACGCCTGTGTTCTGCCTGTGCTCTGACGTCACTCATTTAACTCATTTAATCCAGCGTTTGCAGTTTCTGTTTGAGTCCGTCTGACTTTATTTACTCTTCAGAAGCGTTAAAATTGTTACTGCGCAGGCCCGGACAGTTGGCTCAACCGTCTGGGCACCTAGGCTGCCAAGCCAGCCTGACGGCATGCCGTGGGTTCGACTCCCGAACCCGACGGCCTTTGCCATGTGTCACTCCACATCTCTCTTCCCTTTCGTGTCTATCTACTGTTCAATAAAGGTATAAAAAGCCCCCAAAACTAGCCCAGAATGTCCGCATTCTGTTCAATCACCGCAGATGCCGCCTTCAAAAAGTGTTTAAAGACGGCACTGAAACAGGAGGTGGATGGCGGCGAAAATTTGGCTACGGCCGATCACATGACATGCACCTCCATGCAGTGCAATACATGTTGGGTTACAGGTGCATGATGGGATGCCGAGTTTTTAGTGTTACATGAATGTATTATTATTATTATTACTTTAACATTTTTTCATGTACAGTATTTTCTTTTTGGACACGTGGCGTTAGATGTGAGTGAACCTCTACCGGTATGAAACATTACATACATACAGTACAAATACACAATACACACACACAGCCAGCTTGCTCACCATCTCCCACCCAGGCAGCCCTCAACTCATTTTAAACAAAAATTATTAGTTAGAAAAGCACCTATATGGTGTTATAGGGCCATGCTCATTTATCTTAACAGGCAATTCTCCCTTGCCTCCATGCACCGTGTCTGTAACAATGTCTGTGTTGTGTGAAGGTGAGAGGTGAGGGGTCGTGGTGTCAGCTGGAGTGTGTGTCCGGTATTTGGCACTGTTGTATTGGAACGCCTGTGGTGGTAAAGAAGAAAGGATAGAAAGCAAACACGCATACACGCACCCACTCACAGTTGCGCACACACACACACACACACACACACGCACACACACACACACACACACACACACACACACACACACACACAGACACACAGACACACGCACGCACGCAACACACAGAGCACACAAAGTACACAGAGAAAAGGGTGTCTAATGGCTCCAAGGCCAGAGGTCA
This sequence comes from Protomyctophum bolini, assembly GCF_963924005.1. Lineage (NCBI taxonomy): Eukaryota > Metazoa > Chordata > Actinopteri > Myctophiformes > Myctophidae > Protomyctophum > Protomyctophum bolini. Next base: position 14,882,645 of record NC_137878.1, read on the forward strand.
ACCAGGGAAATGAGGGGTGACCAGGGCTGACGTGATGTCACTGTAGTAGTATCACTATTGGACTTGATTAACGTCAGACAGACACTAACAAAATACTACAGTGATGGTCCCAGGCATTCACGGTGGCATGTGTGCACGTGCGAGAGAGCAATCATGTACACTGTAATTTAACTCTGAGAGGGTACAAATGGATGTGTGTGTGTGTGTGTGTGTGTACAGTATGTGTGTCTAGTCGTGTATACCTGCTATAATTGATGTGTTCATATAGATGCCAGAGCTCGTTGGTCCTGCGAGTGTGATGTGAACAGGCCCATGGTGTTTGCCCAGCCAGTGTTTAGACAGCGGGAGCTGTTTGAGGCTCCATGTTTGTCTGTGGTCCGTTAGACGTTATACAGCCTCTGCAAATGCAATGCATGCTTGAGGCGGAGATGTATGGACGCACTGTGATTCACTGTTTACTGGAGAGGCACTGGTCGGCATGCGCTGGCATTGTTTGTCTTTTGTGGGGGTGTGTGTGTGTGTCTATTTCGGTGTCCCAATATACCGTGTGTGTATTCAGCTGTGACACGTATGTGTCTATCCTACGTTTGAACCTTAAGTGTAAAAGATTATTAGTTAGTTTGTTTGTATGTATGTACTGATTTGTTCTCAATTACAATTTTCAATCTAGGCATTTAGCAGGCTCTTAATCCAGAGCGATTTACAGTAAGCAAGAACAACGCGAGGCAATAGAGCGTCGCAGTCCCGTCCCCTTTCATGATGACGACAGGCCCAGGAAATAATTCCCCATGCATTTTTCCCACAGACATTTAAAAAAGTATTCATTTAAAGATCTGTAAGCCTCGAACAAAACCAACTCGGATTGTGACAAAACAATATTTTGGGCCGAACAAATAAAGAAAAACAACAAAACAATGTGCCCTTTTTTCCCTTTTCTAATTATTTGTTCGGCCCAAAAAATTGTGTTTGTTGTCATGATTTGTCACAATCCGAGTTGGCTTTGTTCGAGGCTTACAGATCTTTAAATAAATACTTTTTGAAATGTCTATGGGAAAAATGCATGGGGAATTATTTCCTGGGCCTGTCGTCGTCATGAAAGGGGGCGGGACTGCGACGCTCTAGTATAGTACATGTATATTATGTCCATGTATATCATGTGTCTCCCTGCTTGGCACTCAGCATCAAGGGTTGTCCCTGTGACTGGCTACTACTGCGTCATGTCCAGGGTACTAAGTTGTACATCATGGTTGGGGGATTTTCACACTACAGAAACAGAAGATTGGCTCCTGCCACATGGCTCGGCAAGGCTTATTTATTACTCTTGATTGAGTAGCCACTGGATAAATGATGTGTCATAAAAACTCAAATTTATATGAGTGTGTGTGTGTGTGTGTGTGTGTGTGTGTGTGTGTGTGTGTGTGAGTGTGTGAGTGTGTGTGTGTGTGTGTGTGTGTGTGTGTGTGTGTGTGTGTGTGTGTGTGTGTGTGTGTGTGTGCGTGCGTGCGTGCGTGCGTGCGTGCGTGCGTGCGCGCGGGTGCATGCGTGTGTGCGCGCGCCTGTGTGTGAGGGACATGTCTTTTATTGCTTGAAAATGGCCTCAACATTGGTCTCAAATGGCCCCATCCCATCTGTCTGTCAACAACTATAGCTATTCCATCTAGTGGTGGCTGAGGAGAACAGCAGTAATTGAAAACATCAATTAAGGTTCAAATCAGTCATTATCAGATAGATTACATTATTTTGTCACAGGTTTGTTCACCTTAGGGTCAGCAGTAACTTCCAGGATCTTTGTCTATCACATTTTATAGTGGTTGTGTCTGTATTTGCTAATGTAACCCAGCCAACATGGCAACCCGCGAATGGCAACCCATGTCAACTGTCAATCAAGGCAGTATAAAAGTGACATCAGGTCCTACACTCCCCACTCCCACTTCCACCTATGCAAGATGGCTGAAATGTTTGACAGCAGCATGGCAGGAGCAGCAGGTTCACTGTGACAATCTTTGGGTTCCACTAGGAGAGTATGAGTTAAGGGTATAGTCCCCCTAACTCGTACAGTAAACGCCCTGTTTCTGGGGTGGGGACCACCTAAACAGAACTGTATGCCTTGCTCAAGGGCACACTGGTTGGTAATAATAGTGAGGAAGGGGTGAAGGTCTTTTAGCCTCACACGCTGCTGGTCTTCCCCGACCGCACCTCCTTTTCAGGGCAACAGTGTGTAATTGGCTGCTGTTTATACATCAAAGGACAACGCCCATCTGTAAGCAATTAAGGTAAGGAAAAAATACAGATGGAGAAAGACGGAGGGGAGGAAACAGAGAGAGAGAGAGAGAGAGAGAGAGAGAGAGAGAGAGACGAAAGCTTGCACCGTGTGCACGGCGATGTTATCTTTACGGGTGTGTTTTGTCGTGTTCGGCATGTCGTTCTTTCTGTGGTTCTTATTTCTTCTGCCGGGGGCCTCTGAGGCAGGAAGGGCCCGCTCAGCGTATGTGGGCTGGCCAGGCAGGCAGAGAGCTGGGGAACAGAGGGGTACATTGTATTGGGGGAGTGTGGGTGGGGGGGGGGGACCCCACGTATGCAATCTGATCCAGAACCCCACACCCCACCCCTCCTTGCCACCACTGTTTACTGTCATCATACAACTGGCCGTTCTTCATTCCCTGACCTCCCTACTCTGGTACTCTCTATAAACCTGTCCCTTGCACCTCTCTCTATCCATCCATACTGGCATCTCCTTCCATTTCACACCTCTTTAGTCTTTACAACCACCCTTTGACCCCCCCCCCCCCCCCCCCCCCTCGCTCTCTCTTTCTCACTCTCTCACCTGGCTGTATAACTTTCCTCCTTTTCTCTGCCTTGCCCTTTCTGGAGGTCACCTCTCTCTCTCTCTCTCTCTCTCTCTCTCTCTCTCTATGGCTTTATGTTTTGATCTCACAATATTTCTGTTTCCTTCTGTTTTGCATTCCCGGCCCCCTGAAGACCTGTTTGAAGTCGCTTCGTGTTTTGTAGAGTCTGCAGCATTATGTCCTCCGCCATCTCTCTCTCGTCTTCTTCTCTCCTCTCTCTGCTCCCACCATCTCCTCTTTCCCAATGTTGCCAATTACTTAATTTCTCCCTTCACCCTCTTGACCTTTACTTGTCTTTTGTCTTTGTTGTCGTCGTCGTCCCCCCCCCCCCCCCCACACACACACACACACACACACACACACACACTTCTCTCCTTCACTTCCTTCTTTGCCACAGTGTGACGTTAATGGACGCTGGTTCGAGTGTCTCTGAGTCAACATTAACACGCGATTTGTGCCCTCCACATAAATATTGCTGTCTGCTCGGCTGCCGGCCCAACTGTTAACACTGGGTGTCACCTAAACACGTGGACCGCCGTTTGAGCACAGCACGTTTACATTGTGTTGTTGTGAATGACTGACGCTTTGTGAATGGTTTGGTGACCGGACCACTCTCCCCCATTCTTTTCGCGGACCGCTTCCCAGCGGTTCTTGTATTCTTGTATTCGTTTGACTGAGGTTAAGGGTAGGATAAATGTAGGGTTATAGGCATAGTTTTACTGAGATTAAGGTTAGGAATATGTTTAGGGTTAAGCATAGTTTTACTGAGGTTACGTTTAGGAAGACCTGGTGACGACTGTTCCGAGGACGCCGGATTTGACCTGGGGCGAGCGTGTTTTAAGGCGAGCGTTCTTGTATTCAACCTCTGGTGCTACAGGGTAAAGGAAGTGGGCTCAGTGCAGAAAACAACTTCTCATAGTTTAGTTTCCCATGAGTGATTTGATCTCCTTAAATGTATAACTTAGGTATTCCACATTTCCTCGACACTTTCCCCATGAGGACACTTTGCCATCAGACTGAACCTTTGACCTGTCCTGTCCGCTATGCTCTGGGACAGTCGCTCACCAAACACCTAGGCAACCCTGCCACTTTCTGCCTGAGGGAAACCACACCACTGCCGAAGCGAAGCCATAACAATGCTTCGGTTCATTTATTGCTTATACAGAAGAACCATTTTAAAGCAATAAAACATGTATTGCATATTAGAAAGAAATTATGAATGCACAGTAGTCAGTCCTACTCCTAGTGTCAGAGGTGTTACATTTAATATTGTCTGAATAGTTTGGGCACTTTGAGCCATTGTAATTAATTGAAATATTATACTAACGTTACCTCTTTTGTGGTATCTGAGTTCATGAAACACTCATGTGGAATTAATTATATTTAGTAATGGTGTACAGTACAACCCTGAGTGTTAATTCGAGAAACTCAGCTCCTCTGTCATTCTCATCCATTTCCTCCTCTCCTTGTACAATCTGAACATGCATTGCCATTATGTAGATTGACCATTAGCATAATACAGAAACTGACAAAGCAGATTTTTCACTTGTAGTTGGGGCGACAGGCTATGGGATTTGTATAGTTATTGGTTGTTTGTTGGTTGTCAGGGAGACATCACGACCAATTGGTGGTCTCTCATTGGTTGTCTGTGTTGGATGTTAGACTCTTCGTGCTGATCTGTAGCTTCTGTTTGTGGTGATAAACATGGATTAAATTAATCTCCTGGACCTGTGTTCAGTACAGTGCATAACTCCCATACCAGCGGTCTAAAGCAGTGCTGTTTTCTAACTAAAACTAAACTAATACAGGGTGCATGCAAGTTCTGTAATAGAAAACGTGTTATAATCACTCTACTTAGATTTCTTGTACTGCACTTTTACCAGGCAGTATACAAAGCCCATGTAGACTTAATCCCATAATTCCCCCATAAATCTCGCTTGTTATAGAACCTGGAAATTATAGCTCGTTAAATGTGGCCCGTAAATGAAAAATGAAAATAAACTCAGCAATTTCATAAGCTCCATTACAGCAGATCTGGGATGCAGTGCTGTCACCACCACCGCACATGGCCTTTTGCCAAGGCTGTGTTTGACTGTCTGCTACCACAAGTTTATTATAACAAGTGCCAGAGTGTGTGCCTATAAATAAGCTTTAATGGGGTGCTAACAGCAGAAAGAGCCATTACTTAGACCCACCCCAAAACACAGAATGGTGGAGATGACACCACTTCAATTCCATAAACTGGGTGTCAATAGAAAAATATTACATTGTCATTTTAAAGAATATTAATTCTTATTAGTAGCACTCATGCAATATGTATTACCTCCACTATGACAACGGATATCTTCTAGCTAGGAGCTGAATTTCTGCCTTACTTTGCTTTATATAATAATATTCTCCCCAGTTTCACTGAACACCCATCACAGTGGATGAAAGTTATAGTATGTTTTATGCTGATTGATTGATTCTACATTCTACATTCTGCATATTCTTAGTTTTAGGCCATATAACATTAGCCTGGCACGGCCAGACTCATAGCGAGACTCCTCGCTATGAGTTTGGCCGCGCCAGGCTAATCTAACATGGCTTTGTGTCCTTAAAGTCTTGTTATAATTTAGCCTTGTGTGACAGACTGACAGTATATTAGCTTTCACTTCAGCTGGTTCAGGCCCAAGTTCTAGAACTCAGCATTTTATTGGATGAACTCTCTGGTACTTGGATGTTCATTGGTCTGTTGATACTGTAGCTCAGGGCTAAGTTGCTGTCCATTGGTGGGTGCATGGGCAGTGGGCACACACAGTCAAATCCAGTGTTTGTTTAGAGGTTGGTTGCTAAGAGCTAAAGAGTTGCTAAAGCAATGCTGCCTCATCAACGTTGATATTGTGACTTTATATATTGTCAGATATTTGTATAGCTGCTTTAGCAGACAGTTTGAGGGTCTAATGGAGTTAGTTGTTTTGTCAGTACTTTTTAATACTTTTCATTGGTTGCGGTCAATGTTTTTTTAACCAACACACAGACGTAAAGTGTGTTAAATAGCATTGATTTATGAAAAAAATTAAATAAATGGAGTTAGCTGGTTTCTGCCGGACAGCGACGATAGGTTCCATTGTTTCCATTTTGTACACTCTTCTTGAGTTAAATTAACATACATTTTTGAACTGTATCAGTATATGTTGTTCTCACAACACAACACGCAGAGCTTCTAGATTGGGGAGTGAACTTACTGTGACACTCTTGTGCAGACAGCGCAGACCACACTCAATAAAAGACAACATGAGTTTGGTCATGAATTAGCCCTGCAGCCCTGTAGCTCCAAGATGAGTCCACTTACAGCTCCCCTCCCACTGCGGTGCAGAAACGGTGCTTACCATTTTCTGCACATCGTAACTGATTTTAATTTAGGACCGGACAAGAAAATCCAATTCACGGGTTGAAACGAGCATTTAAATCGCTTGTCTAGTCAGCCACTTCTATGTTTTTTCAAGGAAGTTGTGCGTGTGCATGTTGACTGAACTGAAATCAGTTGGAAAATCTATTCTATAATTCCACATTCGACCAGGGGAGGCGCCGGGGATTTAAACGCTCATTTCAACACAGTCGGCTGTCGCCTCACAGCTAGAAGGTTGAAAATCGTGGGATAAAAATTAGTTAAAAAAAATATAGATTAGCGGACCTTCACTTTTTGGATGCGATGTGCAGAAAAGGGTAAGCAGCGTTCCTGGTGGAAGCCATGCACCGTTTCTGCACCACAGTGGGAGGGGAGCTGTACGTGACCTCATCTCAGAGCTACAGAATGAGCGTAGGGACTGAGGGAATGTTTCGGGGCTAGTCATAATCATAAATAAAATCAGCTCAACCTTCACTATCCTCCCCTCAGCTGTCAGCAGAGCTGACTTACAGAATTACTGTAGATCAGTGGTTCTCCAACTTTCTGAGCTCAGCAGGTGTATACCTGTAAATAACGTTTTCATCCACGCACCCCTTAGTACATTGTTACTTTCCAATACATTCATGTCGTATTACGGTATGCTGTAAATATTTCGTCCTTGCGAGGTGACAGATTGAAAATAACTTTCGTCAAACATTCATCAAAAATAGAAGCTCACAACACATTGCGTTGCGATGCGTTGTGAGCTTGTTGATCGGCTATATTTTTGACAATGAGATTTGGTGAATTGGTGTATATCGAAAAAGTATTCTGAGGCACGCTTGGACTTGTGCCCATGCACTCTAGCATGCACCCAGTTTGAGAAGCCCTGCTGTAGAGTGTCTCTCAGTCCAGACGTGTGGTGAGAGATGAACTGTCTGGCCTCAATGTGTGAAAGTGGAGGCAGGATCTAAGACTGGCATTGTGCTTTGTGCGTGTGTGTGTGTGTGTCTGTGTGTGTGTGTGTGTGTGTGTGTGTGTGTGTGTGTGTGTGTGTGTGTGTGTGTGTGTGTGTGTGTGTGTGTGGCTTACTGACCTCCGTGCTCACACATAGGATTTGTATGCGTCCGCATGACATGTGCGTGCAATACTGTATACATACGCATGCACTCGCACGCACATTGGATGAAAATGTGAACTGCTTTTGTGTTTACAGACTTGACACTATTTGAGACTGAGTCAGCAGTATCAGAGCAATGACAGCCAGTTGTTCTATTTGCTCTGTTTGAATCCGGATCTAGTTTCAACTGGGATCCTACTGTTCTCTCTGTTGGTGTAGAAGTGGTCTGGAAGAGGGCCTGTTTTCTGGGACACATCTTTTCACATATCATACGTACAATAAAACCTAAAGAAATGGCAGCCATCACAGAACGTGCAGCTTGTCTGCATGTGATATATATAATATAATATATACCCCAACATAGATGTGCACGTTTGGTGTGCAATTGTCTGCACATGTAATGTATTAAGTCTAAAGCTACAGTATGTAGGGGTTAAAATGTATTGTATTTCACTTATAGAGCACCGAAGTCCTGACGTCACTGTCAGTAGAGGGCGTCAGTCCCCAGGTTCATGTACCTTTTATTTGCATTGTAATCTCCATAGAAAAATAAACCGATCACCCCGGCCTTTTCACTCATATGGATATGAAGCATCGACTGAAGGTGGAAAATAAATGTACAAATATACCCAAAGAGTAACAAAATAAGCGTAATGAGTCAAACAACCCAGAGACATTTCCGGGTAGGCGGGGTTGCTGCATCTGCTCGTCGCACAACAGAAACGGAATGTTAATTACGTTTATTTTTATTTTTATTAAATTTAATGTTTAATGTTTCGTCGTTAGTACGAGTCACCACCGGCTGAGCTTACGTCAACAAGGAATCTCAGGTAGTTTGAAGGCTTTTGCGGCCACATTAATTCCATTTTCTCCAGAAACTGGCTGTATCAAATATGAATGGACATCATTAACGACGCACAGCCACTCCCCTGACAGAAAGGCCGGGGTGGTCGGTTTATTTTTCAAACACAGTTCTTATATGGCCCTATGGGGATTACAATGCAAATAAAAAATACATGAACCTGTGTATTTGGCGCCCTCTACTGAAAGTGACGTCATACTTCGGTGCTCTATTCTGTTGAATTCTATTCAGGTGTGTACAAATATTTTGATGACCTTACCGTTGGTGTCCCGCAACCCCATGTGGGGTCCCGAGAACAGACCCCAACTTTCGGAACCCCTGCTCCGAAGCAAACCGTTAAGGAATCGAACCGTTAAGAGGGAATGGTTAAAACGGCATGAGCATGAGTAGAGCAAAGCTGTCTCTGTCTGGATTTTCCCTATGACTCTATTTCTATAATTCTGCCTTTCCTTTGCTCTATTTAATTTCAAATTAATTCAAGGAATTAATTTGAAATTAAATGTATTTATTAATAGTTGAATAAAATGTTCCTTCCTCATCCATAACCTGTCAGTTCCAGTGTCCATTAGATACAGACCAATATATTATTTGACTTTCTTTGACAACATTGGTATCATTAATATCAGAAATATGTACAAGGTCAGACATTTTTGTTTTAATAATTGATTAAATTTAGTATTTTTTGACACAATACCTGTCAAAATATCGGTAGTCTAGGGACTCTAGGACTCTCCAAAATTGGGCATCAGTCGAGCACTAGTCAATGTCAGTGTGTCTCCCTCTTTTTCTGCTGTAAGTTAAAGTCTCTCTCTCTCTCTCTCAGACCCAGTGGATGTGTTGAAGGCACTGCAGGTACCCTCGCTTCCCGAAGGTGTCAGGAAAGTTCCCGGATTCTGCAGCTCCCGTCGCCATGGAAACCCTGACCACGCCTACCGCATCACTAAGAAGGCTCAGATCTCCGCCCCCACCAAGCAACTCTTCTCAGGTATGTCAATACTTTTGTACTCTTACTCAAGTACATTTTAAATTCCAGACTTTTACTTGTAACATTTGAGTACTTTTTCCACCACTGAAAATGAACCACATAGCGTGTAAGGAAAAGACGATTCACTCTGCCCTGGTCTACTAAGTGAATTGCTTGCATTTGGAATCTATTTTCTATTTCATCCAGACTGATTAAGTTCTGAGCATTAGCATTCGTTTTCCCCAATGTTTTTGAGCACTTTATGTGAAATTATGTTAAAATCTGTTGCTTTCAATTCAAAATGTATTCAAAGAATAATAAACGCAACAAGATGATTTTGTTTTTCAGTCAAAGTACACTACTTATTACTTAAAGTTAAGTTATACATTCCTATGGACATGAAAAGTGTTCATTATCATTACAACCATGATTGGTTGCTATTTACGTTAGCGTTAATTCTCATCTGGGAACTGAGCTTTCACAAGAGTTAAGTGGCGAGGTAGTTATGCACTCATGTGTAGAAGTATAATTATGTGTTGTGAAAGCGAGAGAGCTCAGCTACGCAAATGAGTTGGAAAGAGCCAAAACAAATTAAGTCGAAACCACTGTCTGACACCCCGGAGCATGGAGAGAGAGGAGTAAGGTAACATTTATGTGGGCTGTGAAGAAATCCTAAAAAGTCAAACCTCATTTCAGCTCATTTTGTGGAATTTGAATTTCCTTCTGCAAAGGCATACACACCTGTTATTACAGTGCATCTAAAGTACAGCACTTATCATCTCTAGGCCTGCATTCTTTCTTGACACAACCAAATTTATCCGACTTAAATCTATATCACTGTAATGGCGTTAAGAGCATAACACATATATGCTTTCTATCTAGTCTGTCTGTCTGTCTGTCTGTCTGTCTGTCTGTCTGTCTGTCTGTCTGTCTGTCTGTCTGTCTGTCTGTCTGTCTGTCTGTCTGTCTGTCTGTCTGATTCTCTATCTCTCAATGGAGAGAGAGAAAGAGAAACGAAGCAGTGCATAAACATAAAAATTCTTAAAACAAACAATATTATGTATTGTGCTTTCCCATCTCTCCACTCTCTTCCTGACTCCACTCTCGATGGTGTTTTATTTTCCAGGGAACTCTTCCATCATCAAGGCCTTGATGAAGGTCCAGACAAACCTCCAGGTCCTCTTCGTAGTTAGAGCCTGATATTTCGGACCGTATTCAACATCGGTATCGCCAATTATGCACCTAGCGTGTCCCTATCATTATAGGTGACCATTTTCAAACTTCTACCAAAGACACTAGAGCTACAAGCTCTCAACATATCTTAATGCGACCCCGTTGTGAGCTTGTAGATCAGCTATTTTTGGAAACATCTATAAGTGGCTATTTGTGTTTATTTCTTTGTTAGCTTATGAGTTGATTCTTTAATCAGAAGAAGAGGAATACCACCACACCTCGGCCAAAACAAGGCAGGTCCGGGTGCGTCACACGGACGGGACAGCAGCAGTAATCTAACTCTGATGAAGATGTTGTAGACATCGAAAACAAGGCTTAAATGTCCGAGCTGCTCTAGTGTCCTCTCCTTCTTAGAAACTTTATTTGAAATTGAATAATTGAATCAAATTGAATAATCGTTTATTTTTATTTCTTTTATTTCTTTTAAGTTTTGACAAAAGATGGATCAAAACAACGGTAATCTGTGGGCTAGGACCGCATCGGACCCAGTATTCTGGCACCGGTCGGGTTATCCTTTTTGTCCTGTGATCTAAACATCACATTATGTCTCTGTCTTCTCCCTCTGTCTCTGTCTATTTGTATCTGTCTTTGTCTCTCTGTCTCTTCCTCCTCGCCAGGCCGTTTCCCAGAGAACTTCTCCATCATGGCTCTGGTCAAGGCCCAGTCGGGCCTGCAGGCCTTCCTGCTGTCCATCTACAGCGAGCAGGGCATCCAGCAGCTGGGCATCGAGATCGGACGCTCCCCCGTCTTCCTGTACGAGGACCAGAGCGGAAAGCCGGCCCCCGAGGACTACCCACTGTTCAGAGGCATCAACCTGGCTGACGGCAAGTCAGTAAACCAGCGAGCCAGGGGAACAGTCTGCACGCAGTCTGAGCTGAAAAAGATATAGGGGGGCTGAAGGGGATATCTGTGGTGCCTGACCGTACACTGTGTGTGTGTGTGTGTGTGTGTGTGTGTGTGTGTGTGCGTGTGTGTGAGCGTGTGTGCGCATGTGTGCGTGCGTGCGTGCGTGCGTGTGTGTGTGTGTGTGTATGTGTGTGTCCATGCGTACGCATGTGTGCGTGCGTGCGTGCGTGCGTGCGTGTGCGTATGTGTGTGTATGCATGTACTGTATGTGTGCACGTGTGTGCACTGAGTGTAGTCTTAGACCAGACCCCATGGCTTCTGCCGCGTCACACATTTATTGGCCTTGCTGTCGCTCTCCTCTCCCGCACCTGCAGGTGGCACCGCATCGCCATCTCCGTGTCCAAGAAGAACGTGACGCTGCTGCTGGACTGTAAGAAGAAGATGACCAAGCCCCTCCCACGCGGAAACCACGCCGAGGTCGACACCAACGGAATCACCGTGTTCGGAGCCCGCCTGCTGGACGAGGAGGTCTTCCAGGTATAGTAGGGCTATAGGGTAGAACAGGTACAGTTCCTGTCCACCGACATACTGACGGAGATGGGGGTTCCATTGGCCAGTGAACGTCACAAAAGCTGGCAGGGTGAGAGTGATCTAAATTTGTGCACTAGCGACAACTACAGGTTGGTCAGGTTCAGCAGGGAGCAGTGGAACTGCGTGTTCCCTCACATGCGTTACGTTACTTGTTGTGATTTTCAATAGCCTAAGTATACATAGGGCTGAAGTTATTAATGTATATATATTATGGCCCTCATTTATCAATTGAGTGTAAAATCTGCCCCAAATTCGAGTGTAGGTTTTGTAGTACACTCACGTCGCCACGGCATTTATAAAGTGATCGCAAACAGCTGATCCTTCCTTAACGTTCCGACGTTAATAAATGTGACGGCTGAAATCTATCTGGCACGCCCTATGAAATCAAGCCTCACCTTCGTTTTTGCGACATGAACAACTGCAGTACGACCTTGGAAACCATAGTTACATGACGAAAAAAGTTTCCCCCGCTTGCCTTGCTGCCCGCCTCACCCCCCCCCCCCCGCCTCTCTCATACACACACACAGACGCACGCACACGCAACTTGCAAGCCCAACGGCAACTGGTGTGTTGTAAATAAATAAAGAACGAACACCTGCATGAATTAAATAACAGCATGTAGGAGCGATCCCGTCCTCCCGACTCCTGAAAATGATCTCGCTTTTATCTGAATGTACTGTCAAAGCACTTATATAAATGGTGAATGAGCCCCTTACGCCTATAGCCTACAATTGCAAATAGGCAAGCTGTATGCTTGTCATTGTCACTTGGAAATAAAGGCGTGCAGTCCATTTATGCCTAAATATTTTTTTAAATAATATCACTATTATATAGGCATCTGATGTCACGCTAATGCGCTCCCAAATCATCTCACAAGTGCGCTCGCATATATGTTTAACAAGGCCAGTAAAGTACTGTTTGATTAAGCAGTACATTGTAAACATCTTATATTGTTTTTAATTGCACGATTTTAATTGCTTGTAAAGTTGGAAATCTCTTATTTTATTTAAAAAAAATTACATGTAAGACTATATACATACAGTTTTATATTAACATTTTAGGAGTGAATACATGCTTAGATGCCTGTGACAGCATGTCAGCAGTTCAGACAATGCTGCTCCGCTTGTGTACGACAGAAAAACAGCTGAGGACAAAGCCTACGACAGCTCCCGACCTGACGTGATTTTTGTCCAGGTTTTGCAGAAATGGTAAATGCCGGCGTGCACCCATATTTTGGCGTATATAAATGAGGGCCTATATGTATATAATAATCAAAATCTACTAGGTAACTATAGTTTTCAAATAATTGTAGTGGAGTGATAATATTTGTAGTAAAAGTATAGAAAATTGGAAATACTTAATTGAAAAGTACCCTAAAATTGTACTTAGTACTTTTCCACCACAGAATTTTTCTCACTGCCTGAAATGGTGCAGTTTACTTTGGTGATGCTTTTTGACAGCAGTCATCAATAATGTGATTGTGCTTGTCATCAATCTGTTCTACAGGGAGACATCCAGCAGCTGTTGATTGCGTCCAACCCTCAGGCTGCCTATGACTATTGTGAACACTACAGCCCAGACTGTGACTCCGCTCTGCCCAAGATCCAGGCCCAGGACCCCAACACATACGTGAGTAACACACCACCATGGCATACACCACACAATCACATACATCGGCATATTATGCTGCATCTTCAGCTACACACGTCCGCACCTCCAAGGCACACAGAGTATATACATGCACATATTATACGTTTGCTGAAGGTATGCACATGAGTGTACATTATGCACATTCTCAATATTCTGCTGTCACAGTAGCTAGGGTGTATGTACATGTACACATGCTGAATTAAGTAATTGAACATTCATTTGGGAATACATTGCTGCAGCTCATAATAAAGTTAAATTGCGTACTATTGGCACAGTCTTTCATCAACACACACATGCACGCACGCACACACACACACACACACACACACACACACACACACACACACACACACACACACACACACACACACACACACACGCACATGCACAAATGCCCATGTACACTGAAGACAAGTTCAATGTTAATTTCAGAAGGGACGGCCACCTTAATCACGTTAACACACAGCTTATATCAGCCTCCCAGACAGAATCTGCAGACTTTTTTCCCCATGTTCTTGGCAGCTTCTGGCCAGTTCAAAGGCTATAGGTACTACATACAGTACGTATGGTAGACATACGGTATTAAACAAACATAAAGACATAAAGAAATAAATAAAGCTTAATATAAGAGTACAGGTGGGATTATTAATGGGGAAGTAAACCCATCATGATGTGAATCATCATAAATGTAGAAAGTCCTCTCACCTACAGTGTGAGTCTAATGCAGCCATCTGTATTAAAGCAACGTACACGTTGCTGATGGACGTTCGTAAATAACGATTGGTTAAGGGCCAGCCAAATTAACCAATTGAACCCCAGCATCTGTATTCTGGGGAGAACATTCGCCAAAGATAGCAGACGTACAACCTCACTCCGCGTCGCGACGCGACGTATTGTGAGCTACAGTACAAAGTACAGTTGTAACTCAAGTCCGGTTCTCTAAGACAAGAGGGCTTATAGGTGGTTAAACAGAATGGACATTCTGCAAGGTTCTATCAAAGTGCTGGTGCTCTTTCTCTCTATCTTTCCCCTGCATCATCATCATCATCTTCATCATCAACAACAACAACAACTGGTTTGTATCAGTCCAGTTTCCTCCCCACCTTATACTCTCTGCCCGTCTCTGTCCTCAAGGGATCTAGAGACGATCAGGGACTGTATGTTTTATATATATATATATATATATATATATATATAGTCTAAATAGAATTTGATCATACCTTTAAACTACGTTGCATTGGTCAATGGAACACAGAAAGATGGTAGGGGGAAAGGATGATACAAACCAACCTTTGTATTTATTTATTTATTCAATCATTTCTATATTTTGCTTTCTCCCGGTGGGTTGAAGCAGAAGGCACGTGTCAGGTCATAGACACTTTGGGAAACATAACCACGATTGTACAGTAATTGCTTCTCTAGGGACGTAGCAAACAATTGCTTCAAACAAAGATGGTTTAAGATGGACCCGCTCTATTCACTGAGACTTGTTGTATACTGTAAGTTAATTGTTTACACCAAAATATACAGTTACTTTCTAAATATATAATCTGTTAATCCAATAACAAGTACGATTTAAAATGATTTTGACTCATCCAAAGAAATTGTCAGTACAGCCTGTATAGTAGTTAATAAGATAATAATGAAACACTTCCATCACTGGGAGGGGAAAAAATGCATCTAAATTCACTATGTATTGGGGATAGGTGTGACATTTAAGAGAGACAAACCAATTGATTTAGGTGAAAAGTCCATTAATTAAATTCTAAACCATACATCTGTCAGTAGCCCAGTGCCCCGTGACCCTGTGTCACGTTGATGCTGTTGGGATGACGTTGCTTTGTGAATGAATATAAATCAGTGTGGGTTTTATTCATTGCCTTTGTGCTTGGTTTTCTCATCCATCGATGGTGCATCCTCACTTAAATGAACGTTCCAGATTTACTGTGGGCCACCCGATGAATAGAAAATAAGTTACCATCTGCTTTGCTCTCTCCCTTTGTCTCTCTGTCTCTCTCTCTCTCTCTCTCTCTCTCTCTGTCTCTCTCTCTCATCCGTTCATGGCTCCTCCAACCTCTCCCTCCATATCTTTTTCTCCCCTTACTCTTCACCTCCGCTGTCACACATTCCTCTCCCTCCATTCCTCTGCTATCATGTGAGCCCCTCTCCCTCCCCCTTCCATCAATTCCATTGTCTTCGTCCAACCATCCATTCCTGCCTCTATTCGTTCCATCCATCCATCCACCCCATCCCTGCTTCCCTTTCTCTCCACCTCCTTCGCTCTATACTCCATCCATCTCTCTCAGTACTTTGATGAGGAACAAGATAACCATGAATACCCCTATTATTACGAAGAGACCACAGACCACCTCCCCACTACCAGTCACCAGGTAAAAGAAGAAGCGAGAGAGAGGGGGATTAGGAGAAAAGAGGGAGTGGGTGTGGAGGGAGAGATGGAGAGTGACAGAGAGAGAGAGAGAGAGAGAGAGACACAGAGAGAAAGTACTCTGTAAAATCTATTCATTCCTTATTAAGAGAGTCATGGTTCCATTTGCAAATGTAACATTCAAATTGTAAAATTGGCGTGTGTAAAGGCTGTCCACAACAAGAACGATGATTATAAAGAAAATATTATAAAAAATATGATAATGATGTGATTATCCACACTGAACCATAACGTTCAGTAAAGTGTTTTTGTTTTTGTTTTGATTGACTTTCTATCGTTCATCAAAGTGCTATGAGAGTTTTCCCAACGACAGTGTCTGTAGTTGGTGGTGTGGACTCTGCCCTCCATGTCAGTTAACTGTAGAACGATAAAAAAAAACCATTTATTGTTATCGTTAAAATTATTGTTCTTTGCATGGACAGCATTTGAATGACATAGAAAATGTTTGCAGTGACAGTTCATTAATTAACGTGCCGTATGCTTTGACATCAGACAGTTTGATTGCTTACAATTCTTTATGTTGTTAATACCTTGATTTAGTCAGTAGTTTCTCCCTCTCGTCAGTCTCTCTCACCCGGTCACCCTCTTTTAAAATCAAAGGTTTTTTTATTTTTATTGACACCGTACACTCACACACTACGTGCACCTCGTTTTCATCAATAACAATTAACACTACACTGTACAATAACATTGTGATGTATCCTTGTCCCATTCAATGTGTTTTAATTTTGTTTTGTGTATGTTCAGTGTGTGGCTCTGCGCTCACATGGATGGGGCACTGGGAGGGCTTATAGGGTATAGCTGTGTTGTATCTCACTCTCACACACACACACACACACACACACACACACACACACACTACAGCAGCAATACACAATCGATTCTGGGGTGTATAATTTAATGCTGAGAGAGTAAAAATTCACATTTTTACACAATCTTTTAATTAACACCCGAGATTTGATTGTGTAGTGTGTAAACACCATTGCACACCATAAGTCCTGGGTCATGCCAACTGCCACGCACGACAACAAGTACAGAAGAAGCTTGTTCCATATGATCCTTATGACGCTCCTTCCATTCCTCTGGTTCTAACATCTGCACGAAAGCCCGTCATCTGAGTGATGCGGTCGATGTTAATAGTGCCTGGGTGTTTGTCCATCCTGACAGGATGGTGATAATATGGAATGCCGGGTTAACATAACATAAGAAAACATTGTGTCAGACACGCGTTCAATAGTATTTACGAATAACTGGCGTTCGTTTGTTTCAAGCTCCTCTGCTTGTACGATGGATAGCGTTTTACCACATTCGGGGGAATTCACGGCGCTGCGATTGTCCAGACTTTCTGCAGCTTGTCGTATTGTCCTCCCGTCTAGTATAAGCCCTGCCCATTAAGCTGCGAAGTGGATTGAAACAAACTTTATGGGTATTTGCAAATACTATTTGACTCAAGACTTGATTATATTGTCTTGTTACTATATATTGCATGATTTCTTGATGTTGTTGTGGGATGTCATCGCATGCGTTTTCCTCTGTGTCACCCTGTGTCTTTGTCTTTGTCAACGTGGGAATTGTCAATGCACGTGCGTTTCTCTCGGTTCATGCATTCGAGGTCGTACATCTAGAATGAAAGAACTGACCTTGGTATGACATAGAAACACAAGTAGGTATGCCACGGTCTTTCTGTTCTGTGCATCATTTTTATCACTTCTTGGTACGTACTGAATATCCAATCTGGGCAATTCTGGGTTCTCTAGTAGTTCAGCATGTGTCCTTGCATGTGTCTCCTGTGTAGCAGCAAGTGGATTTGTGTGTTTTTGAATGAATGAATGAATGCAGTTGGAGTCAAACTAACATGCATCTGCTTGCCTGACCTCAGATCTTTTTACTGGCTTTTTAGCAGCATCTCCCTCTCTCACCCGCAGTTGGACAGCTTCATCAAAGCATTAGCAAAGTGTGTATGTGAGTGTATGTGTGGGGTATGTATGTACAACTGATGCCAGTGTTTCAGTGAAGAGTGTGTCTGTGTAGACACACGTGCGTGTGCGTGTGTGTGTGTGTGTGTGTGTGTGTTCAGCACTAGCTTTACCTGACATAGCCCCCCAGTGCCTCTGCAGAGCACGAGGCTCCACACCTCATTTGCAAGAAGATGCTGCTTTGTCATTTAATTCATTTAATAATGGAGAATGGCATTACTGGAGAGACCAGCTACATATTCAGAATCGGCTAAATCATTTAGTGTTTTGATTACGTTTTACTATTTTTTATTCAACAAAATAATGAATTACACCTTATGTCCTTCTTGATGTATTGTCATTTTAAATTGATACTTCAGTGGTCATTCATAGAAAATACACCTAATTTCCAGCTGTATCCAGTAATGCCTGAACAGTCTCAGTAAATCATCCAAGCCTTAGCCATCTTTATGTCACTGTGTCTCAAAACACCCACTCTTTTGTCTTTCTCTCTCCTTCTGTCCATCCCTTGTTTGTGTTTTTCGTCCCCTCCCAACCCCTCCACACACCGTATCTCTCCATCTCTCACTCTGCTCTCTCACTGTGTCTCTGTCCACATTCACTTCACCTTCACTTTACACACACTACTTCTCAAACCATTCATATATGCGCAATAATAGAAGAAACCGGCCAATGCGAAGCCAGCCCCCTCTAAAGCTGCGGCTCTCAAAGTCAAACCCACTCCGCCAGCCAAGCCAGCCAAGGCACCATCCAAACTGGTAGTCAAGCCGCCCATGCCCACCAAAGCGCCCAAGTCTTCCCCCACCAAGTCTTCCAAAGCTAAGCCAGCTGCTCTAGACATCCTCCTCTCAAAGATCAAACCCACCGTGGCCGCTAAGCCCAAGCCAGGTGCCGCCCCTGCAAAGAATGGCAACGGCAAAGTTGCCATTGAAAAGAAAGTCAATGGTGCAGCTAAAGTTAACGGCAATGGAAATGGAAAAGCAGCCGAGGCTAAAGTTAATGGCAATGGAAAGGCAGCCGAGGCTAAAGTTAATGGTAACGGTAAGCCTGCAGCTGCTGTTGAGGCCAAACCTGTAGCTGAGGCCAAGGTCGCAGCTGAGGCCAAGCCTGCTGCTGAGGCCAAGCCTGCTGCTGAGGCCAAGGTTGCAGCTGAGGCCAAGGTTGCTGTGAATGGAAATGGCAAGACTGCAGCTGCGGCCAAGCCTGCAGCTGCGGCCAAGCCTGCAGCTGAGGCCAAGCCTGCAGCTGAGGCCAAGCCTGCAGCTGAGGCCAAGCCTGCAGCTGCGGCCAAGCCTGCAGCTGAAGCCAAGCCTGCAGCTGCGGCCAAGCCTGCAGCTGAGGCCAAGCCTGCAGCTGAAGCCAAGCCTGCAGCTGCGGCCAAACCTGCTATAAATGGAAATGGCAAAGCTGCAGCTGCGGCCAAGGCTGCAGCTGCGGCCAAGCCTGCTGCTGCGGCCAAGCCTGCAGCTGAGGCCAAGCCTGCAGCTGAGGCCAAACCTGCTGCTGAGGCCAAACCTGCTATAAATGGAAATGGCAAAGCTGCAGCTGAGGCCAAGCCTGCCGTTGAGGCCAAGCCTGCCGCTGAGGCCAAGCCTGACGCTGAGGCCAAGCCTGCAGCTGAGGCCAAGCCTGCCGCAGAGGCCAAGGTTTCTGTGAATGGAAATGGCAAGGCTGTAGCAGAGAAGAAAGTTAATGGTAATGGGAAAACAACCGTTCAAGCTAAAGCTAACGGAAATGGCAAAACCACAGAGAAGAAAGTCAATGGAGAGGCCAAAGCTAACGGCAAAGCACCCGTTGAAGTGAAAGTGAAGGTCAATGGTAAAGCGGAGAACAAAGTCAGTGGAGAGGCAAAAGAGAATGGTAAAGCTGCAGTAGAGAAGAAAGCTAACGGTGCTGCCAAAGTTGTAAAAATTGAAACCACTACTAAAGCCAAGGCTGAGAAAGTTGTTAAAGTAGAAAAAGTAGAGAAGACTGTCGTCAGTGCAGCAAAACCTGCGGTAAAAGTTGTAGCTCCCAAGGCTCCTAAACCTGCACCCACAAAAGTGACAAAAGCCGAACTCACGAAAGCAGAAAAACCCGAACCCGCAAAGGCACTGAAACCAGAACCCACAAAGGCGCCAAAACCAGAACCCACAAAGGTACTGAAACCCGAACCCGCAAAGGTGCCGAAACCCGAACCCACAAAGGCGCCGAAACCCGAACCCACAAAGGCTCCCGAACCCGCAAAGGCGCCAAAACCCGAACCCACAAAGGCGCCAAAACCCGAACCCACAAAGGCGCCAAAACCCGAACCTGCAAAGGTGCCGGAACCTGCAAAGGTGCCGAAACCTGCAGCCACCAAAGCTCCGGTGACAAAAACTGAGATCAGGGCAGAGGTCAAAGAGGTCATTAAAGTTAAAACTGTGGTCACTAAAGTCCCCCTGGTCAAACCTGTTAGCAAAGTAGAAAAAGTGAAAACCGTGGTCGAAAAGCCTGTCATCACAAAGAAAGATCCGCCTACATCCGTTCCTGTCCTGCCGACTCCCCCCAAACCGTCGAAGCCCAAGGTGACAGTGGTGGATCTCAATAACGTCAAATCCCAGCACAAACTATTCCCACCCTTCGACAAGACTGCACTGAGCGGCACCACGGTACCGGAGAAGAAAAACGGCAACGGTTATCAACAGGTACAACAGGAAGGCCTGTGATTTGGGGCCCCAAGATATCCAGAGCTGTATGTTCCAACCTGTCCTTTTTGGCTACCGGAGAGTCCTTCAGCATGCAAGGTTTTACCACAAAGTTTTGCACCCAAGAAAACAAAATTTAATTATAACTAAGCAAAATATATATCTTGAAGTGAAATAATGTACAGGCATTGGTGATAATCAAATTAGATGGTTGTATTGAATATCTGTGCAAAGTTTGTGGTAACTCTTCTATGTTGGACTTCCTGGTCTCCAGAAAGGAAGTTTGGTCATTCCGATCTGGACCCCTCTCATCCCCTGCGTATATATCATATGATCATTCATGATCAGCACAATCTCTGTATAAATATGATATGATACAGCAGATTATGAGACTGTCACATTGAAGCATGGCTAATTGTGCAGTCTCTTTCCTCCTCACTTTGAAAATGGATCTCTGGAGTCCAAACCTACCACGTTTATCTAGCGGTGACATTGATATTTAACAGTACACATTCGTCACACTAAAGAGCACAGACTGCAATAATGTAGAAACTGAAGAGAAAACTTACATACACACATTCACAGTACTACATACAACACAAATGTTCCCAAACTTCTCCGTTACTCTGTCTCTTTCATTTTTTTTTTCTCTCTCTCAAGTATCTGTGTTTTCTATCTTCCTGTCTTTGGTCATATTTCGTATCAGATATGAATGAAGCAGCCTCACAGCTGCTGATTGGGTTGGTTGGCGCTCAATTCTGGGACCTTCGGTGACACCAAATATCCCAAAGTGATGATATTTTGATCCTATACAGTAAAATCCCCAGTGTTAATTTATCACTGAGGATGTACAAATGTAAACAAATGGACCCGAAAGGGTATAGTATATTTTCATCACTTGGTGACAGGCCCTTGGTGGTTCCTCGGACACCAGTAAGAGCATACCAGACCATCTCATGAATTTACCATGGCGTTGTGGGCTTTTTAAAACCATTTACCAAAGAAAATAAATTTCAGCAAAGATGACAAAGTCTCGATGACTCCCTAAATCTTGCAGCTGGCAACATTTATAGTCATCGATGTTCAAAAACACGCTGAAATTTCTTTTCAAACATGAGATCTCATATCTTTGAAAATGTGAGTTGCCATTGTCAAATCTTCCTTGTGTCTGGCAACCTACCATTTTATGATGTGTTCCAATCCTCCTCTCTTAACTCACCTCATGCCACCGGACTTCGAACTAACCGCCCTCTTCGAATTAAATCTGCTTACTTCCTTCCCGCTCCCAACTACTTCCTGTCAACTTGACCAATCAGGACGTAGATACTGAGCATTCTGAGGCTGGCCACACCCCTACAGAGACGGAATATTATTATGAGGAGGAGGTGCCACAGCCAGAGGGTGAGATCATTGGACAAGAAGAGGCAACTGGCCAGGTAATGGAAAGCATTCATACTGATCAGAGACACAGATACAGAAGATATTGATTCAGCACAGAAAGCACAGTAAACCCCAGCAGGTATAAGTATGGCCACTCGTTGCAATCTGTTAAAAGATTGCGACATCCCGTTTTAGCTCAGCTTTTAGGGCAGCTACTATAGATTATTTTCTTGATTATTCGCTGACCTTTTCGATTAATCAAATCTATTCAATCGATTTGACGCATTTAACCACTTAAAGCATATTTGTATTACAACCTACCTAGTAAAAATAGCCGATCTACAAGCTTGCGTGTCGTATCGTGACACATTTTGAGTTTGCAGGTGAGCTATTTCTGCTATTGTAGAACAAATTGTTGATAATGATTGATTAAACACACCGAATATAGGGATGCCATTTTAAAAGTGACTACACTGTTTACTCCATTTATCCAAGAGGTTAAACTTGACCAGTTTAGTTTTGGATCCCTGTAGGTACAGCAACCTTGTAGTTTTACTGGCACTGGAAACCTGCAAATTGATGAACGAAAACTAAAATACTGAGAGGTTGAAGATCTCTTATCAAAAGATGCAAACAAGAAGGGAAGAATTGACTGGAATATAAATGTGGTGGTGAGCCCAGCCCATGTACTAGTAGTGGAACCAAAGTAGTTACTAGTCATCATAACAAGATCTCATTTCTTCAACTACTAAGAGACGAGACATATAACTGATCTAAAGAAGAATGCATCACATGGCATCATTATTGTATCATCAAACATTCTCATGTGACTCTCATTTGCCCTAACCCACAAGATGCACATTTGTTCTCATATCAAGAAATAACGTTGTGTTAGTGGTCTTGAGATGAGAACAAAACCATCTTGAGTAAATCGGGAGGCACACAAGGATATTTGATATGCATTTTAACCAGAACAACAAAAAAGTGATGAATTTGAATGCATTCTTGCTTGATCACAAATCTAACATGCATTTTGTGTGAGAACGTATTGTGGTAGTAGTAGTTGTGGCTGCCTTCACAGCCCAAATAACTGTTTGTGACCGAGTTGTGTTTTGGTGATCATGCTAATTGACCACCATTAGCATCTTTAGCCTACTCTGTTTGTTGATGTTTTCCACTGTTCATTTATGAGGAGAGCTAAAAGTCAGTTTTGATGCCACGGAGATCTTTGACTGTTTTGGAATGCATCACCTACACAGTATAAGAGATTTATCTTAAGCAAATAACTGTTATTGCATAGATTTGTTTTAATAGAAGACATTCCCTTGTGCAGTTGTTATTTAGACTTTCTTTTGTGCATTCATGCACTGGTTCTTTTTCCAAGAGAAGCCATTCAAAGATAATTCCATCGGATTCATATAGGAGATATTTTAATCACACATGGTAAGTTAACTAGATAAATAACATAGCACTAATAGCTTTGCTCCATGGCAGCAGTAGCTTTATGTTTTAACAAAGCAAGGTGCTTCATCTCTCTTGTGTGTTAATGGTCTTCAAGGAGATATTTGGAATATGTGGAATTTGTTTTGTTCACCATTTATTTGTCACATTGTCTCCTTGGTTATTTCACGGAAGAGAGCTAATTATCTTACAATGTTAGATAAAGGACAAAATTATAAAATGTTCTTCTGCAATATGACAAGTGTTTGAGGGAATTTGACCGACAACATACAAATTATTTAATTGAAATACAATTTGTTTTTCTTTTCAACATATTTGTGTTTGCTTGAGACAAAAACATATTTTTTCTATTTATCTTTTAAACAACATAAAATAACATAGGCCCTATAGGCTATATACAGTACAGTATACAATTGGTAACTTACCATAACACACAAGCTAGTATCTATGCACACGCTTTGGTGGAAACGCACATGATCATGAACTAAATGATAGATGATTAATGTGAGATTTAAGGCAGTATTTGAGGATTCGCTTGGGGAAAGTCAGCCCAGAGTTACCTGCAGTAAGGTCCATGAGATGCCAGTTTTCTCTACACTACAGTATATCCCTGTCTCACTGTCTGTTTATTGCACAAGGTAAGACTCTCATATGCCCTCTTCTACTACTTCCTCCATCATGGCTCCTTCTCTTTCTCCACTCTTTCCTTCATTCCTTCAATACCTCTCTGTCCTCCTTTGCGACAAACCCCCTTCTACCACTTTACTCCCTTCATCCTGTCCTCCCTCCTGCCATCTCTTCATCTGTTCTCCGCTCCCCTTGCCACCCGGCCATCTGCCGATCTGCCACCGCGCCGGTTGTCCAGGTGGAGCAGACGGTGGTGGAAGAGGTGGTAGACGCCGTCAAGTCAGTGGGTGAGGAGCTGTTCACAGAGGAGTATGTGACCGGGGACGTGGGCCTGAAGGAATACGACTATTCCTACCGGGACTACAACGAGCCGCCGCTGCCAGAGAAGGCCGGCGGAGAGGGCGATGCCAACCTGGGCCCCGCCCTGTCCGCTGTGACGGACGAGGGAGGCGTAAGTCAATTTGTTGCTCCACGGATAGGGCCCGGGAAAACAAAGAGAGAACCCAAAGAAAGAGCAAAAAAATCTCTTTACATTTCAACCAAATCAATCTAGGTGGAATTGTATTTGAGGTATGGTACTTTCAAATACATTGGGTTCCAGATCAATGGCAGTTTAATGGCAGTCTAAATGTGTATGGATGTATGTATGTATATGAGAAACCATTTCAAATACTGTTTCGGCCAAGATCTGGTTCCTGCATTACTGGTTGAAATGGGGATTTACTCTATATTGTGTGTATAGTAAGTCTCTATATAAGACAGCTACATAAACAAAGGGGCATTCACAAGTGCAGAAAAATGACCAGGCCCTTGGTTCATTTTCTTTGAATGCCTGTTACCTCTGTTACCTGCCATAAACAAGGAATTGTTTATGGCATTATTTAGACTTGCTATTAAGCGTATGCAAACTTCTGTGTCAATGGGGGAAAAAGACAAGTATTAATGGACACAGTTAAGTGAAGCAAGGACTCGTGGGTAACTCTTCCATTTCCTTACTCTCTGTCTCACAGTTGGAGCAGGTCGTTTTGACGTTTGTACGCCTTGCGTTGCGATTGACATTCAAAATGGAATGGAAGAATTGATTGATGCTGTTTACAGAGTTATGATTTGATCATTTTATTCATACATTTGACTGTATGTTTACCTGACATGGATACGCATCCCTAAATGGCATTTAGTTTGACAGCACGTGTGCGTGTGTGTGTGTGTGTGTGTGTGTGTGTATGTGTGTACTTTTGTACTGACTGTGCTGTGTTGTTGGCTACATGTGTGTTTTCCTCAGGCCGCCATCACTGCCCAGAAAGGAGAGAAGGGAGAGCCTGCTGTCCTGGAGCCTGTGAGTTACTTGTTCATCCATCCATTCATTTTTATGCCTCCACCGGTGGACAGCTGTGCCAGGAGGCATTATGTTATCTGTCCAACCTTGTGAACGGGAAGACTTTATTGAGGGAAGTTCATGACATTTGGCACAAACGTCCCCTTGGAATTTTATTTAAGTGTCAAATCACAACAAGTTGTCTCAAGACACCACCCAGAG
Source organism: Protomyctophum bolini (assembly GCF_963924005.1). NCBI lineage: Eukaryota > Metazoa > Chordata > Actinopteri > Myctophiformes > Myctophidae > Protomyctophum > Protomyctophum bolini. Next base: position 14,908,220 of record NC_137878.1, read on the forward strand.
CAAGCAATATTGCGACAGTGGTAACGAAAAACGGCCTCGACCGTTTCGGGGGAGAGGAGTGGGGGGGTAGAAAGAAAGATAAGATAGACAGGGAAAGAGATGCAGGCAAATTCACTATAGTATACTATAGTAGACTCATATTATGACTCCTATATGAGACTGGACAGAAACGGATGTAAACCGTATTGCTGTTCCCAAAAAGTTTTTTTTCTTGTAAAATTTCATTTGGGAGCAGCAATACTCATGGTGTGCGGATCTTTTATTCTTATACACTGTTTAACTTTTTTTCATCCAGCATCCAGCCTAATACCGGTAGGTCTACTCTAGGATGTGCGTGTCTTTTAGCTGTTCATCAGCTTCTCTCTCATGGCTCTCAACAGTAGCCTGAGTGTGTCTGTCAACAAGCCGACTCTTTAAGCAATACTTGAAGCAAGCAATACTAAGTTCTACTTCACTCCTGGACTTACTGGGGAGGCTGAGACTATAGGCTACTGTCTCTTGGAGTCAGTATTTGTAGTGCTTTTATCTTATTTTGGACGGGAACTCTTCCATCTGGCTCATCTTCATTGTGTTGGTTTTTTACCTTCTCCAGGGTATGTTGATTGAGGGACCTCCCGGACCAGAGGGACCAGCTGTAAGTCAATGACAATATTATATTATAATGAAACAGCAGTAATATTTAATATCCTTGACAAATAAGTAGCAACCATGGCATGAATGGCTTAAAGAGCAAAAACAGGCTTGACTAGAATAGAATATATTCTTTAATTTCTTGGTGTAGCACTGGTGTAAAAAACTTTGTCTAGTCATGTGTAGCACAGTATTTAAATTCAGTACTCGATGATTATCTATCAAAGATATATATATTAAGGCAGTATTTTATTTTCTAAATGTATTGGGATTCTCTTTTTCTTTGCCTTGCCATCCTTTCCTGTGCCTTAGTCTCTGTCAGTTTTTTTTCTGTTCAACTCTGCCTTTGTCTTTTAGGGTCCCAGCGGCCCGTCTGGATCTTCTGGACCCCCCGGCTCTGTTGGTGATCCTGGTGAGAGGGTCAGTATTTCCCATGTATTTTTTTAGATGAGATGTTACTTAAACTCTTTGCCCAGTGGAGTTGTGGTTAGAGTGTCCACCCTGAGACTGGGAGGTCGGGGTTCGATCCCAGGCTGGGTCATACCAAAGACTATACAAATGTTACCCAATGCCTCCCTGCTTGGCACTCAGCATCAAGGGTTGGATTGGGGTAAGTCCCAGCGATATAGTAGCGTCATGTCCAGGCCTTGAGCTCCCTCACGCTACAGAAACAGGAGATAGGCTCCTGCCCTATTTTTTTTTTACATTTATGGATGTGCTGTCAATAGGAAGATGCTGTGTCATGCAGTATCAGGTGTGATGTACTGCTAGTGTGCCAGTGTCACGCAGAAATAGCAGATCAACAAGCTCACAATACATTGCGATGTTATGCGTTGTGAGCTTGTACAGTAAATCTTAGCGGCACGAGTCGCACTACACAATGCACATTCTCAGTATAAGTACAACTCAGGCTTTGGGAGAGGGAGGCCTTTGTTAGTCACACGGGAGAAATAGGGTTTCAGCAGGGACACTTTGGGACACTTTGACCTTAATTAACCCTAGAGCACCAAACCCGGGTGATTTTCACCCCGGATAATTATGTTTATGTGATTTCCATAATGTTGCTGATGAAGGTACCCACTCCTATTCCCAGCTTTGTGTGTTTGTGTGTACCATATTTGTGATGATATGATTGGCCAGCTTTGTGTGTTTGTGTGTACCAGTACCACATAGTGATGATTTGATTGGCTGAACACGGAATGTGATGTATAATGATAAGAGCGCACCTGACTTCACACAAGTGAGACTTCCCCCCCTCCCCCAGGAATGGATGGCCCAAGGAGAAGTTCCAGCTCAATTATTTTAGGAATATTTTTGAGGGGCGCTAGCCCCTCCTATGTCCAGCTTTTTGTGTGTGTGTGTGTGTGTGTGTGTGTGTGTGTGTGTGTGTGTGTAAACACAAACTTTGTCCTAACACAAACATGAATTGCCATTGACAATGAATGGAAAGTTTTGAGCTTTTGTGTACACACAAACATTGCGTAAACATTGAAGATGAAGTTGAAGAAGCAAATTCTCAATGGCCGGAATTAAATGATGTATGATGTAAGAGCGCCCCTCACTTCATGATTTTTAATACCCACATTTTTCACAAATTTTGTCCACCTATGATTGGGCCACTCCATGATATCTAGTTTTTCTTTAATATTTGAAATATTAAAGAAGAGTACCATTGCCATGTATTGCTATACCTATACATAAGTCTTTGTGTGTACATACGTGTGTAGTGTACGTCTGTAATCCACGTAACTCGAGAACCGTTCGCCGCACCGACTTCAAATTCGACACATGCGTTCCACACCTCCACAGGGAGTGCAGCGCCTGGTGTCGAGTCGGTCGGACTTACGGTTGTCCAGTACCGCCACAAAAGGCCTCTGCCCGGGCTCTGGACAGGGCCCCTGCCCAGTGACCAGGCTCCATATACTGTATGGAGCTGACCTGTTCTTATATCACAAATATGTTCTGACTGACATCTGCATAGACTCAATATTTGGGCATGCCTGACAAAGAACTCCATATATGAGCATAAAAGGGACACCGACATAATAACTGGGTGGGGCATGCATTTGACACACCACCACCACAATGATGCGCGACCTCACCCTTAATTAGCCAATTGATCACACCTGATCACCCCCAACGGGCACTGTTCCATATGTTTTATGGAATATGTTTTTTACATGGGGTAAAATATACCCGGGTTTAGTGATGGTGTGACAAAAGTTGTGTTTAATGTTCTTGGGTTACATGTATTTTTGGTTATATTTTGGTTATATTTTGTACACTCTCAGTTACAGAAATAAGGATTTGAGTAGTCAGTTTGACTCACTACTCTACTCACTCCTGTCTCCATTTTTCAGGGTGTTCCTGGTAAGGCTGGTATCCCTGGAGCTGATGGAATTCCTGGGCCTCCTGGTACCTCTGTCATGCTGCCTGTGAGTCATGTTTGACCCCTTTACGATCATTGCCATGGACATTGCCACTGATGACATCACGCATATGACCAAATCAGCTGAGCTGTACTGTCTTTATTCTATGCATCGCCATCGTGAAACCTCTCAATGGTAGAATTAGCACCTTAGAGTTCGAATCACACCTCTGACTCTATCAGCATTAGTGCCATGCTATAGTCAAGCCAGACAATCTACCACATTTCAGTGGTTCTTTTTATGAATCAGGGCCTACTTGAAAAAGTGTTTGCGGCCCCCCAAATATCGGATGGTGTCCGATGTTTTCAGAGCACAATTAATTTAATGGTCAGTCAATCGATTGTGTTCCAGCTTGGATAACTGGATCTAACATGGTGTATCTCAAAGAAAACTAAATACCCTGAAACGTTCATAATAATTATCATTAAAATCTTTGTGTTTTGGCAATAATTTGGGGGCTCACTTGCAATACCCTCGCAGGCCACCAGTGGACTCACAGGTTGAGAATTACTGATCTATTCCACAATCTCGGAATGGCAGTCTGTACTTCTGGCCCATAACATTTGAGAACAGAAAGCTGTCATTATCTAGTCTGGAATTCTTTTTTTCCTCCCTGCACTGTCCTGTCTGGAAATCATGCTATTTCCAAGGGACGGGAGCAGGGCAGGAACAGGGCTGGCCCGGGCACCCAGGAGCCGCGGCCCCTGATTGGTCTGTGGTGCAGGGTGGGACCAGTGGCTTCCAATGTAAAGGTCTGTGGGTGGGGCGGGACAGAGCCTTCCAATGTAAAATTCGAGTCACTTCCTTAATTGCTGACATTTTGGAAATGCGGTTCAAACGGGATGATAGCTAGGCAAAGAAGTGAAGTGAAAAACCCCAGAAGCTGAATGAACGCCATCTCCACCTGGATTCCAGGCTAGTCATTATCTCTGGCATGCGGCAAGGCTGGAAGGCGGAGATTATGTCCGTCCGTCGGAACACAGCATCAGAGATCATGAACATAGCGTCCACTCTACCTCAAATTTGAGTCATTCATTCATTCTAAGCCATATAGAGCCAAAATCGATTTCACAAATGGTCTCGTGAGTCACGTGGCAATAACTGGCTCCATACCATTTGCCTAGAATTGCCATAACATATATAATATCTCTGCTGTTGGGGGGAAACCACCTAACTCCAAAATGTTCATTTTTCAGAAAATGAAAAATATAATTTCTTCAAGAAATTAAGAAAACCGTATATTAAAAAAAAGAAGCAATACTGCCTCCTCAAAGTTGGTGTTGTGACTTTATTTATTGTCAATTACTTCCATGAGAGGGGGAGAGGTGGTGGAGTTAGCTGCTTTAGCAGACAGTTTGAGGGTCCAATGAAGTTAAGAGGTTTTGTCCAAAGCACTTTGCATTGAATCATTTTTTTGGAAACAACAAACAGACAGGGTGTTCAATAGCACTGATTTATGAAAACATTAGTCAAAACATTTGGGAACCTAGATGATACAGTACGATTGAGCAGAGATGTGTCTCTTAGGAACATCTCTCTTAGGAAAACTACCAGTTTAAAGGAAATTAAAAGAAGTTGGTGTTTTTTGGGCTCCCCTATGTATTTTCTATCCCCACAAATACGCAATTTTGAACAATCAGGCTTTCTCATCATATGGGGCTTTTATGGAAATTGCTCTCAGGAAAAGCTCAACTGATTTGGTCATATGCGTGATGTCATCAGTATCAGCCTACTTTGTATAATTCCTCCCTCTCTTCAGTCTTCAGTTCAAAATTTGCATTTCCACTTTGTTTACATTGTTGATTTTCCAAGCTGGCATGGAATGGAAACAAGCCTGGGTTTATCTAGCATCAGTATTATAATGACTCAAATATTAAATAAGTTGCATATCAGCACCACCTAAGGACATTGTGGTACTGCAGCTAAAACTGCCTCAGAAGCAAAAAATAAATGCCATTGACTGGTTATATCAGAGTGGTGATTGAGGCTCAAACCATTAGAAATAGGTTTGAGGGACATAGACAGATATTAAATATTAAAGAGTTTTAAAATGCATGTTATAGCTGATTTAACTTCTTCTTTCTTATAATTCATGACAAACTACTTCAATTCTCCTCTTCTAGTTCCGTTTTGGCCAGAGTGGAGGAGATAAGGGTCCCAGTGTGTCAGCACAGGAGGCTCAGGCAGCCGCCATCTTGTCTCAGGCCAGGGTGAGTGAACACGGTTATTTAATTTGTCGCAACCTTTCACCTCTCCTAATTCTGTTTGGTTTGGAGACTACCACTACTCCAACCAACCTTGAACTAAGGACAAAGAAAGGTCTACCCTGGCCTGTAAAACTGTTACAGTTGAGATCATATTATGCTTTAACCATATTAACCCTATTTTTTTACCAAACAATATTTTAGGCAAAGTATTGTCTGTGTATTTTTTCTTTTCTTTACTTTTGTTTTAATGTTTGATTAAATACAGAAAATATTCCATCTACAAGCTGACAAACCAGTCAGATCTGCTATTTTTATTTATTTATTTGTTAAGCATATAGTTTATATTATGATGCTCTCTTATTGTTTGTACTCAAATGTTTCTTAATCTTCAGATGGCTCTCAAAGGACCACCTGGACCAATGGGATTCACTGGACGCCCCGGACCCCTGGTATGTTAACCTGCTGCACCTGAGGACTCCTCCATATCGTTACAGCACACCTGTATTGTATATCGTTGTTGTCGGGCAGGAACCTCATATCTCCATATTTGTGTGTTTTCTGCTTAAAGGTAGAGTAAGTGATTTCACTTAATTCAAATATCACTTATTTTTTTGTTTTGTTGTGATAATCCTCTCTACTATAGAGTGTGCTGACCATATAAGGAGTTCCTCCCTGTCCCCAGTTAACCCCTGGGGGTCAAAAAACCATAGGTTTCGTTTTTGACTCTCTATCCTGATTGGACGAAGGCTTAGGTCCCACAGCCAAAAACGAAACCTAAGGTTTTTTGAGTGAAATCACTTACTCTACCTTTAAATTAACGCCCTACCTGCTTGATCATATCCAGCCGACAGAGATGATATTTAACTCAGGGTTATTATTAATGTGTTGAACTAAAACTAAGGCCTAGTCCACATACGTACAGGTCTTTTCTTCCTTTAAAAAAAGATTCCCATATACACGCTTATAAAAACAATAATCTCTGTTCACATGAAAAAGAAGAAACGCGGCTGTCATATTCAGCCCAGTAAGAGACTTATTAGGTGCACTCATGAACTCTGTGTAAACTTTGTGTAGCAGTGATCTCCAATAGCCGATACCGACACCTCTGTTCATCAGTATGGTGGGAGTACTATACATTTAAAAAACTTTTTTTCCCATTTCACAAAATATCATGTAATGCTGATGTAAGCAAAGTAGATACGCGCATGGAGATGATGTCATAAGCAAAGAAACTCTGGCACACATAGATATAAAAAAAATTATGCCTCATTGGCCGCTGCAGTTCATTGGATCCATGTGTGTCCAGCGTAAGGAGCAAGTCAAGAGGAAGTGCGGAAGGCACGCTGCGTCGCTGCCACTCAAGTGACTACTGGCCAATCACAACGCGTCTTTTCCGGGACTTGAAAATGCAATCCAAAATATTGGCATGAGAAAACAAACGTTTACATTGCCTGTCTGATTGGCCTACCGAATGTCCCCTTCCGTGACGCACGCATGCTTCTGTAAAAGCTTGCCTCCATGTCGTCTCCTCTCGAGATACACACACCCCAGAGCCGATGGAGGCGTCTACATTTTTACTTGCGCAAGCAGAGCGCGCAAGTAATAATTTCGCTCGGTCTCTTCAAAGTGACAGCCGTCTTTTTCAACCGTTTTTATGTGTATGCAAATCTGTGCCTGGTTTGCTGGGACCAGAGTACACAGATGACCATTTCTCTTACGTCACCACTGAGAGCTAGTCATACATATACACACCATGTACTCTGGTCCCAGCTCTCAACGATGACGTAATGTGTAATCTGGTCCCAGCAAACCAGGCACAGATTTGCATACACATAAAAACGGTTGAAAAAGACGTCTGTCACTTTTTTGCAACAAGTAACCACAGTATACTGCTAATCAAATTACAACTACATACTCTATATGTAGTTGTAATTTGAAATTTGTAATTTGTAAATCTGTGCCTGGTCTGCTGGGACAGATTACACAGATGACCATTTCTCTTACGTCATCACTGAGAGCTAGTCATACATATACACACCATGTACTCTGGTCCAAGCTCTCAACGATGACGTAATGTGTAATCTGGTCCCAGCAAACCAGGCACAGATTTGCATACACATAAAAACGGTTGAAAAATCGTACCTGCCATCTACTAGAGAATTCTCTAGAACACTCATATCTCCCTTCCTGTATCGTTCCACTTCAGTGGCGACCAACATTCAATTTTCAATTATTGAACAGATGGGTGGTTTTACACTGTTATTTATTTATTTTTTTGCGAACGTGCAGCAAACGTCTCTTGTAGGGATGCGATCGTAAGGATGCGTTTAAATGCGGCAGAAATAAATCTGTCAGTCAATGCGTTAATGTTATGTCATCAATAAATCTTCGTGTTTGGGGGCCCACTTGCAATATATATTCTCACAGTACAATACCCATCCACACATGTACATGGTTCATGGTTGTATGTCAGTGGTTCTCAAACATTTTCATGTCAAGGACCCCCAAAACTATATGTAATTGGCTGCCAACCCCCATCTCAAAGTATGCTTTGAGATGGGACCCCCCCGCCCAGAAGCAAAGATTTGAGTTAAAAACGAAATAATATATATACTGTATATTCAAATATTTGCACTACATTTTCATGATTTAAAAAAGATAGCAGATCTACAAGCTCTGCTATTTTTCAATAGCTAAAGTAGAACATAATGCTTAAAACACCGCCCAGAATGGGTTCATGTGTGTCATGTCCAGATGGTTTTAGGCTATGCTGTGATGCGTCTGTCTGTTTACAGGGGGACCCAGGAAGTAATGGTTTGAAGGGAGAGAGCGGAGACCCTGGACCTCAGGTAAATGACCCTATACCACCTGACCTGTCACCTGTACTGTCACACCTGTGCAAGGTGTTATAATGGACACCTCACAGAAGATCATTTATATTCCCATAATAATTATGTACTCACGGTAGACATTGATTGACAGTTTGGTAGACATGCTGTACAGCATAAGCACACTATGCATGCACACAGTATATTCACCTACACCTACAGTATATTTGATTTATACTTATGTCTTTGTAAGTAATCTCACTCACACACACACACACACACACACACACACACACACACACACACACACACACACACACGCACACATCACATCACATCACATCACATTCACCTATTTTTATCTTCTAGGGTTCTAGGGGCCCACAGGGTATGCTGGGACCTCCAGGGAAATCAGGAAGAAGGGTGAGTGCCCGAAAACAATGAATACGGTTTGAACATCTCAAGCCATGAAAGATGGCTGTTGAAGTCATTGTTCTGGCTCACGTTGGCATTGGAACTGTGGAGTACAGATGTAGATTGTAGAGACGATGTGGTGTATATATACCGTATGTGTGTGTGTCCCCATGCCTCAGGGTCGTGCTGGAGCTGATGGAGCCAGGGGTATGCCAGGAGAGAGTGGATCAAAGGTGAAGACCCTCATTCTTTTATATGCTGTCTGCTCCAGCCTGTGAGGGGTCCTCATTCTTTTATATGCTGTCTGCCCCAGCCTGTGAGAGTTCTGGTCTAGAGGGGTGAATTCAAGCAGCCGGTGGATTCTATTGGTTCACCGATCTGTGCGCCAAAGAGCAAACAATGCATCTGTCGATTTTTGATGCATACTGTACATGTGAATTAGGAATTGAATTTTATCTCCCATATACTTTCAATTAAATATACCTTGTTGGCAGACTTCAAAATAAATATACCGGTGTGGCATCCAAACTGTAACCATTTCAATAATACATCCTACCAACCAATTCCTCTCACATTCAGTAATTCGCAAAGTGGTGACAATCTATTATTTGAGAAAGGCAAAACATGTTCAACACAAATTTAAGTTAATCTCCTCCTGACATAACAGCATAACTGTACAGTACATCTGTAGGGGTCTTTCCAAAGGTTGTTGAGTGCAATACAAAAATGGTATTGTTATTTCTGAATGTCCTTGCGCTGTCTCCAATAGGGTGACCGTGGTTTTGATGGCCTGCCTGGGCTGCCTGGTGACAAAGGACACAGGGTGAGTCAATAACACCAACAACACACACAACAACAACACACACAACAACAACAACAACAACACACACAACAACAACACACACAAGGCTGCATCAGAATCTAAATGCACTTGGCGCGACCCTACAGCCAAGTTGCCATGTGTGCCGTTTCCCGTTTCCCGATTTAAAAAAAAATAGCAGATCTACAAGCTCATAGCGCGCCACAGAGTGGCGCGCTATGAGCTTGTAGATCTGCTATTTTTCAAAAGCAAAATTATAACATAATGTTTAAAACACCAAAAGGGGTTCCCGCACCAAAATGGGTTAAGACTTCAAATCAACTCGAACTCCGACATTCCAGTCTCGGGACACTCTGACCACATAGGCCACTGAGCTGGTCAAAATAACTTTGAAGAATGAAAATGTACTTTATTGCCAACTGACGTTCAACATGTCAACACATGAAATTGCTTGTGTACGTGACATCCAAGCATTTAACAATGAATGCAGGACTACTGATGTTACTACTGAACTGAAATGAGCCATACATACCATATACAGTACATCTGACATTGTACATTTTTTTATAAAGCCTTGAGTGCTTTCCTCATAGGCACTTATCCCTGCATCAGATAGTTACATCAACAAAGATCATGCAATTCTATTCTTATATTCATCTGATCAACAACTAAGAAAAGATAGTTCCAAATAGCATATTACATAGGTGCTGGCCCATAATAAAATATTGACCAAATTATAGCAGAGCATTCAGACACATCTCTGTCCTGCTTCCCTGCAGTATGACTCTCTCATAATTTATCTTTTAGGGAGATATCATTATGATATCAATATTCAAATTATTTCAATGATCCAATAGTTATATAGCTATATTCTACTGCAGGTATGTTGATTCTAGGTGTCTATATTATGTTTTAGTTTCCATTGAAGCATGATAATAACACTTGTTTTTCCAACTATAAAGGGCGACACAGGAGGAATGGGAATCGCAGGAGGTCAAGGAGAGGATGGAGAGAGGGTAAGAACTTGGACGATGATAACAAAATGTGAATGATTCTAGTCAGCAGCCAAACACCGTCAGACTGTCTGAGTCTGATATTGTATGTCTGTCTCTTGGACCACCTGTCTGCATTTATCTACAGGGTAAAATTCTGAAAATATTTTACTGTGTGCCTGTCTGACTAGCACAGAAGCTAAATATTGTCTACCTGTTTGCCTGTCCTCCAATCTTTCTCTCTTCACATCTACCACATATCTGTCTTTTTGTCGTCGTCTGTCTGCTGTATATATATATCCAATGTCAGCCATTTTAAGGTTTGTTTAGAGCACTTTTAACAAACATAGCCAAGTCTACGGACTTTTAATGTTTGTTTACAGCACCTTAACACTTGTCCCACAATGATCACCAATCCCGCGCCGCCGCGGAATCGCGGATTATAAGGTTTATATCAATTCCAAGCAGCCGATGCTCAAAACAAACCTGCCGTGCTGTCCAGGTTGCTAGGCAACGCCTACGTCCTTCCCAGCATAAGGATGAATGTGCGCACACGCCATAGGAATTAATTCATTGTAGATTCTTTGCTGCTTGTTTTCTCAGAAAAATACTCCAAAGTTGTTGTTTTTGTCCAATCCGTCCGATGTTCAGATGTACATAGTGATTTTTGATCACATCGTGCCCGACGTATTACCATTTCTGGCCAAAGCTAAACCATGTCGGTTGCTGGTCATACAACTTTTCGTTTCTCCTCTCGCTGTGCGAGGCTGTGTGACCCGGAAGTACTTGTAGAGAAAACACAGAAAAAGGCTGGCTGCCTGCTGTACCTTCAATGAACCACTAGATGGCAATCAAAGTGTTAAACAAACATTACCAGGCGCCCCTCATTTCACACGAGTGAGATTTTTTTATTTATTATATCGTTGCTGTTGGGCAGAAACCTTTTCCTACTTCATCTTACAAAATGGTTTACTCGAAAGTAGACTTGATCTACAAGCTCAGAACGCATCGCATTGTGACACATTGTGAGCTCGTAGAGTGAAAGTGGATAAGTTACTTAAAGGCGTAGTGAAACGGAAATGGTGGACATTTTATTTTGAAGTTTCAAGTTGAAAGTTTGAAGTTTCTGAACCAATCAGAGCGTCGCATCCCTTCAGGCGATGGGACGGTAGCTAGGGACGGTAGCTATGCTACGCAGGACAGCATGGAGTGTGTGTTTGTTTACAAGTTGGTCAGCCGGCTGTACCAGCTGTACCAGTTTACTGTTATGTGGCTTAGTAGTAATACACTTTATGGATTTTATCTTGTTATGTTGAGGTTATCCGTTCAGAACGGATGCGCACATATGGGGAATTAAACGGGTGAGCTTCATTTTTATTGGCTTTTATCGATGTGGGCCTCGACATGTCATCACGCAGTATGTTTTCGTTTTCAGGAAGTAATACAAATTCTTATTCTTAAATTTGTATGGACTTTTGATATAAAAATACACAATTAGAATTTGGCATCCATTGTTAGGTATGCCCATATGATGACCACGGATATGGTCTAAAAGTGTGAAAAACTATGCCATTAACCACTTTCACTTTCAAAATGTTTGAAAATCTGTGAAGATATTCAATATTTATGAAACCCGTTTTTATAAATATTGAACCAATGAAATGTTTTTTTTTGCAATTCCAACCGACAGCGACAATACATTTTATTGATACACTAACACTATACTGTACTTTAGATGACGAGTGTGTGTGTGTGTGTGTGTGTGTGTGTGTGTGTGTGTGTGTGTGTGCGTGCGTGTGCGTTTCCAGGGAGACGATGGAGACATTGGACCCAGGGGTCTCCCAGGTGAACCAGTGAGTGTTGCAATGACCATGCTGTTGATTTGACCTCTGCCCATTATTACTTATTCTCGACATTATGCATTATTTTCCTATTCACTGTCCAAGAGGCTGACGTTGTGTATATCGCTCGAATAGAGTAGAGCAGTGGTTCTCAAACCTGTTCATATCAGGGACCCCAGAACACACACACACACACACACACACACACACACACACACACACACACACACACACACACACACAGACTTTGAGAACCACTGAAATAGAATTTGGAATTTAATTGAATTGCCTCGCTCAGAATAAAATCAATTATGTAAGTGAATGACATATTTAAGATCTGAAGTAGATATCACACAAATACAACTAGACAGACAAGCATGTACTGTACACTGTATAGACACAGACACGGTCCAGTGCAGTACAAATGAGGGAAGACACTTACTGCAGAGGTGTAATTGTATGGTAGGTACTGTATACAGTACATACAGTACATACAATACATACTGTACATGTATTCATCACTGAGGTCGTCATTATGTGATTATGGGTTGTGTCAGGTTGTTTCTATACCTGCCGTTTCTCATGAGTACTGTACATCTGTAATTCGAATATTGTCTGCCTTGGATTGTGATGAATTATGGTGCTCAATAAATAGTGTTATTAAATGCCTGCGTGATTACAGGCTGTTTGCGTGTGGTGGCTGACCTTGGTCGTGTATGTGTGTGTGTGTGTGTGTGTGTGTGTGTATATGTGTGCATGCTTAAATAATCGCACCTGCCTCAATGCCTGTTTGTGTGTGTATTCGCGTGTACCTGTGTGTGTGTGTGTGTGTGTGTGTGTGTGTATGTGCGTGTCTCCCCTTCATCTCTCCCTCTCTAGGGCCCTCGTGGATTGCTGGGACCTAAAGGGCCTGCTGGAATCTCTGGACCTCCTGTAAGTAAAAACAAACAAACATCTCCGCCACACCCAGACACTTTTATATTTCAGTAACGTCGGTTTATCCCTAAAAGACCGCTTGACATAAACACAGTCCCACCAAAACAATAGCCTAGGTAAAGGTGCTCCCTCAGTCTAAACAAGAATATGCACTGTTGGCCCGGGCTGGCCTAATGGTCCAGGCACCTAGGCTGGTAATCCAGACAGCGTGTCGCGGGTTTGAGTCCCGATCCCGATGACCTTTGCTGCGTGGCTTCCCCCCCCCATCTCTCTCCCCGTTTCCTGTAAACCTACTGTGATCTATCAATAAAGGCAAAAAGAAAAAGACCCCAAAAAGAATATGCACTATTCCTGCAGTCGGCCCGAAACAATATTGATAATGATAAACATTTATAACACAGTATTTTTGCAGATGCCTCAACCAAAGCGCCTTTGTAGTGTTTGTGTAGCCTCCGAGAGAGTCAAACCACTGACCTTGGCAGTGTCAGCACAGCATGCTCTACCTGTTTAACTACACAGAAATAACACCCTGACATCCCGCAGAGGATTTGTGCCAGACAAGACCAGAATACACTCTTGTCCCTCACACTATATATAATTATTGTCATATAACTACAAGATAAGCATAGCATAACCAAATGGTTATCGTTTTTTGTCACAGGAAAACCACATGGTTAAGAAAAGCTATATTTTTTCTGGAATGAAGAAGGGAATGCTTATTTTCTCCTTGGTTTTAGCAGGTTTTAAGAGCCCAAGTGTCATAAAAAATAATCAGCATATAAATGATGATGATAACTTCATGTATATGACTATGCATGTAGTTCCTGACTTGTACTGTAGGTGCAATTATGTCCTGTTAATTCTTCTCTTCTCTTCTCTTCTCTTCTCATCTTTCAGGGTGTGCGTGGAAACGATGGGCCTCATGGTCCTAAAGGAAACCTGGTCAGTGTTCTTTCTTTTAATTGACAGTAAAACACATGCTGCAACGGCAATGACAACGACACATTATACAAAAAAACAGATGCAAACAGCAAACTGACCTACCGTATTAAATACTGACACACGCATGCATACACGCGCGCGCGCACACACACACACGCACACGCACACATACACATACACACACACACACACACACACACAATTTATAAACAATTATAAATAATATATTCCTTTTCCTTCTTCCTTATTCCTCTTTGTTTCTCTCTCTCTCTCTCTCTCTCTCTCTCTCTCTCTCAGGGGCCTCAAGGAGAGCCAGGGCCCCCGGGTCAGCAGGGGACCGGAGGAACTCAGGTGAGAACACCGGGATGTGACAGGATACTGTCAATAGTGTTGTCAGTGGGCCCGGGCCGGCCTAGCGTCCGGGCACTGACAGTATAGCTCTTAATGCAGCCTGACAGCGCATTACGGATTTGAGTCCCGATCCTGACGAACTTTTTTATTTTATAATCAAAATAATGTATTTTGTGTCTCTCTGTCCTCACCTAGGGAATGCCAGGGCCCCAGGGAGCCGTCGGGCCGCCAGGAGAGAAGGTGAGAGACTGAAGTAGTGCCTGTAGAGAAATGCAGTGTAAACCCCATGACTGCTCATAGGGTTTGTATTCTGCACTCTATAAGAAGGTCGATTCAGCATAATTAATTGAACATCGTACTGTAGCTACAGTATTTATTTGGGAAAACCTCACTAAATGTACAGTATAGGTTGTATAGAAGCTGGTCTGAGATTTCCAATGAAATTAAGCAAACAAAACTCCTGACTGTTATATTCTCAGGTAGATGTTTCATGTGTTAAACTCGTATTGTCATCTCTTCCAGGGACCTACAGGTAAACCAGGTCTACCAGGAATGCCTGGCGCTGACGGCCCTCCTGTAAGTTTCTTCTTTATGTTTCTGTCTTCATCATCGAGTTGAACACGATTCGAGTCAGTTGTCTTGACCTCTCAACCCCTTATCTTCTCAGGGTCACCCAGGGAAGGAGGGGCCTTCTGGCACTAAGGGAAACCAGGTAGGTGCCTTGATCACACCTATCTTATATTTTACCTAGGCTATATGTATGTCGACCGCTGACAATATAGTACCAAGTCCAGGCATAAAATCCACACATCTTTTGATTTTCATGAAGGAATTTTCCTATCATCCAACTTGTTTTTAAATCACGTAATATAAGAACCGTGTTCTAAGTAGAAACAGTGAGTCCAATAACCCCTACATAGTGATTAGTCCATAATATATTAATTTAAAAGCGCCTTTCCAAGAAGAAGAAGGTATCCAAGAACCCAAGATGATCAGTTAATACAGTGTGGGAAGTGTTTGAAACTAATTAGGTAGGGAGCATCTGGCTGTCATGGAGGTCATGTGACCAAATAATTATATGCCTCATTGGCCGCTGCAGTTCATTGGAGCCATGTGTGTCCAGCGTAAGGAGGAAGTCGTGAGGAACGCTGCGACGCTGCCACTCAAGTGACTACTGGCCAATCAAAGCACGTCTTTTCCGGGACTTAATCAATTCAATCCAAATGTATTGGCATGAGAAAACAAACGTTTACATTGCCTGTCTGATTGGCCTACAGAATGTCCCCTTCCGTGACGCACGCGGAAGCTTGTCAAGCTTACACTATGCTTCCGCAAAAGCTTGCCTCCTCTCTAGATACACACGCCCCATAGCCGAAGGAGGCGTCTACCTTTTTATGTCTATAGTGACAACGGGGTGGCATTGAACTTAATGGCAAGATGGCCGCCATGTGAATATGGTCTATCTATGCCATGGGAAGCCAGCGAGGGATCATGTCCTTGTCACTGCACAAGTGTGAGTCTGTGACCCCTGCTGGTTGATGTGGGCACCTGTTCAGCAGGGAGGGTAACAAGTGTTGAACTGCATTTCACTCTCCCAGTGCAAGTTCTCTCTGTCAGGTGAAAAGAAGAGCCTGATGACTCCATGTTTAATGACCAACAGTTCTCAAACTTTTCTTTTGTGCCAAAAAACCCCAAATTGATATATATTTGGACCCCCATCTGAAAATATTCTGTGATCCCTAAGAGAAGATTTGTTAAAAATCTTCCAAACATTTTCAAGATTTTTCAGAAATAGCAGATATACGAGCTTTCAGTGCAGCACAAAGTGGCACACTGTGAGTTTGTATATCTGCTATTTTTTTGTTTACTAGCCAACGTATAAAATGTAGATAACTGATTGTGATGCTTAACACATTTTGCTGGGGACACCACTTTGACACACCACTGATATAAATATCACCCCTGCCCATCCATTCTAACACAGAAAATAAACTAAACTAAAGCAGTTTCTCTTTGTTACAGTTGGGATTCTTAGGAATGCACTTTACCGAATCAAATCACTGCAGATGAATACTTATGTGCAGTACATGCAGCCAAAAAGTGATTTGATCCATGTTAGCTAAAGCAGGGGTAGCAACCTTAGGCATGGGTGCCAAGGGGAGGGTGATCACTGACACACTGCCATAAGTGTGAGAGAGAGGTTTTTTCTTTTAAAATTAAGTATTCAAAAAGGTTTACTATATTCATTCAAACTCAAAACCCATGGACAATCAACATCATTTGGAAATATTTAATTTCGATGTGGTGTACTGATGTCATAATTAAACTTAGTGTTGATATGGCACACTGACTATGAAGTCAAAAAGGTTGCCGATCCCTGAGCTAAAGTAATCTTTTCCGAGGGCAAACCTGTGGATAATTCAGAGATCCATTCACTAATAATTGGAATGCAATTATTAGTCTTTTGGCCAGAATCAAACCTAAGTATATTTGAGCGTGCTATCAATGTATGATCCTAATAAACTCACCTCTTCTCACATTGTTTATTGTGTTACATATCACATACACAGTATAGGGCCTGTGTAGTTCAAGGATATTTAGTTTACATTGTGTGGAGTTCCTTCCACAATGAGGTGGATCACAGAGACATTTCATTAATGTGGTGGCCATGCCAACGGCTAACCTTGAGGACATCAAGGTCATGTCCTCTGTACTTCTTCTGGGGATTTTGGGGCTTTTAGTGACCTAAGGTGCAGTTCCTCCTACTTTTACTACACTTTGGTCAGCTATACTGCCATATCGGCCTCAGCCTTGATCTAGTTTCACCTCGCCTATGCCTGTTCTGCTTGGTATCAGTGGTGTGTCAGTGAGATTAAGTGATAGGTTGCAAACGGTACAAAGCAAGTACAATACCGGTGATTCTCAAACTTTTGAATTTCAAGGACCACTCTTAACTCTGTGTCCATGTGGAACACCCTAAGCCTAAGGGGTCTTTAAGAAACCGGAATTGTTAAAATCCTAAAGGATTTAGTACTAGCAATGCTAAGTTGATTGTACTTGTATATCAGTATGAAACTAAGGGCTAATTGCTTTTGGCAAACTTTGATCAAAATAACAATTCTTCTACATTCTCTAATTGTGTAGACTTCTTGTAAATGAAGTAATACAGATGTTTAACAATCATTTAATTCTTGAGTGCGTAAAATGAAACCAAATTGACTCTCAATAGTTAAAGATCTATAAGGGTCCATTTGGTTACCAACTCTCCATCATTTAGCTGGCATCTTTAGTTCAAAGTGGCCACTTCTACAATGTTTTACAATTACAGTAGGCCTACATGAGAAAGAACAGTCATCGCAGACGGTAGATGTACTGTAAGATGGTGTGATGAATGATTTTCAGATTATTGTCTTTCACAATTTTGCTAATGATATTCTACACCTACAGGGTCCCAGTGGTCCTCAGGGAACAATTGGCTATCCTGGCCCTCGTGGCATTAAGGTAATTACTACTACTAATAATAATAATAATTAATTACTTTACAACAATCAGCTGTTCTTTTTTTGTTTTTTTTTGAGTGAATTGTTCTTTAAAAGAAGGGGAATTCTCTTATTTCTTCAATGAATCATTGGACGTTATTCTAGTTATTCTCTCACAAAACATCCCAATGCTATAGTATATGCATGCGTAAGTAGAGAGGCGTCATATTTAGTAGTTTATAATTAAGCCAGTATAGCTGCTAGAACTTAAAACAAATAAGTAAGTACTTGAAGTGTGCTTGAATTAGATTAGACTATTGGAAATACAATGCATAGGTCTGCGCTGCCCTCCTGTGGTATAGAAGGGCAGTGTAACTATTTACCTTCTGTAGCATTGCACCTGTTACAATTCCTGTTGTAATGACGACTGCTGTCTGCTTTGCCTGCAGGGAACTCAAGGTATCCGTGGGCTTAAAGGACACAAAGGGGAGAAGGTTGGTGATTCCTTAAATGTTACACTTTTCGAGACATCTTAATAAGACCTACTTAAATTAATAAACTAAATAGAAAATGTATACAAATTCATATAGTTGCTGTTGGGCAGAAACCTCCTATCTCCATGTTGTAACTTTTTGTAAATTAACGCTCTAATTGATCATACTACAGTGCCACACAAAAGTATCAAAAGTAGCAGATCCACAAGCTCGAAACTGAGCTTGTAGATCTGCTACTTTTGATACTTTTGAAATTGGATCCTGAAAAGTTACAGTTTTGGACATATGAGGTTTACACCCGACAGAGACGACATAATGCATATTCTTCAGCAACAAAATGGTCCTTTGTTATATTACCCAAAACCTTTATTTTTTAATTCGTTTTGAACCTCAAAAGCTTGCGTACACACCGGTGTGCATTGTATCCATCATTTTATCTCAGAGATCAGACAGTCCTATGGATTTATTCACTGTACTTTGTTTGTTTGATGTTTATTTATTTTTTTATCTCTAGGGAGAAGATGGTTTCCCTGGAGTCAAGGGAGATTTTGGTGTCAAGGGAGAGCGAGTAAGATAGTTTGAATTATTTATTGATGAATCAATGAATGATTGATTATTTGACGTAATTGTTTAATTTAATTTAATTGTATTACATTCAAATTGTAAACTATACTGTAGATGTGGCACGTCAATGTGAATGTCTTGACGTGTTTCTCGTACCTGTGTTCCCATGGTGACAGGGAGAGGTTGGAGTTCCCGGACCCAGGGGAGAAGATGGCCCTGAGGGGCCAAAGGGTCGCGTCGGACCCCCTGGTGAGGTCGGACCACTTGGACCTGTTGGGGAGAAGGTAGGAATTGCTCAAACAGTATACATTTAAAAAAATATAAGAATGAATCACTGAAAATGTCAGTGTAGTATAGACGAGACCACTAAGGGGTTCCCTGGGCGCAGCCATAGCTGAGGTGTCACATTAAGAGCGACTTGACACCTCAGCATTGCCTACACCTGGCCTACAGGGCACAGCTCCATGGATTCGTTCGTCTATATATGAAACTATGAGCTATTGATACACCAACATGTTAAAGACCTAGTAATAGCAGTAATATTACATATTCTCAAGTTTGTCACACCACCAAATAATGTGTTATTAACCAACCAGCCAGATTTGAATCAGTAAACCAATTTTTGGGGGGGTTTCAAAGTCAGGAAGAAACGAGCTGTATTCTGTCTGTTCTCTCTGCTCTGAAAGCTGGGGGCGTGTCCGATGAACCTCTCTATGTTGATTTGGGCACAGGAAGTGTGTTTATTGTGTTTTTGAGTCGTTATTTGAACCATAAACTGTAAATATGGAGACTGGTCGCACGGGTGACTGTTTCATGTAATCAATTCCCAACAGACCTCCAAACCTGTTGTTTTTGGGAGTGCTGATTTCAGTTCATTCAACCTCCTCTTGTGTGTTTGCTAGTGAGGTGCACCCTAGGAGACATTTATACTTCATTGCGCAACAGTATTGCGCGCAGATAACAACTGATATACAAGCTCACATCGCATCACGGATGCGACTGTGAGCGTAGAGGTCTGCGTGCACGACACCATTGCGGGACAAAGCTTAAATTATACTTGATAGGCTGCAGGTGTGCGTGCAGCCACGCACGCCACTCGTGGCAGGCGTCTCTCTCTTCCATCCACCAACTGTCTAAAAACCAGGAAGAGACATCTGCTGCTCGCGGCTTTTGGCATCTTCGTGACGCTAAAGTGTGCCTTCGCTGAAACAGGCTCTGCTGCCGCACATTTGAGCGCACATTTCAAGAGTGAGAGATCACAATACAAATCCTAATCATTCTTCCTCCACACTGGGAGAAAAACAGCATCTGAAAGTTTGATGGGACATTCTTTTACACGTGAGTGCAGTTAGAACTTTTCCATTGCATCTTATGAGAGGCAGGGTTAATGTGCTGCCGGCCTGCGTGCGCATGCTTGTGCTTATCAGACAACGTCACACTGATAAGCACAAGCATTATATTCTTTTGAGGGATTGTATGGGCAGCGTTGAGTCATGGTGTTCATTTGGTGATTTATGTTATGTATTTATGACTGATCTCAGTTTGTTCTGAGTTGGTTTGTGTAATAGTGTTGTGTGCAGTTGGCAGTTGCCACTATAAAGGGGGACTATAAAGACTAAAACCAGGTTATTGTTTTGTCATTGCAATACTGTATAAATAAGGATGGCTGGCAATATTTATCGTTTTTGACACTGTTGGCTCTATGCCTGTCATATGATGGGTTTGCAGGTCCAATCTACAAGCCCACAATGTGATTTTTGGCATGTGACACCGTTGTATGGCAGAGCATAAGTTAAGAATCTTACACTGTAAGATAACTCTGTTAATAAGGTTCAAATTGGAATTTCACTAGCAGCCTACGTAACACGATGTTTCTATTTAGCTGGCAGTGATTTTCAGCATGATTTTCCAGACTGCATTATTAAAAACAGAGTGACGTGATCCCCCCCCCCCCCCCCCTCTAAAACATGATCATCGGGTACTATGATTATACTAGGAGGAATATTTCTAAAATTATGTTTTTATGTGGCCACACCCACCAGTTAATTAAGTATACCTGGTTTTCACCTTAGCATCACCCAACTGAACTTAAGCCTCGCCCACAGTTGTTGTGTGTATAATGTGGGAGGGGTTAGGGTTATGATGTCACTAAAATGGTGTTATTTTGATTGGGCTTTTTGACTCAAAGGCTTTCAGCTTTCAGGAAGAAATCAAAATTACACACGAAAGACATATTTGAATACAATAACCATGCCAGGGGGTCTCTTAGAGTAATGTTAACTCCATAGACACATGCAAAACAGAAAAAGTACAAAAATCACGGCACTTCGTCTTTAAGGTTAGTCAGGATGTCCTCATTATATAACGATAGGATTCAAATATAGGTAAAGTTCCGCTTTAACACAAAATGGACATTGTGTTTGCACGCACATAATAGCCTTGACAATTACATGTAACAGTTTTAGTAGGATTACTGGTATGTATCATACTGTATTGTACATAACATGACGCTGCACAGTAATGTCCATTACACCATTTGTGTAGTGCATTTGTATTGATCTCTAAAGCACTGATACTTCCTGTTATGAACTACCGTATTCATAATTAGTGACCGTTGAATATTTATGGGAGGGTTCAATTGAAGAAAACCGGAGGGTCAAGCTTTTAAAAGAGAAGGTATACAGTTTTAAATATACAATTGAAACAATCAAATTTAAAATATTTATACTCTTAAAAGGTTGTGCCAATATATCTATATTGCGATACTTCCTACCACGATATTGTATCTGCCTCCCAGCAATATAGCACTATATCGAATGTTACTACTAGTAGTAGTAACCATTGTTGTGAACAGACAAGTTCTGGACAAGTTGCAACGTTGCAGTGTTTGGAGGAGGCAAGATTCATGTACTTATTGGCCAGTTTGTGACACACAATTCCTGATTTTTGCCTTTTATGGTTATTTTTTCATTTCAAATTTCAAATATAGATGAAATCTCTTGCAATATATATCGATTATCATTATTGAGGGCCTAATATCGCCACAGATATAGTATCGTGAGGTACCCATATCGTCCTACCCCTAGTAAATATGCACATTAAAGACAGAAGAAAGGTTTCCCTTCCTAAAAAAGTTAAATTATATTTTGGTAACACACCTAAACTGACTTTAAGAATTTCCAGTAGGCGAACGTCAAAGTAAAACATCAGTTGACTAATCATAATTTGTTTCACAACGTATATATTTCACCGCCTATTATCACCACTAGTCTCATTTTTATAGTCTGACTAGTATGTACAGGAAGTTCAATATAATATAATAATGTAATATATCGGAATTGGTATCGGCCGATATGACCCTGCAAATAATCGGAGATCAGATATCGGTCATAATTTCAATATTGTGTATCTCTAGTACTGAAGCTATCTTGATGCTGACCAGCTCAGTGTCTGCCCTAAGACTGACTGGGTTGGTGAGGGTTCAGTCCCTGGGAAAGACCATAAAAAATTGTACTGACTTTCTCTTTCTGACACTTGGCGTCAAGAGTTGAATTGGGGGTAAACCTGTGTGCGACATATTAGCATGTCCAGCAGGGGATAATATTAATCTGGAATCTCTGAGTGGCATTTCCAAGGGACGGATTAAAAATAATATTAGCGTACAATTGATGTATCACAACTTCGGGGTAGCGAAATCCAATCACAACCAAGCAAAAATATGCAAGCAAACAATATCAGGAAAGCAGCTGCCTACAGAACAGAAGGAAGCCAGTTCAACATAGTGGGGGAGAACTTGATTGAAATGAATGTCGAGAACAAAAAAGACAAATCTGCAGCGAGGGCTGCCGAGGACCAACAGGCCATGTGTCTCAGGAACCCTTGTTTCCCAAGGCCTCACTCACATACTGACACTGTACAAAACATGTGTCTCAGGAACCCTTGTTTCCCAAGGCCTCACTCACATACTGACACTGTACAAAACATGTGTCTTATGCCCCCCAGGACAATCATGAGACACATGTTTTGTATTACTCGTACACATTTTATCCATACATCACGCAAATCTGTACACACTATCTCTATAGTCATGTGATCAACATGGATCTGTCAGATTTCCCTTATTCCATCTCGATTAGCTAAGATCTGCCTTTCAAAGTTTGCAGGTTTGGTCCGTTTTGAACAAAATGCTTATGAACGCAGCATTCAAGTTATGTGCAATTTTGTACGCACATTCCAACTAGGCCACTAAGGACAAATTGCCAATTTTAAAATGTTCATATCAGCCTCATGGTGGCCTCAACAGGCCGATTTGCATTTTTACCTATAACTGCACTGATCTGTGTGAAACCTTTGACCTGCATTGTTCGCATCTGCGCCACCAGGAGGCAGACTATGTAAAACACTTTTTTTTTTTTTACATAAAGTAACTCCTTCAGATTCTGTCCAAAGATCCTGCAAATCGGCACACACATTATCTCTATAGTCATGTGATCAAACTGGATCTGTCTGGTAATTCATATTCCATCCTAATTGGCTAACATTGGCTTCCAAAGTTTGATGGATTGGCCCGTTTTGAACAAAATGGCTCAAATCATGAACATAGAGTGCAATTTGAGGGACATTTTGCACGCACATTCCTACTAGGCAGAGGAATAAATCCCACTCTTTTCACATTGGCCTATTATAGCGCCACCAGGAGACCACAATAACCTACCTGGCCTGGTGGAGACATCATTTTATAGTTTGTTCTGTTTTTCAAAGTGACCGTCAGCAGTTTTCTGGGCCACATGGATCCACAGCACAGTATCCAACTGTATGCCACCACCAACATGCTTCGTCCAGATCCATGATATTGACTTTAACTTTGCCCATGTGGGATTTATCCAACATACTGTATGTAAGAAAAATATGTCACTGGGAGGGTCAAGTCTTTTTTATTTCAGAGCCTTTAAGATCCTCCAGTGACATTATAAATATTGAATGAACAGTCGTGCCTTCTCCTCACGCTTGTCGCCAGCCTGGTCACACACTGCAGTGGGATGGTATTCCACTCATCACACAGGATTTGTTGCAAGTCAGCCAACCAGTGTTGGTCACTCTAGCACCAACAGCATGCCCAAGATGATGTGTTCAATTGCATTGAGGAGGTCGGCACTGTTGGCAGCCCATTTCATTCTTTCTACATCCAAATCCTGGAGGCAGTCTTTAGTGAACCCCACTCAGTGGGGGTGAGCGTTGTCATGGAGTTCGGTCCCAGACTGTGATATGGAGACTACCACTGGTTAATATACGACTGCCACTGGCTGCAGAAACTCATCTTGATATCTCTCTGTAGTGAGATTGTGATTGAGATTAAGAATGATGGCGTTCACTGATGGACATGCTGGCCCACACCACTACACTGCCTCCACCAAAAGATGTTACTTGTTGCAGCAATCTGCATAACGTTCTCATCACCTGGGGTTACCGGAAGCTCATGACAAAACAGGAGTCAATAGCAACAACAGAATTAGCCAGCATTTGCAGAGAAGATTTGGCACATTTTTCATCGGTGCAACCAACATACTTGTGCTGCTCATCCCACAAATGCATGTTCCTTACAAATGGGGAACCATTTAAAAGGGAAATAAACAGGCTTTAAAATGGCATAAAAGTTGTTGCCAAGAAGCATTAGCCTAAATTGTTTATTTTCCGAGTTGTATAACTATTAGGTAAGGTGGGAAGTGAACTAAAAATCCCTACCCACTCATTTTAATGAAAGTTGCTCACCCAGCTCATACCCCCGGAAGTATACCCTCCTTCCAGTTTTGGTCATCAACATACAGTTATTTGGCTTGGCTGACTTGGTGATTTCACATTATTTCTAGTGGTTGTTGAGTTCAAATTTCACAAGGAAAGACTTGAATTCTTCATATAGTGTCTGTATTTTATAAATTAATTCGTTATTAATGTGATTTCAGGGTAAACTTGGGGTACCTGGACTTCCTGGCTATCCTGGAAGACAAGGACCTAAGGTAAGGATACAGGCATACATGCAGTACATATGCAGTGTTTTAGCTTGATCTTGTAGATCTGATATTATGTTTTAGCAGAATGTTTACCCTTTTTTGCCAGATGTTTGTCTATTTTCACCTATTATTACATTATTATTACAATTTTACTATTTATCTATCTACTTTTTTATGGTTAATTTTGGAACAACTGTATTAAATTATTGCTTTGTTTTCTAGGGATCTCTTGGTTTCCCTGGATTCCCCGGCTCAAATGGCGAGAAGGGAATGAGGGTAAGTTGTTGAAAGATCACCCGTGTTCCTCTTCTTCGGCAATTAGCCCCATGGTTGACAGCCATAATACGTTGAAAAGTTCAAACTGAGCACGCAAAATCAACTTTAATATAACTTTCTTTTAGTAAGTCAAAGATTCAAACATTTTATTGATTTTAAATGATATAATATGTATTTATTTAGTATAAAGTTAATGTATACTAACTATCGCTAACTAAGGTAAGATAAGACAACAATCACAACAATCCGTAAGATTAACCTTCTTTCAATCAAATGCTGCTGTGTAGCTGATCTGCTGTTTGAATCTGTATATTTGTTCAGGGTCTGATCGGCAAGGCTGGACCAAGAGGCCAAAGAGGACCAACGGTATTGTTCATTCTTTCATCTATTCATTCCTTTATTATTCCGCCATCATCGCTTTCATTTACTCATGCATTGAATTACTCATATTTTGGTTTACCTTTGCTTGTCTCCACTAGGGTCCCAGAGGGCAGAGAGGACCAAGGGGAGCAACAGGCAAATCAGGAGCTAAGGTACATTTGGATCAATATTCGATCAGGTTTGGTTATCATTGTTGGTCTTCCCACCCTTTACATTAGCTTTAGTTTTATGACAACAGATCTGCTGGTCTGTGTTGTGAATTATGTAGCCCATTTAAAAATGGATCAAATAATCGTAAAGCCATAATTTAATGGCTACTTATTGTTTTGTTTTTGTTGTTGTTGTTTCCAGGGAACATCAGGAAGTGACGGCCCTCCCGGACCACCAGGAGAGAGAGTAAGCTCTTTGTTTTTAATCATCTATTAATAGTTAATTATTAGAGATGTCCCGATACTGTATCGGTATCGGCCCTTATTTGTCATATTGGGTCATATTGGTATCGGCGGATATGCCAATCTAACCACCGATCCGACACGGTTAATGGGTTGACACTATGGCAGGTAAATAAAATGTTGGGCATGTGGAGTTTGCTTTCGAGTTGCCCAAACTGCAAGTGCACTATATGAGTGAGGAGTCTGCTATAAACACAACACGAGATATATACTGTAGCTAGATAGTTATAAACACAAGACGAGATCACAACCCTGGTATCGGTATTCAGTATCGGTATAGAGGGTATGCACTTGCATGAAGTGAATGGCAAATCGAGTGGCAAACCGAGTGGCAGAATTAGTGACTAAGTGAGTTTAATGTCGTTTATCGTCGTTTAATGCAATCAAATACAACTTTTCTGTTCGGATGAATGGGCTGTCAAAGCTACAAAGTAGTTTTTTGCCACTCAGTAGGCGTTCCTGGATAACTTCCGGGTTTGATGATGATGTCACGCGCATACCCTTTATTGGCTAACACAGAAATTGTGGTATCGGTATCGGATCGGGAACGAAAAAAGTGTATTGGGACATCCCTAGTAATTATGTTTACATTTTGCTGCAGCTGTATTGATTTATTTCTGCTCTACTGTATTTAAATTGTACTCATGGTCACACTTTTATGCATAACGTGCAAATGTATGTATTTTGGATTCACATTGGTACTGAATAACACTATGTTGCTGATTTATTACCAGTTTCAGAGTTTTACAGTTTTGAGACACTTTCTAACTGGTTGTATCAGTTGTTCTTAATAACCTCTGTGTGTACTGATCAATACATTGTGTTCTGTGTACTGATCAATACATTGTGTTCTGATGTCTTCAGGGGCTGCCTGGACCTCAGGGAGCGAATGGTTTCCCCGGACCAAAGGGACCTCCCGTAAGGAGATTTATTTATTTATATGTATTCGGCTGCATGACATTGATTCTATTCTAACACTGGATCACTTTGAAATGTGAATTAGCTATTATTAGGCCAGCATATCTAGTTCAGGAGTCGTTTCCGTTGTAAAACTTGGTTGATGTTTTCCACCCAGGGACCTCCAGGAAAAGATGGACTGCCTGGACACCCTGGGCAGAGAGGAGAAGTCGTAAGTATTGTTTTCATTTCCCCATTTTGTTTATCAATTCTGGTGCTCATTTTGTTTCTCTTTAGTGATGTTTTATGAGAAGAGAAATTCCTCCCTAGTACACGTACCGCTGTATAAAAAGACTAATTGAAGACGGAGAGGGCAATGTCACATCCTATTTGTATTTTAGTCCCACCACTAGTAGCGATGGGACAAAAACTTCCATCCAGCACTTTGGTTCCAAAGAAGATACGTGCTGAATGGCTCTGGAATTAGCTTTGTACCTTCATGCCCCCCCCCCCTCTACATAGCCAGCACCCCCATAGCACCCCCAGTTACAACTTTCTGGAGCCGTCGCTGCTTTCCATCACTAAATGTGTGCATTCATACTCCCTGGAGGACAACCCCTAGATATTTTGGTGACACTGCGAGATTTCCTATAGTGCCACTCTCAGGCTAAAAAGGCAACTTTGCACACACATTTTGCCATTATCTAGTCGGCAGATTGGAGCATGAACCCAGAGGAGCGTTACTGCCTCTGTATGTCCATGTTTGTATTGTAGCAGACAACTGCAGAAACTTTCTCGTGGTGGCATATTACTGGTGTAGCCATGATGGAATTTGATTGGGAAAGTAGAATCGGCATGCGTTGATGTCAATGGAAATGCACATTTTTCCATGAAATCCACTTGTGATCGAAGTCTCTCCATTTGTACCTACACTCGGTGATCAAGAAAGGATTGATTGATTGATTGATTGATTGATTGATTGATTGACACTCCCTGCCCCCCTTCTTTCTTTTCTTTTTTTTCCTTTTTCTGTATGCAGCGTTCATAAAAGGTGCTTAGTTTGAATATAAGCTACCTTAATTCATCAAAACTGTTGTGGTAGCATTAATCCATGTTGTGTTCATCTGAGTTCGGGGTTTGTTGTTGGTAGTGGTACATCAGATTCTGTCTTCCATTTAACTTTTTGCTAACATAATTTCCTTTCTTTCTCCAGGGTTTCCAAGGAAAGATGGGTCCACCCGGTGGTCCTGGAGTTGTTGGCCCTCAGGTTAGTGGTGAACATGAAAGGGCATTTCAAAGGCCATCTGAACAACATTTTGCAAAAAAATTGTACATAAAAAGGTAGATGCTGCGTTGGATTCTTATATCACCCTGGGCGCCATATTGTGGAGGGGAACTCATAATGGGCAATTGGGCATGCGCATGCATGGAACTTGGAACTTGCCTCGTGTTATATTTTATACAACTCTATTTAGCGAAGACCCGGCAAGGGTGTGCTGTGATTGGCACTATTGGGTGCACGGCTCCCCCTCCCCAATATTGCGTCTTCACTCACTGACACATTCATCCAACGAACTGCAGTGGCCAATGGGCCATCTACGTTTCTATATCTATGACATTTTGTCCCAGGCTTTTGAATAATTTATGATACAGACACATATCTTTAGCTAAGCTAAGGGTCGGGAAGCTAAACTACGCTAAACTAAGCTAAGCTATGCCAGCCAGTAAGTCCAGCCACTAGCAAAAAGTTGGGCTGGATACAAACCTTTAGCCCACTTTCAAATCCATCATTTCCTCTCTCTATGTTCTTTCCGTTCATTCTCGTTCCTCCTCTCCATCTCTACTCTAACTCCATCTCTTCTGTCTTCATCTTTACTCTTACTCCATCTCCTCTGTCTCCATCTTTCTCCTCCCAGGGTCCATCGGGAGAGACCGGCCCCTTGGGAGAGCGTGGCCACCCAGGACCCCCAGGGCCCCCCGGTGAGCAGGGACTGTCCGGCCCATCAGGGAAGGAGGGCACCAAGGGAGACCCAGGTCCCCCAGGAGGCCCCGGCAAGGACGGACCCCCGGGACTGAGAGGCTTCCCTGGGGAGAGAGGGCTGCCCGGTACCCCTGTGAGTATGGTGTTTGGTCATGGCTGCCCGGTACCCCTGTGAGTATGGTGTTTGGTCATGGCTGCCCAGTACCCCTGTGAGTATGGTGTTTGGTCATGGCTGCCCAGTACCCCTGTGAGTATGGTGTTTGGTCATGGCTGCCCAGTACCCCTGTGAGTATGGTGTTTGGTCATGGGGCTGCCCAGTACCCCTGTGAGTATGGTGTTTGGTCATGGCTGCCCAGTACCCCTGTGAGTATGGTGTTTGGTCATGGGGCTGCCCAGTACCCCTGTGAGTATGGTGTTTGGTCATGGGGCTGCCCAGTACCCCTGTGAGTATGGTGTTTGGTCATGGGGCTGCCCAGTACCCCTGTGAGTATGGTGTTTGGTCATGGGGCTGCCCAGTACCCCTGTGAGTATGGTGTTTGGTCATGGGGCTGCCCAGTACCCCTGTGAGTATGGTGTTTGGTCATGGCTGCCCAGTACCCCTGTGAGTATGGTGTTTGGTCATGGCCAAACTTAGCATTTTTCAACTTGTGTACTTTTTAATGATTCTGGTCTTGTCTTGTTCCTTCTGTCAGGGAGGAGGAGGACTGAAGGGAAGTGAAGGACCTGCCGGACCTCCTGGACCTGCTGTAGGTTTCAAACCTGAGGCCAATTCTACAAAATGCCTTCTTTCTTTCAATCATTTTATTTTTCATTTTTGCACAAACTGATGCATGACTCACATATA
Source organism: Protomyctophum bolini (assembly GCF_963924005.1). Lineage (NCBI taxonomy): Eukaryota > Metazoa > Chordata > Actinopteri > Myctophiformes > Myctophidae > Protomyctophum > Protomyctophum bolini. Next base: position 14,937,986 of record NC_137878.1, read on the forward strand.
CATAGACAGACTAACACAGACATACCTACATACATTATATCTACATACGTCCATACATCATCTTCTTCAATATCTTCTTATACAAAATGCCGTCTAAATCAGTAGAAAATAGTAGTATATCTGCTCATTTTGAATAGCCAATGCAAGAATCTAAAATGACACTGATGCATTTTATTGGGGCTTAATGCTTTCATCTCTCACACAGATAAAGCAGTATCCGTATGAAATGAATCAGCCCGCATGTGAAAACACATGTTTGTATCGCGTTGATTGAACGCCATTTTTTATATGCACATGTCTACTGTATAGTGGATCAAACGTTTTTGAGTCAGAACCGCCAGAAAAGCCCAAGCTGCATTCCTTTTAAATATTTTGCAGTGATAAAAATCATGGGCAAGGTTAAGCGTTTAGTGCAGGAATCCCATGGAATAAAAGGAGCTTTAATGAGTGTGTGTGTTATTTGACTGTACCTTTCTAGGGTTCTCCTGGTGAGAGGGGAGGAGCTGGTACCGCTGGACCCGTTGGACCTCCTGGAAGACCAGGCCCTCAAGGCCCTCCTGGACCCGCTGGAGAGAAGGGAGTTCCTGTGAGAGTCTATTATTACACTATGTATAATCATAATTATTAGAAGTAGTCATCGTCATATTATTTGTATTGCATCATTACTTTTTCCATGTGAAGTCAGTGTATAAGTTTAAGACTCAACACGTCTCTTTGTGTGTTTTAATTCTATCCCCTAGGGTGAGAAAGGTCCCATTGGAGGAGCAGGTCGTGATGGAGTTCAGGGGCCTGTGGGTCTGCCGGGTCCTGCTGGACCCCCTGGAGTTCCTGGAGAGGATGGAGACAAGGTGAGTGATGCACATGATGCACTCTCACTCACACAGACGAAAACTATTACACTGTGAGACGCAAGAACACGCAGCAACACAGACACAATAACATATGCATCTGCACACACATACAGTACTTGGACACACACACACACACACACACACACACACACACACACACACACACACACACACACACACACACACACACACACACACACACTCACACATAAACAAACCGTAAGTGAAGCATGATTGCATTCAGTGACATGAGATTATCTTGTACAGCAGGTGAATCGGGAACAAGGGCTGAATTTTGTTATTACTTTACTGTCCTTAAACGGTTGCTTTGCTCACTGGATGCGATTTAAAAGTAAACCATGCGTTGATTTGACGCTGCAATCCATTGCCTCATAATATCCTTCCGGGATTCCAGGCCTTTCTAAACCTTGCTTGACATTGCTCTACTTTAAATTGTGTCTTTCCACAGGGTGAGGTGGGAGAGCACGGTCAGAAGGGCGGTAAGGGAGACAAAGGCGAACATGTGAGTGATATTGCATGATACTTTGAAATCAAGTTGGAATTTATGGCAGTTTTTTTTTGCTCTATTGCGTTTCTTTGTTTGCTGATTGTTTTGGTTTGTTTGTAGGGTCCGCCTGGGCCACCTGGATCAATGGGTCTACTTGGTCAACCTGGTGCTCCTGTAAGTACAAACTTCACTTATTTCATGCAACGCTTGCAGAGCGTTGAAAAAAGTAAATACAATAATCAGAAATGTAATACAAATAATCAAAATAGGAATAACATAGAACAAACTTAAGCTAAAAATGTAAACATAAACAACCATCATTTAGTCTACACTACAATACAAATGAAGTTGTTGTTGTCCAGGGAGCTGATGGAGAGCTTGGACCCAGGGGTCAGCAGGGACATTTCGGAGCCAAAGGAGATGAAGGATCCAGAGGATTCCCAGGGGCGCCAGGTCCCATCGGACTGCAGGTATGAAGAACTGTAACTATTATATAGTGTACTAGTATATGGCAATGTAAGACTAAAAACATACCAACATACCCACATATACATTCAGATGTCCAGTAGTAAGTATTGCACTAGACAGTGCTCCTTCCAGTAGATGTTACTCCACTTTAACAGACACCGTGGTTTACTCTTAGTAGATCCGATGGGGTTTGAGAAAGGACAGGGATTACTGTGAGATGGTATTTCCCAAAGATCATATGACTCTCAAAGACTTAATCTACAGTAGGATATCAACTTTAGAATTTAGGATATATGACTAATACTATTGTTAAAGCCAAGGGTTATTTTCCAAGTCAACCACTGTGGTGTGGTCTGTGTTATAGCCATATAAAAACAAATTGTACTGAGCTGGGATTATTGTACTGATCAGTGAGTACATTATTGTATAAATAATGTCATTCCTACAATGGGACACATTTCTGCTGTGATCTGAAGTCTGTAGATTAATTCACAGATGATGAACAGTTCAATACCGCAGAATTTACCTCTTCGAGCTATTCTCTTTCTGCAAACCTGTCGGTTCGGACACACTGCTTGGGAATCACTTTGATTGTAAGAGATTAGTTAGTCTTTAATTGTGTTTTTCATCCTGTACCCTACAGGGATTGCCAGGACCATCAGGAGAGAAAGGCGAGACTGGAGACGTTGGACCGATGGTGAGTTTTGTGCTTTGAAAAGCACATGTACAGTATCGACACCGCCTGATTGATAACATTCTGAGGGTGTTGCCCACCGATGGTGCAGTGTAGTGAGGGGAAATATTGTACATTTCAGTGAACCGGATCATTCAAGATCGCTCATTAAAAAGACCCGTTCATTTAGTTCATTTTGGACGTTCGGTACTCCCGGAAGCAAGGGATCTCCCCCTGCATAGACCCGTTGACTATCATTGCGCCGTTTGTGCGCTTTCACGTATGAAACATTCGTTCACGTGTCTGGGCCCAATAACATGAACGTGCACAATGATAGTCAATGGACCAGCGCTGGCTCGAGCTGCAATGACAAATGTCCATTTCGCCTCAGGGTTTCCTCTGGGTGCCGTCTCTATTAATATATACTCTAAGATTGGAGCCTCTACAGCGGTGCCCGTTGCTGGGCACCGGCCTACTTGGAACTTGCAAGTTGGAAATGCATGCCCCACACAGATATTATGTCTGTGTCCCTTTTATACCCATATATGGAGTTCTTTGTCAGGCATGACACTGGGCAGGGTCCAGGATCCAGAGCCCGGGCAGAGGCCTTTTTGGGGCGGTTCTGGACAACCGTGGGTCCATCCGACTCGACACCGGGTACTGCACCCCCTGTGGTGGGGTGGACAAGAAACACTTTCCTGGGGTTTTATGTGGGTAATATATGTTTTTAGATATTTTAGTATTTTACACAGCACTACATTTGGCAGTTGTGAGAAAGCTATTGCTTTGACTTGAAAACAATTAAAACAAGGGTAGTTAGAGGTGTGCATAGTTGAGCCACTTGACTCACTGTCAGAAAGACCAGAATGTCCTTGACCTTTGACTGTGAATGGTGTTAAAATCAAGCCATTTAGCCATTTGTTGGTAGAGTTGAATGGCATTTGGTAGGAATATTTCAAAATGTTCACTGAGTTCCATTGTGATTGTGTTTAAAACCATGCTAAACGAGTAAACGTTAATGTGTATCGCAGTGCAAATTGGAAGCACTGCATTTTATTTTGCCAAGTTGGTCTGTGCACTATCCAATATGCATGGTTCTCCAAATAAAAGGGAGGCGTGATGTGTTTGTCAAACGTACACATTGTCAGTGTAGAATTGCTGACACATCATTACTCGGACGGAATTCATAAATATTCTGCACTTGGTGACAAGTTTTAGATTTTTGGCATGGTTTTGGTATGGGCATAAGGTTTACAAAAAAGTTTGGCTGGCTCCCAAGTGAGCTGTTTGCAGAAACTCCAATATTAGACAAGTCAGTTACTTGGATATGCTAAATATAATACAAAAATATAGGAAAATCTAACTTCTGGAAAGGCGTAATTTTCAAGATAGCGTCTGCAATGGCTGCCGTTGCGTTCTCACTTTTTATTTTACGTTTACAGAGAGACACAACAGTGATTGAAAACTCTGTAGAGTTGGCATATTGCCAAATTCAAGATGGTGCCCCAAGGTGGTGTTTATTATGTTTTTATTGAAAATGAACACAATAGTTCACATTTAAGGTAGTCGAGTATTAAAATGGTAAAACATTTTGGAAGCATATAATGTACATATTACTTACTTACAAAATTACTTAAATAACCACAAAATCATCAAGTAATCCAGTAAGCCAGGTTTACCAGCCCATTATTAACCTCGCTTCCTCACCTCGGAGGAAAACAAAAACCTCTTATTCCCATGTGGTTTCTGGCTTTTTCGTCGTTGCTTTGTTTTGGTCCCCCCCTGTTTATTTTTTGTTTCGCCAGTCGCTACGAGTTGGAATAAAATATGGATATACAACAAACAATTCCAAGACGTACTTGAAGAAATTTGTCGGATTCATATGCTGCATCAAGGCTTTATTGTGTGGGCCCTCAAATTTGGATGTCCTTGGGTACTTTTGGTTTGTGGTTTCCTGCCTGCCCATGACTACAAATCAGTGACTACAACATGGACCATCCGCTCCCGACCGGATCATAAACCCCAAAAGGAATGCTTCCCCGGCTATCCCATTATTGGCCCTTGTGTTTTACAGTCGCTATTCATCGTCATCTTCTGAGTCCTCTGGAAGAAATGTGCGACAGTGTGACACAGTCCACAGAAATGGTCGTCCATATTTTCTACAAGAGCAGCGGATTGCCTTACAGGCTTCTTCTTCTTGACGTGTCCATGTAACGCCCAGGATTTGAACTCAGGCCTCCCGCGTGAAAGTCCAACATCTTAACCACTAGACCAAAGGGATATCCCTATGGACTGGGGGAGATATTAGACTTTTGAGGCCATCAGGCAGAGGCTGTGAGCCACTCCGCTACATCCACAAGACAGTCAGTTACAACACTTAATCTATTTAAGCCTTTCCACACTGCGTAGGTTGAGTCTGCTCCAGGGGGTATAGTGCCTCGCTAGCCTTTAACTCCATCGTTGTAGCTGGTGGGAGGTTGCCAGTTCTTTCTTCCCACTGAGTGACTCTCTCACTACTTATGCTCGGTGTTCCGAGCGGCGGGACGCTATTCAGGAAACATTTCCTGGATTTAAGGCGGCTTTTGGCTAGCACATGGCTGAAGAGAGGTGTCTTTCGTCGATGGACTGTTGTTGCCGCTCTTTTCTGCTTGCCGCATTCCGCAGTAGATCTGGTGGTGCTATGCCTGCCAGAATGTACAAACGGTCTGTGGGTGTAAGAGCAACAGTTACAATGAATGACCTTCAGGAGACTGTCTGCAGCAGCATTCATTCTTGACATGCATGAAGTCGGAGGAATCGATTATCTTGCAGGTTCCACCCCTACCCCTCAGATGGTTCTAATGAGTGCTCAGAGAGGAGCATTTAGGGTTTAAGTGTCCTGCTCATGGACAACTCGACACATAGCCTGGGCTCGGAATTGAACCTGGGACCTTCTGTTTTCCAGGCAACCTCTATTACCATTCATTCTACAGTATGTCTCCCCTCAAGACCGACCCCTCTTACAAGCTTGTGGAAGACAGTCTTTTTGCCAATATGCCAACATATAACATATCTGAGGAGTCTTTTAAATGGTTTAACATTTTAAATTGCCATCAACTTTGCACTCTGGACATGACTTCTCAGATTTTTGGTGTTGGCAATGGTCTCCATTATGCTTGTAAGAAGTACCGGTACCCTTTCCTTCACTATTGTGGGTGCTCACTGCTCATAGAGAGGTCGCCTAGGAAACAGTAGGGGCTATGAGCGAGCCCCTATCTGCTACCCCTGAGCAGGGATGAGAAAAGAATAGGATATGCCATGACCTAGGGATGGAACCTGCAGATGATTCAATGAATCAGTATTGTCTTACTCTTGAAGATCATTCATTGTAATTGCTCCACTGCCTGCAAGAGAATCTGTCGCTCTTGAATAAGATGTGCATGCCATCTTGGATTTGGCATCCGCCCCCTTTCTGCGTTCTGCATCTGAACTCTGTAGGAGAACATTATTATCTCGCAATTTCACTGATTCAGAGCGGCTGCTCTGGAAGGTTCCCGGGAACCGGAAGGTTCCCAATTCGATCCTGGACTCCCCCTGTGTTACTGGCAAAGTGTAATTGAGAACCCCTAACTGCTCCCGATGAGCAGGTTGTGAATGAATCATGAGTGAATGTAATGTAGCCTAAATTGTAAAGTTCTTTGGATAAAAAGCACCATTTTACTTGACCTAGACTTTAATTACTTGAGACTTGAGCTAGACTTGTCTCGCATGACTAGAGATTTGACATGGACTTGAATGAAGACTTGACCTAGACTTGTATTAAATGACGAGAGACTTCAGACTTTAGTTTTATTGAATGACTCGAGACTTCATTTGACTTAGCATTGACCTAGACTTCATCAGATCATAACGTGTTATATGGTTAAATATAGGTACTGTCCATGGCCTCAGGGATTTTTGTTTTATACAAATGTAATTTGTAAATTCTCTCTTTCTCATTCTAGGGTCCTCCTGGTCCTCCAGGACCACGTGGCCCTGCTGGTTCCAGCGGCGCTGATGTGAGTACCACACACACCACACTTTAAACCCTACCTTCAAAATCCTCATTTAATAGAAACAATGTAGAAAATACTATTATGGGATTTTACTTTATACGCTGACGCCAATTGAACCGTACTGTACATTGTTTGGTGAGACCCTAATAAATGTTTTTACATAACCTATTCAGGGTCCTCAAGGTCCTCCCGGTGGTATCGGTAACCCTGGTCCTCTCGGAGAGAAGGTAAAGCGATTCACTGATATTTATCATGTTTTTTATTGAAACATTTCCCCTGCATGATATAAAGTACTGAAGCGGATTAGTGACCAGTGTCTCCCGATGACTGACAGACACTTTGTGTTGACAGGGAGAGCCTGGTGAGTCTGGACCGCCTGGAATTGGAGGAGAGCCTGGAAAGAAGGTGGGTGGCTGAGTAGAGCAGTGGTTCTCAATGGGTTTTGACTCGGGTCAGCCCTGTAAATAACGTTTTCATCCGTGGCACCCCTGAAGTACATTGTTACTTTACAGCACCTTATATTTATGTCATATTACGGTATGTGAATGCCTATATCACAAGGAAAACTTTGTTTCCATTAGGACAGATTAAAAATACCTTCATATATACTTTTTAGAGATGAGTAAAATAATAATTTTGCAGTGCACCAAGTACAATGAAACTCAGATCTGTTTATAGGGTCTAAGTGGCTAAACTGAAGTAATATTGATGAATTCCAAATATTCTGAGGCACCCCTTGAGAAACCTCAAGGTAGAGACCTTTAACGTCTGCATTATTCAAGAGGTTGGTGTTCTCCCATCGCTCTACTCTTTGATGAGTGACATTTGTGGTCAAAATGCAGGGACCTCGTGGAGAGCGCGGAGAGAAGGGAGAAGGGGGACAACCAGGTACCTCTGGACCCGCCGGAGGAAGGGGAAGGCCTGGAGACGACGGACCTAAAGGAAACCCTGTATGATTCTGTCTCAATCCCTCTCACACACAGACACACAGACACATACCACTGTATATGACATTTGACTTCAACGACTGGTGCTAATTCATGCTCTGTCGCACAATTATGAATGGGGCTTGAGCTATGTGTTCCCTCCTGTCCGCAGGGTCCGGTTGGTTTCCCCGGCGACCCCGGTCCCCCCGGTGAGCTTGGACCCAGAGTGAGTATCCTGACACATCCTGCCCGTCATCCTGTTTATTACATTTCTATCAACCGCAGATTATAATCGCATCCGACAACAAATCCGGTTGACCTGTTTAACGTTGTCTTTCAGGGACAAGATGGAGCCAAGGGGGAGAGCGGAGAGGATGGCGAACAAGGAGAAGCCGTGAGTAGCAGTGAGAGAGTGTAAAGTGTACCTGTTACAATGTAGCATAAAATGTAGCCGTTCCCCCCTGGACCGTTCTCTGGTTATATTATAATGTAGCCGTTGGCCTGTTCCCCTCTGGACCTATGAAAAATAGCAGATCTACAAGCTCATAGCGTGCCACCGTTGTCAATAGATGATGTCAGTGTGTCTGCAGACATCTGCATGTCTGCTTGTTTTGAACTCGTCTCTCCCTCCCTCCGCAGGGCTCCCCTGGACCCACCGGTGAAAATGGAGGTCCTGGGCCAACTGGAAAGAGGGTAACGTCACCTAGTTCCACTGAACCTTCTTTAGTACCTGTGACATTTCGACACAGATCATTATGGAAGCCACAGTTGAATTTGAAGATGTATAAAGGTGTTAAAACCGTACGTTGTGGTGTATTTTTGCAGGGGCCAGCAGGAACGAGAGGACCAGAGGGACGTCAGGGAGAGAAGGGAACCAAGGTAAGAGTTCTTAGGTCGTACAATCTGTAACGCTATTCTTAATGGCATTTGTATTTTCCTCTGCTTTTCGCGATCATATCGTGATGTGAAACAGGCTGGACTCCAAATCACAGTGTTGGGGGCTTTGGGGCAGGGTACGGGTAAAGTCCCCTGCCCTCGGGTTATGGGATCCGAACTCGTGCAGGCACTTGCGCTGTGTGATGCCGATCCTTCTAGTCTAGTGCGTTCAAGGCATAAGTCACTCATGATAAGATCGTTGTCTAAATGTACATTTATTTTTCTTCCCAGGGAGACTCAGGTGCCCTCGGAGCCCCAGGAAAGACCGGCCCAGTTGGTCCCCAGGGCCAGCCAGGAAAACCAGGAACAGAGGGTCTCAGAGGTCTTCCAGGATCAGTGGTCAGTAAACACACTGCAAAAGGGAAACGATGGATCCAAAAATGCAAATAATATGAGTAGTGTACTGACAATACTGTAGGTGTTGGATTAACAATGGTGACCGAGACAAACGTACGCAAGCCACATAGCCTAATGTGGATGTTGCTACTGTATGTTTCAGGGTGAACAAGGATCTCCAGGCGCTACCGGACAGAAAGGACCACCGGGACCTCTTGTGAGACTGGAATCCTGTTATTTTCATACATACATTATTATATACACTTCAAAAATACTTTGACAGACAATTTTGTGACATAAAAGATTCTGTGTTAATTTTGGGGACCATTTTGACACCGTTCCTACCAAGTAGTAGCGTACAATATAAGCACCGATGGAGCAATAACAATACAGGGAGCCTACAGTAGAGGTGTCAATGCCATAATCCATTTACCTACTGTATATCTTCTACTATCCTGCTTCCCCTTTTCTTTCAACCTGGCTATCTTCCTCTCCTCTTCATCCTGTCTCTTCCTTCTCTGTTCCTCCTCCATCCTGCAGGGTCCACCTGGCTTGCCAGGCCTGCGTGGAGACCCAGGAGCCAAAGGAGAGAAGGGTCACCCAGGTCTCATCGGTCTCATTGGACCAACCGGAGAGCAGGGAGAGAAGGGAGACCGGGGTTTGTCTGGACCTCACGGATCGGGTGGAAACAAGGGAGAGACTGTGAGTTTATTTTGAAACATTATTTTCAGATAAATGTTCCACAACCGTGCTGATACGATGTGTGTTTTCAAACAACTACGTCGTAATTGTCACTCAATTCTGGTCACATGCTGTGGTGGAAAAAGTATTCATTATCTACAAGCCTGAAGATCAGCTGTGCACAACATGGTGTGCAACCAAGTATAAAGCAGAGGTTCCAACAAGAGGTTCTACCTTCTTAGATAGACACCATCAGCAAAAGAATGTGAACGTCCAAACCCACCATTTACATCTTGGCCATTTTAGCTGCTATGCCATCCCAAAATACAGTACAGGACAATAAGATGCAATACATAGTATAGGCAAGCAATATTATCTAATTGTATGAGCCCTTTGAACCCCTGTATGGGGATATGGATTTGTTTTGAATCATCTCATGTCTTCTGTTGTAGGGTATGCAAGGAGCCACTGGACCCCTTGGCCCTGCTGGTCCTGCTGGTTTGCCTGTGAGTATCTGAATAAAAAACCTCCTTTGTGAACCTGAATAGGTGACAGAATATGTGTAAGCCGAATGTTGAACGTTCAAACAAGCAAAGTTTCCTGTTACCAACATCCTGCACCTAAGAGGTTTCATATCAACATAGTAGCCCAGTGACTTTAGTGACAGAAGTACAATGGTGACATTGGTGAATCATCACAATACTGAAGCTTAATATCTTCCACAGGGCCCTCAAGGTGTCAAGGGAGCTAAGGGATCTTCAGTAAGTACACCATCTGGCAGTTGTTCAATAGAGTTAAGGTCCCTGCAGACAGCTGCTGCGACCCTTTGATACTTGTACAGTATATGACTATATGTTGTATAGTACAATGCTTGTGAGTGTGATACAGTGTTTTGTTAAGTTCTGTACAGAATGTCAACTCGTGTGTGTGTGTGTGTGTGTGTGTGTGTGTGTGTGTGTGTGTGTGTGTGTGTGTTTAGGGAGGATCTGGACCTAAGGGAGAGAAGGGTGTATCAGGTCCCCCCGGACCCCCAGTGAGTACTCTCGACTTATCTTTGAGAACATTTCCACAATCTAGGATTTACTTATGTTATTTACTGTACACAGTTTGATGCAACATAACATAAGTATAGTCCCTTCGAGGGGCAGTATGACTTCCAAGGGGTTGAACATGAGAACCACTGGTCTATATTTGTACGAGTGCTTTATTATTTTAATTATTTCAAAGACAAAAAATCACTTGAAAGATTTAAGAATGAAAACATAATATTGTATACAGACACAGATTGTATCCATTTGTATGTAATGATACTGAATTTATTTATATAGCACAATTACAGACATAGTCACAATCTTCTTAACATCATAAAAACATTTGAGATAAACTACAACAAGATATCAGTAAATAAAATAGCAGGCACAAAATGTAGAATAAAGCATACAAATATAATCAATGTCACAGCGAGTGCTGGCGCTTTGGAATGGGGGGTCAGATCAACATATCCACCTGGGTGACGGCATACTGCTGGGTGCTGGGTGAGCGCTGGCACTTTGGCATGGGGGGTCAGATCAACATATGGAATGAATTCTGTACTGGCCATATATGAAGCATGCCTTGAGTGTACAGGGTTTGATGAGGTATATGAATGTCAGAACAGGTCAGCTCCATATATGGAGATCTAAGGGTGGCAGTGGGGGCAGTGTCTTGAGTGTACAGGGTTTGATGAGGGCCCAGGTATGGCCGGGCCTTCATTTTCGGGCCTGTTGAGAACTGTTTTCGCCGGCGGCTGGGCACGGCTGCACTAATTACTTTGGGGTAGGCCCGTCTAGAGTTTAAATGGACAGGTATCAGTCAAAAGGGAGACATCGAAGAGGAAGGATGGGGACTGACGTAAAATGCACAATCTCATAGTAAATGCGACCTGTGGTCGCAAAAAAATTGGCAGGAGGAATTTAAGAGAAAACACAACCATAATTTAAAAAGACAAATACCATGCCATATACCATCTCTGGGATATCTGTCACAGATGATGTTTCCTCTTTTCCATGTTCATGAACATAGAAGCAAGATGATTAAGATTGAACAAATTCTTACCAAAAGAAACCTAATGGTTTATAGTAATTTCACTTCAAAATAGCATCATTGATACCTCATTATAAAACATAGATGTACCACTCAACCTCACAGACACTGTCTTTTACTCATGCCACTCCATCCCCTCCCCCTTCTTTGCCTACAGGGTCCTCCAGGTGATGTGATCCAGCCCCTGCCCATCCAGAGGAGTCCCAAGTCCAAGCGCTCCATCGATGCCAGCCAGATGCACTCGGACATGGACACAGACAAGCCCGTGGCAGACGCCACGGGGGCAGAGTTCCTGGCGACGGGCACTGAGGGCATGGAGGAGATCTTTGGCTCGCTGAACTCCTTGCGGCAGGACGTGGAGAGCATGCGCTTCCCACTGGGCACCCAGGACAGTCCCGCACGCACCTGCCAAGACCTGCACCTCAGCCAGCCCGACTACAAAGACGGTAAGGGGTTGAGGCCGAGGTGTGGGTCAGGGGTTCGTATTGTAAATGAAGGTTCATAGTTTTAAAACTCCATCACCCCAAGACTCCATATGTGATGAGAACTTAGTCAGGGCAGGAACACATAGACAAAAGTCATGAACATGTGTACAAGTGTATATAAATCATTCAGAGAATAGGAAGGATATGAAAGGCAGTTTAGTGAACATGCAAGATATAGGCCAGTCAGCTATAGCCACTTTGCCCAAATGTGATGACCTCATCACATTTGTGAAGACGGCTATGGCCGATTTTTGGCTGTGATTCATTTTGTGTAAATGCTGATTGGCTAATAGTAACTTTAAAATCTAGAAGCCATGTGAATGGTTAATCGAGAGGCCTGGTGATCTCAAGCGCCGGTCTTAATCTTTACACTTCCGATGCTAAGTAGTGTACTGTACAGGTACTGTACTGTACCTTCACAAGTCTATGATTAAATGTTGTTTTCTTCCTGTGCCTCCCTCTCAGTATCTGCATCTCAGTTCCATATTTTTATGCCTCCTCTCCAATCTGGCTCCTCCTCCAGGCGAGTACTGGATCGACCCCAACCAGGGCTGTTCCAGAGATTCCTTCAAGGTCTTCTGTAACTTCACCAATGGAGCTGAGACTTGCCTATATCCCAGCAAGACTATTGACACGGTAAATAACATTGTGCATAGTTGAGCCGTGAAACGGCAAGTTTCAACATCATCATGTGGAATAGGATTGTCTCTAACCTCATCTAGGAAAGTTAAATGTCTTGAGACAAGATGTGAAATGTGATTAGTCTCATCCATCTATGATGACTAGTTATGAAGTAACACAATGTGTTTCACAATCACAATAATTACTTTAGTCTTCTTTACCTTTGACCTACCTCTGTCAGATGTTGATACAAGTTAGAGATGTAATATATGACATTTAATGGCAGTGACACACGGTGACACAAACATTTCATTAGAGTTGTATCACTTCATGTTGTAACTCAAATACTACACAAACGTTGGCTGCTCATGCTGGTAGTAAAGCTACGGTATGTCTGTTCATAACAGGACGGTATGTATGAGGTATGTTAAAGTTACATGTGTTTATGGCAGGTGAGGATGAGCTCTTGGGAGAATGAGACTCCAGGATCCTGGTACAGCCAGTTCTCCACAGGCAGCAAGGTGGGTAGCTCTTCTGTTCATGGCATAACAGGCAGTATTTCCAATTTCCAAATACTTTCACTGCTACTCTGATCCAAATAGTGTACTCTTACTCCACTACATTTATTTGAAAACTTTAGTTACTAGTTACTTTGTACTTTGATAATTATTACGAAAACATACATCTTTGAGTGCCAGGTATTAACCACTTTGGCCATTTGAAAATAGCCGATCTACAATGAAATGGGACATTCTGCATAATGAGTACTTTCTACTTTTTTGATACTAACAATACCTTTGTACTTTTACTCAACTACATTTTGAAGTCCGGACCTTCACTTGTAATGGAGTACTTCTACATTGCAGTATTGATACTTTCACTCAAGTAAACATTGTGAGTACATTTCCCACCGCATCCAGTTCTCCTACGTGGACTCCAGCGGGGAGCCGGTGGGTGTGGTCCAGCTGGGCTTCCTGCGGCTGCTGAGCGTTCAGGCCCGTCAGAACCTGACATACCACTGCCACCGCTCGGTGGCCTGGGCCGACCGCACAGCCAAGGGCAACCACAAGAGGGCGCTGCACCTACAGGGGGCCAACGACGAGGCGCTGAGCTACGAGACCAGCCCCTACATCAAAGCGCTGATCGACGGCTGCTCTGTGAGTGATTGATGCACGCACATACTGTACGCACACACAGACAGATTTATTTAATGATCCATCCATTCAATCATTCTCTCCCTTACTGTGTAAGGGAGAGAATGAATGAATGTAGAAAAGCACGCACATCCAAATTCTTAACACAAAGTATACCAAGAATGTGGGATTATGTTTTAATCTCCACACACCAGAACGTAAAAATCAGTTTTTCTTTAATTTCATTGAATCCAGTAAAAAAGAAATATATGTAAAAAAAAGAAAGACGCTTAATAATAGTACTCTTCCTCCTCAAAATGAGACAAACTGCGATCTTTGAGACCTTAAAACAGTCTAAACTTTGATCACGCTAAGAAAGTGAATCCATCGCGCGTCGAGACACAGCCTAGAATGAGCATGAGCATAGGCATATAAAGGTAGACGCATCTTCCGGCTCTGGGGCGAGGCTGTATCTCAATTCATCTTCCGGCTCTGGGGCGAGGCTGTATCTCAATTCTCAACGGAAGGCAACATGGAGGCAACGGGATGCAATGGCGATGCGTGATTGCATTGGAAAGCTTTCCCGAGATTCCCGAGAAGGAAAACGGAAGAACGGAAGGGGACGTTGGGACGTTCGGTAGGCCAATCAGAGGTTCGACTCCCTCTTTCACAGCAGCACTTACCTTCAAGATTCCACTTGACTTCCTCCTCCCGTTGCAGACAGGTCTCTCCAATGACCTGCAGCGACCAATGAGGCATCTATATTTTTTATATCTATGACAATGAGGATGTGGCTCAAATATGGAGGGCTTTCACTTCCGGGGCGGACGGAAGTAACGCAGATTTCTCTGGCACTAGCGCCACACTGGCCTGGAGGACCAGGAGATAACGTGTTGAATGCCAGGTGCAGGGCAGATGCATAGATCAAAGACAAATAGAGTCAGCACACTGGGTCATGCTCCAAAAGACTTTATATTAAATTACTACCTCATAGTGTGTTTTTTTTTTACCCTTTGACTGTGGAACTTGACTGTTATCTCTCGTCCTTTCTCTGTGTCTCCTGCAGTATCGTAAGGGCTTTGACAGGACAGTCCTGGAGGTGAACACACCACAAGTGGAGCATCTTCCTCTACTGGACATCAAGGTGTCAGACTTTGGGGAGAGCAACCAGCAGTTTGGCTTTGAAGTGGGACCTGTCTGTTTCCAAGGCTAAAAGAATACACGCACACACACAGAACATGAACACACACCATGCCAAGAACCACACGTAACACACACACACACACACACACACACACACACACATGCACTTAAAGACACACACACACACACACACACACACACACACACACACACACACACACACACACACACTGACGATACATGCCCAGCAATTTGTAAATTTACTTGTAAATGATATGATTAAACACACACACACGCACAAACATCCGCTCACACACATACCGCACACACATTTACACATACACACACACACACACACACACAAAGAAGTCTCGATGTGAGATAGACACTCACACTGCCTGTGGGACATCATGCGCCATCGTCCCAACAAGTAACGGACGTCAAGACAAATCAGAATAAAAACACTCTCACGAAGAGGAGGCCATCGGCTGATCGATTGAAACGGACATCAAGAGAACCAGCAAGATAAAGATAGTTAGATGGATGGCGTTCTTGGGAATACAGAACCGCCAGTGTGAGTGAAAAAGCTGGCGACTTCAATGCCAGAATGCCTCGCCTCCGACCCCCCTCTCACTCCTGTCTCCTCCCCACTGTCTCTCTCTCCCCCTTTTCTTTTTTGCTCCACTTTTCCCATTTGCTCTACCTCTCACCTCATCTTCCAGAGCCCCCGCTCTGTCACCCACTAGTCTCAGCTCCTGCCAAATCTCATACAAGAGGAGCCGAACGAGGAGCAAATAGAGGGACGGACCAAAGCGGCGAGCCCGATTCCCAACTCGGGCTCTGCTTGTGAACATCTGCATTTGTCTAGTCTAGCCAAGCAGCCACACGAATGTGCTGTTCATTGTCGGGCTCTCCTTTGTAACCTTGGTGCAGTTCTGACATAACCGGACGCGACGTGGCATCTCAATGCAGTCTGTGGCATCACAGCTCAGTTTGGACTTTGCTGTATGCAGGTGTGGCCATGAGCAGCCGTTGATTCAGTACCGTATGAATAAAAATGTACAAATGCTATGAGCATTGAGAGACAAGCCTGAAAATTATTAAGGCAGTCCAAATTATGTTGCGTATGGTGGGGCAATATAGAAGGGATGTTTGCCCGATCTCATAGTCTAGATAAACGACAAAACCAAAAGCCATCCACTTTGTAAATTGTGCTGTGCTTGATGTTCTTGTACGGTACATGTATTTTATACCTGTCACAGCTGCCACTGAAAGGTCTTTTTTTTTTTTTTTTTTTTTATCACACAAGCCAAGTAGGCCAGAAGGTTGTGGCATCACCAACTGACCCAGTGCTGACAGATTCATTGTCTCCTGGGTTCTTTTAAGCCCCATTCATACTTCGTCGGCTGATGTGGCTCATTGAAAATAGCCAACGTACAAGCCCACAATGTGGTGCTTTAGTGACATGCTGTGGGCTTGTAGGTCAGCTATTTCCACCGAGTGACAACGTTGTGTGACGGAGCATGAATTGGGCTTTACTGTCTACATTCCAGAACCTTTGACATTCCATCTTGTTCAGCCAGCGCAGTACGCTATCAGGGTTTAAATATGTATATGAGTTTCAAAGTTGTTTCTCTCTCTCGCTCTCTCTTTACAACCGTGAATGAATGCATGCTTTATAAAAGACAAAAAAACATGTGACCAGGTGCTAATTATACCAAAGCAAAAACATTTTGTATTATTCATTTTGAAACTTCATTTTTCTTAATGTGTTTTTTTTAACCACCTCCAGAAGCTGTCACTAGGTTTTACCGGGGAAAATGTGCATTACCTTCCATTTGTACAGAAATAGTGATATTCTATTGTATTTATTTAAAACAGGGTGCTATGAGATTTAAAAGAAAAATAATACAACCACCAAATATTCCAGTTGAATGTGGTATGATTTCATTTGTATTTATTTCCTGTAGCTCTCAGTCTAAGGTTCATTTGAAACAATTAAACATACATTTTTAAACTCACTGATGACTTGGAGTTGACAGTACTTCTGTGCGCACCCTACAGGTCCATGCATGATGTCACAAAAGACAACACCTTTTTATACAACCAAAGAGTCTGTTTTGTGGCCATTATTGTAATTTCCCTTTTAGTGGTTTAATGTTTTGTTTTTGTTTTTCCATCAATTGTACTGTTACAAAAAATTGCTTCCTTTGTAATGATTAAATGTTGACTCTCCAGTGCTGTCACATGTTCATTTGCTGTTTGATACTGTTTTGATTTGGCTGTGACTAGGGTTGGAGCCGGTTTTATCACTGTCAGAGCTGGTATGTCGACTGACTTAACTTCTGCTATACAATACTGATGATTCTCAAACATTTCAAAGACCACCATAACTTAGTGTACAAATGGAACCAAATGGGTTAGGGTCCATTTGGGTCCACAGACCTGTAAGGGTCCATTTGGAACGCCCATAGGGCATCGCTAAAGGAAACCGTTAAGGAATCGAATCGTTTAGAGGGAATCGTTAAGGAAGGAAGTTAAAATCCTAAAGGCCAACCCTAGCTGTGACCAGTGCCTACATGTAGGTGGTGGTTGTACCTGAGTCTGCTTGGGCCTACGATTGGGATCTAAGGCCAACTGTTTCAATTCAAAGCATAATATACTTCAATATTTATTTATTTGTTGGTATTGTTTTGCATGCCAACCCGCTTGCCACAATCTAAACTAGTGCAGTCACAGTTCTCTGTTCTTTGGTCTTCTGTAAGGATCGAAGCAAGCTGGACAAGTGGTTGAAGATGCTTTTCTGTAACTGGAAGGTAATGCGTTTGATTCCCATTACGTCTCAGTGTTTCCAGTCAATCACATTGTATCCTGTTTGACTCATTGCTGAAACCCAACCTGTGCTCATCATTCACGTTATTTACCGGACCATCAGCTAAATCCCTACAGAAGAGGCAGCAAAATAACCTGTTTGAGAGACCACAATGGGTAGTCAACAGTTGCTGGGAGGGGAGGGGACATTTCTCTCAAACACCAATAGGGTAGTCAGAGATAAAGAAGAAAATAATATGTAAAGTAAAGATTACATGGGGTTTAGGTTTGATTAAAATATATTTATATAGTTGGGGAAGGGTGGAAGCAACCAAACAAAAAAAATGAACTGAGCGGTGCAACTATACGTACTGTACCCGTGTACCGTATTACTGGTACTATTCGTACTGTACTGTACGGGTGAAAGAAGACACCCCCACTGTGAAAGCCCTCCTCCCTGTGTGTGTGTGTGTGTTTGTCCCGATCTGGAGCATGGTTAAAGTACTACTCACTAGGAGGAAATACTAGGTTATGCTCAGACACACACACAAAGTCACTGTTGGGAGCAGCTAACACCGCTCAAAATTATGAAGGGAAAAATAAACTGTCACTTTAGTTGAACAGAGAGAATAACCTAAATTGTTTTTATTGTGTTAAAGACAAACATTTCAACAAAATAAATTGGTGCTGGAAAGAGAAAAAAGGTATTATGTGTCTAAGTATTTTTTTAATTATTGTTTCTATACGGTAATATATCTTTTTTTTAAGTGCCACTTGACTCCTCCTTTGTTTTCCTTTTTTTGTGTCCATCATATGTTGTTCCAACATATGACATCATTGTTTTAGCCACCACCTACTGGAGTTGGAGTTACTGGAATACTTTTCATTTCAACTGTATATAGAGACTGTGTTCTCTGTATGAAGAGGTGTCTATATTATTTATTATCTGTGGTGGGTGCTAATTCAAACAAGGTGAAATGTGATGATTCAGACAAGCAGTAAACCAACAATATTACAAGCATGGTTTATTTGCACTACATAAGTACATAATAGACATAGAACATAGAACTCTTATACTCTGTACAAATTCAGTCAGATCACAAAAACATGATCAACGGTAAATCATCATGGCCATAGCATCATATTATAACAAGCACAAATAAGCAATTAACTGTTTGTGTGGCAAAACAAAAATGGCCTTCAATTGGTCTGCTATCAGCATAAGGGACAGCTGACTTAGCCAATGAAAAGTCCTCCTGAGGATGAAAAATATGGGTGGTGGAGCATTTTTTCCCGCTTATTTTTCTTTTAACATTAAAAGGCAGTTAACATTTGAACTTGAGATGTTGTTCGTATTTATATAAAGATTTACACATCACATTAAGAATGAACAGTCATTTAAGACACAAGAACTACAAACTAGTAACCCAAATGGTCCTTATTAGAGACGCATACTATCGCTGAATTGTCCTTTCACACAGATCTTTCCAAATTAATAGTAGTAATTATACATTTACATAAGCTACAGATACATTTCACACATTGTACTGTTCACTTCACTCCCACTACTTCACCACAAAAAGACATGTCAGTGTACAATACCTGTCACTTCGATGCTAGCTCCCGTGATGTAACAAGAGTCATCTGAAGCTAGGAATGCACAAACATCAGCCACCTCTACCAGAGGACAGAGAAGGGGGGAGGGGAAGGACCTGGTTAACAAGGTTAATTGATGGGATGGAATTAAGGGTCATTGGAGTAGATATAGATGTGTTGTGATGATCCTGCAGTGTCTGGATTTCTTCAATAATTTTCTCAGGTTCAATGCCGTTTCGCTTAAGTTTGAATCTTTGACCTGCTCTACCACAAGCAATCAGGTGATTAGGATTTGTTCCTGTCTCCTTCTTTGTGACATATGACAACTCTCAGGTGCTAAATCAACTCAAATCAAATGCTGTGTCCTGCGTTTTAGGTCGCATTCTCACCTAATACTTCGGTAGACTCGAATGCGTATGGGAGGAGAAATGGGATTCTTGCATATTTAATTGGCTACGGTTTGCCTTCACACTGTCATGATCCGCAGCAATTGGAAACGCAGCAGGGGGGACCTTTATCAATGTGTTACATTCATAAACTAGCCTACACAGTGAAATGATAAATCTATGGTGATAATTATACTCATAACGTGCATTATGTGTCGTGCCGACGGTCTGGGACTGCCCCCCCCTCTCTCGCTCTCTCACTATAAGCACGCAGCCACGCACGCACTGTTCTTTTGGGCATGGAGGCACAGCGCTGAGCGCACTGATATAACAGACAGCAGCGCAAAATGTTTACAAGTTTATCGAGATGAAAGTTCCTACTCCCCACTAGTCCCCACGCAGTGACAGCACTCCATGTTTACGGCACGCACAGACAGACAGAATATTCTGTAGGCTATAATACTATTACACTGCACTGCAGTGTTTGTGTTTTCTTAAGCAATTGATTAATGTACTCGTCCTCATTTCGATCAGGGCTTCAGTCTCCACTCTCCTCATTCGACCACGTCTATCCACGGTAACGGGACATCTTTGCGCTGCGTAAAATATGCCTTCTCCGTCTCCAACTGTGTTCAGCTCCTCACCCGCCTGACGTATGTTTGCTTCATTTCCTGTATTTGCTGCGGATTGCATTCACACCTGCACCGAATCGTAGTCAAGCGCGATTGGAAGCGAAGCGAAACCCCCGTTTTTGCTCGGAGTAAAATGCGGTTCTTTGTTGCGCATTAGGATTCGAAAGAGCCTTCACACCTGCCAAACGAAGCGCACTTTCTGAAAATGCGCAGCAGGATTCGTTTTAATCGCAGCAAAGCTCTCTGGTGAGAATGCGACCTTAGTTACTTCCTACTTAATGCAATTTACTCTATGCTCGAAAGTACTTTTAATATGAGTTTCTACAACCCATGATCTCTGTTGGAATGCTCTTTTGATGGACGTACATACAGTATACACTTGTATGTACACAAGTGTCAGAAATAATATCCCAGTGATTATTTTGATTTTGTGGTTGTTCTCAAGTCATGGATGCAAGTTTGTTTGCTTTTTGACACGTGGGCGCTGGTGTTCTCTCCTCCTCGTCATAAGCGCCCATACCCTAGGTGAGGTTGGCGAAAGGGCCTTTCTGTGTCGATCGATACCCTCACAAAAAACATGCAGTAATCCTGGTTTCTATACTGGCTCCCCCTGATCAGCCAAGGGCGCCTGATGGAGGGGAAAGGAACTGGTTGGAATAACGTGTTCCTTCCACGTGTTACGTACTACCGGGGAAACTCACCCCTGTCAGGTGTTAAGAAGCGGCCTGCATTGTCCTCATGCATTGATGGAAGCATGAGCTCAGTTTGGGGCTCTTCCCAGGTTGGCAGAGGTAGAGTAGCACACAGGATTACATTTTAGGAAATTGGTACCGGTTGAAAATAAAAAGGGTTCCAAAATCGTGGGATTAAACAATCACCTGCTGCCTCACCCATTCTTCCCATAGGCACCATGGCGGTCATCTGAAACACATTTGAAATAATTAAAGGTGATTCTGGCTTACTGTATGTAAGTATGTAGAGAGAATCCATACTTATGTCATGCATCTTTGTTTTCATGAATGTCTATCGGTAAAATCAACACACTTATCTAAACAAATCAGATTTATTGTTCATTTATTTGCACGTTGAGTACTGCAAATATGGTACCAAAAGGTTTTGATTAAACACAAGCACTTAAAGAAAGAAAATGAATTAACCACCCTCCAGCCAACCATGAGAATGGTTATTTACCTTACTGATAACTTTCTCTGGCACTTTTGCTGTCATGGGAGTGAGTATGAACCCTGGGAGAACACAGTTGCATCGAATCCCAAACCTGTGTGGAAGGAAGAGGAGAAGAATATTTCGTTTTTTCTGCCCACAATCTTTTCCCATCTTCTACGAGAACTCAAAAGTCAAACTCTTCAACACAAGAGACAAGAAGACACTGGAGTTCATAAGGGAGTCTAAGCTACTGACTCCCCTGTAGGTGGACGAATTAATGCATTTTCAGGGATATCTGACTGCATAACATGACCATAATTACGTGTGTGTGTGTGTGTGTGTGTGTGTGTGTGTGTGTGTGTGTGTGTGTGCGTGCGTGTGTGTGCGCGTGCGTGCGTGCGTCCACCTGCTGAGTTCTTTGGCAGCTGTCCTGGTTAGCCCTTCTACACCAGATTTAGATGAGGCATAGTTGATCTGCCCAATGTTGCCCACCTGGAGACAGACAGATAGACAGACAGACAGTCACAGCACATGTCACAAAGTCATTATGGTCACCTCAAGTCAGATGTCCCTGAAAACATAATTGAGAGTATAGAACTAGAGCCGAGATTTATTATATTTTAACTCTTTGATTGATGTTTATTCAAATGTATGGCTGCCTGCACGGCCCTGGACACGAATGATGCAACCAGCAGCAAATGGTTGTAAAAGAGCACAGTTTTCATATAAAGAGCCAGAGGTTAAGTCTCACCTTGCCCACGATGCTGCCCAGAGTAACAATAGAACCCTTGGGAGCTCCACAGGCTGCTAGAGCCTTGGCAAAAGATTGGGTGACCAGAAATGTCCCCTTAAAATAAGAGAGCAAAATGGTGTCATTGCAGGAGCAGATGTCAATGAAAATACAAAACAATACAAGACAAACGGCAACAAATTATCATATGAGAGATAGACATACAGTCAAATCTGTATTTGTGCAGTATTGTTTATGTAATGTATAGATAGGTACTGAAGAATGTGAACAGATTTTGGGTGAAGATGAAAAGGAATAGCCAGAGAATCTGATATTGTGTTTTGATATTTGATAGCTAACATCGCTCAGATAGAACAAAGGGAAGACAGGGGCAAAGGAACATGTTTTCCTTACAGACTGGTTACAGTATGTTTTATTCATTAAAGCTTTAATTCTACTACAGTAAAGTCAACGGTAGGTATCCACAAAGATTATAATGTTTCCATATTTCAAAACCGCTCTCAAAGGGCACCTACGGACGGTTGCAATTCGAAACTGGCCCCCGTAAAATCTGAATCCCCACCCACCCCCTTTTCCCCCTCACTTTTCCCTTTTTACCTCCTCTATGATGATTTCCTGTTTTTGGCTACATAGAAGTGTATATTTGTACGTCTCTAAATGTTATGATGAATTGAACATGGTGGACCCTATTGTAAACAAGTGTAATGCTTTATGGTGTCATCACAACAGCTGTATTGAGTTGTGCTTGAAATGTACTGTAATTCTCTGTTAATAAATAC
Organism: Protomyctophum bolini; assembly: GCF_963924005.1. Classification (NCBI taxonomy): domain Eukaryota; kingdom Metazoa; phylum Chordata; class Actinopteri; order Myctophiformes; family Myctophidae; genus Protomyctophum; species Protomyctophum bolini. Next base: position 14,960,982 of record NC_137878.1, read on the forward strand.
TTCAAGGGTTAGAACTTAGAATCAATCAATCAATATATTCTAATTATAATAATGTCCAGATACCTTGAGGTTAACCTGAAGGACTCTATCAAAGTCCTCCTCCTTCATTCTCAACAAGAAGTCATCCTGGGTGATGCCTGCCGCGTTCACACAAACTGAAGCCGGCTGGAAGTAACGACACTGGGGAGATGCAGACAGGAGGAGACATTGACAGAGTGAGTGAGAGGGGACTTTAACACTAGCTGCTTGGTGGTGGTGAGACCCTCAGAGGGTAAGGACAGAGGGCGAGAGAAAAAAGGAACCAGGCTAGAAGGGTGCATACTGTCACACCTACTGTACATATTACAGTACATAACATACTTGTATGCTGGTGACCAAGTTCTCAACACTCTCTTTGGATGACACATCCACCGCTGCAGACATGTGCTCCTGCCCTCTGACATTGCGAGGCAGGCTTCTCAGCGTATCGCTGGCAGACCCCTCGCTGATGTCTGCCACCACGACCGAGGCGCCCTCGGAAGCAAGGCGCTGGCACACCGCACGGCCAATACCACTGCCCCCTCCTGGATGGAAGGGAGCACCACAAACAAACTTGTCCATTAATTAAAGGTGCAATGCACTAGAGCAGTCACCCACAAATTAAGTGAATACAGCATCAAAATTGGTTTAACCACTTTACCCCTATATACATTTGAAAATAGCCGATGTATAAGCTGATAATGTGGACACGTTAGTTACAAGCTTGTAGATCTGCTATTTTCAAACAAATCATGAAAAGATATGACAAAATGTTTAACATTGTTGAAACAAAAATCTTGTCATGGTTTGAGTTTGACTCTTCCCCTGTCTGCATTTCCACGTCAGCCACTCCCACTCTCCATTCCTATTCAGTCCTTGTCACACACCTGTTCCAACTCCCAATTACCCTGCTCCCTATAAGACTGGACTCTTTCCACACTCCCACTGTCAGAACATACTTCCTTGTCCCCTCTGTTGTACCGGAGTTCCTGGTTCTCTGTTTTTTGCAATTCTGAAAGGCTGCATTTTTGGACTTTACTGCTTCGAAAGGTTTGCATGTTTGAACTTTCGGTTTACCTCTTTGTGCATTGAAGAACTGTTGCAATTTTGGCATTTTCTGCATGCTGCTACTACTCATTTGTTTTGTTTGTAGCTTGACGGCATTCTGCATTAATAAATCATTTAATTCTGAACATTCCTGATCTTGTCCTGCATTTGGGTCCTACCCTTTGACTCACCGTGACATCCCTGGCACACACAAAATAAATCAGAAGGGGGTCCAGGCAACATGCATATTAATTTGACATAAAGGGTTTGAGAACAAGGGCTGGAGGAAAAATAATATGTCAAGTGTGCTTTTATTTTGTTTTGCTTCACAAATGTTGTTTTGATTGCCATAATTGATTGAATAGTTCCTATCATGGTTATCAGTTAATTTATGATGGGTGTGTATCAGCTACCAAGTCAGTCAGTAACTAGTAGTTGCTGATTGTCCTTCGTGCAGTTTCTTGTTTCATAAGTTTCAGTATACACCCTTTTTTTTTTTTTTGGACCGGCCAGGTCTTCACTACAATTAAGCAAAATTATAATTTTATATATTATAAGCTTAATTAATTAATGAAACATTTTTTCGCGCGCGCGGACTCGGCCCCCAGGCTGGTACCCTAGTCCAAATATGCCCTTGAGGAAAGTTAATTGGGGGACCCTGATAAAAGCACTGACCTGTAAATAGAAACTTCAAACCACCGACGCGAGTTTGGGAGCGAGCAGGGTAATGTTGGCTTACCTTGCAATGTAAACTATACTAGTTATTACATATATTGGGTAATTAATGCACGGAAAGCGAAATTAAACTAACCCGTCACAAGCGTCAACCTCGAGATGAGTCTAGTGGTGGCAGCCATTGATTAGTCAGGTGCTACAGTATTTACAGTCCGACGGAACTCAAGTGATGATGGCAGCCTAAACTAAAGGCCTATTCCTAGTAGAAATCTCGGATGCAACAGTCTGGTAACGCGAGACTAGATTGACCCCAGTTCTTGACTCTTGTCTTGACAACAACAACTCCCGGAAGCTCCCCACTTCTCGGATATTTTATTTCCGTCGAGCGTCCACCGATCATAGATGACTTTGACGACGCTATTGTCTTTTCTTCCATTATTTTAAGACGTATCAGTATCAGTTTTACAATATGATTCAGCCTACCACCTGCCTTTTTGTGTTTTTGACACATATATGGTTTTATCCTGCGGTGACTGGGGGTGGTGAGTACATAAAAAGTCGCAATATCGAAAACGAAAGTAAATTGTTTTTGTTAATACGCAATGGGGCGTAATAACTTTTTATCTGCCGTTACAAGCTAATAAACCGTGTCTAGTAATAAACTTTCCTTGCCGTAAATGTCGCCTTTGTTTGATGGATAGCCTGAACTTATTGTTTTTTTTGTAGGCTACTTGGTAAAGTAAAACAGACCAATCATGGAATATGGGCTATGGCTACTTCCTGAATTAATGCACTACGCTCATTCTGTAGCTCCGGAGCTACTAAATCATCACTATCAAATGTTGGCAAGAAAATAATAGTCGTTATTTGATACAATAGTTACCGATAAGTTGTTAAAGGACCACTTTTTTATTTTTATATATATATTTTTTTTTTATTGGGTTTTTCTTTATTCTTTCCCCTCCCATGTGGGGTCCTTGTTCATGTCAGCATATATACATTTGTTAATAGTCTTAATGCACCCCTCCCACCCACTATGCCCACCCACTCTTCCCCAATGCAGAGACAATACTGGAGAAGGGAAAATTACAAAAAGTAAATCAATTAAAAAGAGAGGGGGAGGGGAAAGAGAAGAAAGGACTGGTTTACACGACGCATGTACAATGCGTTCACCATTAGCCTATATAGTTCAAATATCGCTCATCTCATCTCTGGGACTACCGTCAGGGTTTTTACATGGTCAACAAAGGGCTCCATGTTTGCTATGACTATGACTATGTATGAGACTATGTATGAGCCTTAAAGGCTCATACATAGTCTGGATTTTCGGTGGTGGGGTGACCACCGAACTACAACATGACGTCACGAGCCGCGGTGAAGAGCAAGCCACCGCGCCAGCCCTTCTCTCTGTTTTTACTCACCACCGCTCAACGTATTTCAGCTCCGGTGGAGCGGTGGTCACCTCACCACCGAAAATCTAGACTATGAATAGGCCTTTAGACGTCTGGCTAAAAGAGAAGTAAAGGACATTATTCTCTTAAAGTGTAGAGAGGAATGTTAGTCCCTGGGGGAATGCCTAACAAGGCCGTGTTAACGGCCTTGTTTGGCAATGCAGACTTTTGGACAGCTATATTTAAATCCTATTCTGACATACTGGGTGGGTGGGATAGGTACACCCAGTATGTCAGAATAGGATTTAAATATAGCTGTCCAAAAGTCCACCAAAGGACCACTTTTCTACTTATCTTCATAATAATTGGTCCTCATGTTCACGATAAAGAATATATACATTTTCTTTTTGTAAAACATATTTAGATTTTTATTATCGTGAGAACGATAATAAAACTGTGATAGAACTTATCACATTGCAACTTTTCAGGAATAGAAAGCCTGCCGTTTCTATCAGGTTGCATTCCCCCTCGATGATGGCACTGGTGGACGGGTTTCTGAACTGACCATAGCCCTCCTGAGACAAAAATTGTACAGAATTTCACAAGTTCAAAATGTATAACATTTATGATAGTCAATATTCAAGCTAATAATCCACTGTAGTAATTTGATAAAACATTTGATAAAACGGATTGTGTGTGTGTATGTATATCTCTGACTCACTATGTTCATCTGTCTGTACAGCTACATATTTGATACACTGCTGGACGGATTGGCGTGAAACTCTGCATGTTTTCCCCACTATTTCAAAGCAAAAGCACACTTATTACTAATTATTACTAGTAACATATATACTCCCATATATTTTGTCCAAAACTCACAGAAATTGGTACCCATTATCCCTACTGTAGTGATGGATGAAGGGAGAAATGTTTAGATTTGTTCAGATTTATATAATTCTGCTAAATCGGGACATGGAGCAAAGCAATGGTGAATGCATCACAAACTCTGCTTGTTTGTGACTGTCTGCTTGACTGCATGTTATGGAAACGTCTTACTGTAAAAGTTGTCTGAGCTACTGCTGAGGCAACCCAACATGTAGAAATGAAGTTTACTGTGCTTTTGCCTATATTTGACCTTTTGTCTTCCAGAGATCCACTCACTCACCTACATCTACACAGCTTTCTCCAAGCCTATCGAGCTCCCAGGGATCCATGTGTTCACAGCCATGGGCCTGCTGGATGACAGAATGATTGACTACTATGACAGCTCAGAAAAGAAAAAGATCCCCAAGCAGCCGTGGATGAAGGAGAAGCTGGACAAGGACTACTGGGATAAAGGCACGCAGTCACGCCAGAGCAAGGAGCAGTGGTTCAAAGTCAACCTGGAGATCCTCAGGGCTCGAATGAGACACAGCAATGACACCGGTTAGACATCCAAGTTGTTGTTACACTGTACAGTTTAGTTATTATAAGGGTTATAATTGAGATTGACTGAGTGTGGTAATCACTGCTAACGCCACTTACTGCATTAACCCTGGGAAAGTCATGCAGACAATTTAAACTTTATGTGACGACCACCCAGACTGTTTGCTCTGGTATGATGACTCATATCTTTTTCATCCTTCCTCTGTCTTTTTTTTCCCTTTTTCGACAGATTTACACATTCTTCAGTGGAGGCATGGCTGTAAGGCTGAAAGCCAACACGACAAATCATTAAAGTTCATCAGCGCCAAAGATGAATACAGCTATGACGGTAACGACTACCTGTCCTTTGATGATGTGCATAAGCGCTGGATCGCCCCTGTTGCCTTGGCACGTCCCACCAAGGAGAAGTGGGATAAAGTCAAGATGCTGAACGACTACACCCAAGGCTACCTGGAGAGAGAGTGTGTCAACTGGTTAACTAAATTTGTTGGTTACGAGGAAGAGGATATCAGTTTTAAGAAGAGTGAGTATTAGTTTACATTATTAACACCTTTCATACAGTACATTGTGTGTACATGCAGCTCAAGGCGCTTTAAATACAAAGTAGTATCACACACAAATTAACCTTTGACACATATGAATGATGATGAATGAATGACAAAATGAAATTAAACTGAATGAAGAATTCCCTACAATGTAATGCGTCTTCTCAAAGTTGTCCTCATGGCTTTACAGAGGAACCAGAGCTCTCTGTGTATGAAGTGAAGAGCAAGAATCCGAACTCCATCTATTTACACTGCCTGGCAACAGGCTTCTACCCCAAACACGTTCTCCTGCAAATCAAGAGAAATGGGAGGATGGTGGATCAACTGGACGGCATGCAATCCACAGGTATTCGACCCAACGGCGACGGCACTTACCAGATCTTGAATCTAGTGGAGATTTTAAGAAGTGACCCTGCCAAATACAGCTGTGAGGTGATACACCCTGCGACCAACATGTACAGGATCATATATTGGGGTAAGAGTGTGGTTTGCATTTTGCTAATTAAATTACATTTAATTGTAGTATTGACAAATGTTATCAGTATATCGTGTCATCTAACTACAGTACATTATTCTTTCTGGATTTTAGACCACTCAATACGTGCCACATCTGACAACACTGGAGCTACAACACTCGGAGCTATTGTTTGTGTTGTTGCTTTGCTGCTGGTTGGACTGGCTGTCTCTCACTTTTACTTTTCAGGATGGAAAGACCTGATGAAACTGCTGAAAGGTTAGTGTTGCTTCACAAAAAGATGATGCCTTCACAATTTGAATGAAATAATATATGATGTCTGCGCTTAAAAAGCCAATATTAAAATTCTATTAAATCTATATATCTGAAGCTTTATAGCAATGTAACACAAAGTAATACTAACCAATAGAATTAAAAATACTTTAAACTGGTAATAGCTGGTATATCAAACATATCACTGTTGCACCATGAGTACAAACATCTTATCATTTTATTAGGATTCATAATGTGTGGGAAACCAGAGAGCAAGAGTGAAACTTCAAGCAATTCCAACGAGTCAGGTAAGACTCTAAACCAAAACCGTACGACAATATGCTTTTAGGATCGAAATCTGAATTGTTTTATTCAGAATAAAAGAGACTTAATTGGTTTCATACATAGGTTTTCATACATTAAAACCTAGAGATGTGCATCCATCCAGTTAGTTTTGTTTAAGGCAAATAAATAAGTGTTCAGTGTTTGAATTTGTCCTCTTGGCTGGGTCTTCAGGAAATTGCAGTCTGGAAGATGAGACGAGGTCAAGTGACGAGATGAAGCAGACAAAGAGTCTGAACGGTATGATAATATTTGCCCTTCTCTACCTTTTCAAAAACATATAAATTAATAAAGTGTAAAAATGGCCAATATGGTTTTTTCCCACCTTATTACTGTGTGAGAGTGCAATCATCCAATCCATTAAGCAACTCAAAGCAAGGGTTGAATTCCAAGCACTTGCTTTTGGAGGCGCTACCCACACGTTTAGCTGTGTTGCTCATTCCACGAACGCCTGTTCTTTACAATCCGTACCTCGTTGTAAAGGTGACTAATCAACAATCAAAATGATATAAAATACAAGTGGAGAAATAATGGACCAAAGTTAAGTTTCCAAACTTTTGTTGCTGAGTCTTTATGCAGGCTGTGACATCACAGTCAGCAGGAAAATCAGAGGACTTGTTTGAGCCAGAAACCCCAGACCGCAGAAAATCTACTGAATGTTAAATGTTCAGGTTGTTTGGGTGCAATTGAGTTCAGAAAACCTAAAAAGAATTATCAATTAAGTCAAATGTTACATGACAAATGTTACAATGTAACATTGTATTAGATTATTGAAAGGTGCATTTTGTGGCACACTTCAGGTCACAATATTCAACAGTATATTGAGATTCTGTGTGAATCTAACGGTGTATATCAAGCTTTTACTTTTAAATGGATTTATCTGTTGAAGAATTTCAAAGGCTACCAAAAATAATATTTACCTCAAAGAGAAACCAAATGTGCTATCTAAATGCTGCTTTTCCTTCACACTTCCAGGCCATGGCTCCGAGTCTGATCGCTCCGAATCCACTAGCCACTTGGAGTGTGCCGCGGTGGGCCTTTCCAGGGACACCAGCCCCGAATCCAATCCGCTCTTGAATTGTGTCTGATATTGTACTGCAGAGCTGTAGTCAGTAAAAACGAGGGGGTGTCATTACTGTGTGTATGTGTATATATATATATATATATACAGTATATATATATATATACTTTTATTCTGTGGTGGAGGGCCTTTCCGGGGACTCCAGCCCCGAATCCACTAGCCTCTTGGAGTGTGTCTGATATTGTACTGCAGAGCTGTAGTCAGTAAAAACAAGGGGGTGTCATTACTGTGTGTATGTGTGTATATATATATATACAGTATATATATACTTTTATTCTGTGGTGGAGGGCCTTTCCGGGGACTCCAGCCCTGAATCCACTAGCCTCTTGGAGTGTGCCTGATATTGTACTGCAGAGCTGTAGTCAGTACAAACGAGGGGGTGTCAAAAAAAGGTGATGACATAAACCTATTTGAAAAATAGCTAAAATAATGTTGAGTTGGTAGATTAATTATTTTAGCTATTTTGAAAAAAGGTTGAAGGTGGTTATTGTATTGTTGCAGAAAAGCAACATGTGTCTTTAACATGTTCGTCACATGGACGGGTGTAGAATGAGAGGCAGCCAGGAGAGCCAAAAATCGGATTAATCTGAAGAAAAAAAAAGGAATGTTGGAAAGCCTATGCATAAAATAACTGAATTCGATGTTAATTATTTAGACCTCTTGTAACCTATACATTGTTTTAACTTTCAATCCGCAAGCTACCTCTGTGTCTCATTAGTTGTAACATAATTATTATTTATTTTGTTACATGTTTTAATAATAATTTGAAGGTTTAGAAGCCTCAGGTCTAAAAAAGCTAAATGTTACAGCTGGAGCTGTACAGCAGGGCTGTACTGTAAATTGCAATGATGAAAGATAAAGATAAAAGCAATTCTATTGACTACATTCTAAGCGAAAATGCCAGAATGATCATCCTATGAAGTCTAATAGCTAGCGATCTGAATAAGATCGCTAGCTATTAGACAAAAAAAATAAGAATAAAGAAACCTTAAAGACCTTGATCTCTTAGTTCACCACCTTAGGGAAGGACAAACCATAGAGTAATAAC
>NC_137878.1:14974280-15124280 GCF_963924005.1 Protomyctophum bolini
AGTCTTAATGCACCCCTCCCACCCACTATGCCCACCCACTCTTCCCCAATGCAGAGACAATACTGGAGAAGGGAAAATTACAAAAAGTAAATCAATTAAAAAGAGAGGGGGAGGGGAAAGAGAAGAAAGGACCGGTTTACACGACGCATGTACAATGCATAGGCCTATGCGTTCACCATTAGCCTATATAGTTCAAATATCGCTCATCTCATCTCTGGGACTACCGTCAGGGTTTTTACATGGTCAACAAAGGGCTCCATGTTTGCTATGTCTATGACTATGTATGAGACTATGTATGAGCCTTAAAGGCTCATACATAGTCTGGATTTTCGGTGGTGGGGTGACCACCGGTGGTGAGCTGACCACCGGAGCTGAAATAACATTGAGCGGTGGTGAGTAAAAACAGAGAGAAGGGCTGGAGCGGTGGTGGTGGTTTGCTCTTCACCGCGGCTCGTGACGTCATGTTGTAGTTCGGTGGTCACCTAACCACCGAAAATCCAGACTATGTATGAGCCTTTAGTCCCTGGGGGAATGCCAAACACCCAACCCGTTAACGGCCTTGTTTGGCAATGCAGACTTTTGGACAGCTATATTTAAATCCTATTCTGACATACTGGGTGGGTGGGATAGGTACACCCAGTATGTCAGAATAGGATTTAAATATAGCTGTCCAAAAGTCCACCAAAGGACCACTTTTCTACTTATCTTCATAATAATTGGTCCTCATGTTCACGATAAAGAATATATACATTTTCTTTTTGTAAAACATATTTAGATTTTTATTATCGTGAGAACGATAATAAAACTGTGATAGAACTTATCACATTGCAACTTTTCAGGAATAGAAAGCCTGCCGTTTCTATCAGCTTGCATTCCCCCTCGATGATGGCACTGGTGGACGGGTTTCTGAACTGACCATAGCCCTCCTGAGACAACAATTGTACAGAATTTCACAAGTTCAAAATGTATAACATTTATGATAGTCAATATTCAAGCTAATAATCCACTGTAGTAATTTGAGTTTGTATATAATACTGAAGAAAGTGAAAATGCTTCAATTGTACATACAGTAAGTACTGCACTTGAGTACATTGCTCAAGTGCATTGCTACTTGGTTACTTTCCACCACTGCTGACTGTTGACTGTCTTGTAATCAAGACATCAACAGCTGCCAGCCTGCCACAGTTCAATATATAGATTTTTTAAACTGTGACTAGAATAATGTAGAAACATGAATATAATGTAGGCCTACTGCTGTACAAACCAACGTTACCTGAGATCAAAATGTATTTGATGATCAAATCAAATCATACTTTATTTGTATAGCACATTTACAACAGCCAAGGCTGACCAAAGTGCTGAACATGGTCAAAACAAAACAACAGAGCATTGCAATATAAAACAGAGGCAAAAGAGACAATAAAATATAAAACGGAGCATACAATACACAGAGCAGGAAATCAGAATACAGGTAAATCAGGTGCAGTTAAAGGCGAGGGAGAACAGATGAGTTTTGAGGAGGGATTTAAAAGCCCCAATTGACGTTACATGATAACTTACATGATCGTACCGTTAGTCTTGTGTGGTTGCAGTATATGGACCTTACATGGAGAATTGTGGCCGTATGTGAAAGTGAAAGTGTTTTTTCCCCCCCCAGTTGATAAAACGGATTGTGTGTGTGTGTATATGTATATGTATATCTCTGACTCACTATGTTCATCTGTCTGTACAGCTACATATTTGATACACTGCTGGACGGATTGGCGTGAAACTCTGCATGTTTTCCCCACTATTTCAAAGCAAAAGCACACTTATTATTACTAATTATTACTAGTAACATATATACTCTCATATATTTTGTCCAAAACTCACAGAAATTGGTACCCATTATCCCTACTGTAGTGATGGATAAAGGGAGAAATGTTTAGATTTGTGCAGATTTATATAATTCTGCTAAATCGGGACATGGAGCAAAGATGGTGATTGCATCACAAACTCTGCTTGTTTGTGACTGTCTGCTTGACTGCATGTTATGGAAACGTCTTACTGTAAAAGTTGTCTGAGCTACTGCTGAGGCAACCCAACATGTAGAAATTAAGTTTACTGTGCTTTTGCCTATATTTGACCTTTTGTCTTCCAGAGATCCACTCACTCACCTACATCTACACAGCTTTCTCCAAGCCTATCGAGCTCCCAGGGATCCATGTGTTCACAGCCATGGGCCTGCTGGATGACAGAATGATTGACTACTATGACAGCTCGATTAAGAAAAAGATCCCCATGCAGCCGTGGATGAAGGAGAAGCTGGACAAGGACTACTGGGATAAAGGCACGCAGTCACGCCAAAGCAAGGAGCAGTGGTTCAAAGTCAACCTGGAGATCCTCAGGGCTCGAATGAGACACAGCAATGACACCGGTTAGACATCCAAGTTGTTGTTACACTGTACAGTTTAGTTATTATAAGGGTTATAATTGAGATTGACTGAGTGTGGTAATCACTGCTAACGCCACTTACTGCATTAACCCTGGGAAAGTCATGCAGACAATTTAAACTTTATGTGACGACCACCCAGACTGTTTGCTCTGGTATGATGACTCATATCTTTTACATCCTTCCTCTGTCTTTTTTTCCCCTTTTTCGACAGATTTACACATTCTTCAGTGGAGGCATGGCTGTAAGGCTGAAAGCCAAGACGACAAATCATTAAAGTTCATCAGCGCCAAAGATGAATACAGCTATGACGGTAACGACTACCTGTCCTTTGATGATGTGCATAAGCGCTGGATCGCCCCTGTTGCCTTGGCACGTCCCACCAAGGAGAAGTGGGATAAAGTCAAGATGCTGAACGACTACACCCAAGGCTACCTGGAGAGAGAGTGTGTCAACTGGTTAACTAAATTTGTTGGTTACGAGGAAGAGGATATCAGTTTTCAGAACAGTGAGTATTAGTTTACATTATTAACACCTTTCATACAGTACATTGTGTGTACATGCAGCTCAAGGCGCTTTAAATACAAAGTAGTATCACACAAATTAACCTTTGACACATATGAATGATGATGAATGAATGACAAAATGAAATTAAACTGAATGAAGAATTCCCTACAATGTAATGCGTCTTCTCAAAGTTGTCCTCATGGCTTTACAGAGGAACCAGAGCTCTCTGTGTATGAAGTGAAGAGCAAGAATCCGAACTCCATCTATTTACACTGCCTGGCAACCGGCTTCTACCCCAAACACGTTCTCCTGCAAATCAAGAGAAATGGGAGGTTGGTGGATCAACTGGACGGCATGCTATCCACAGGTATTCGACCCAACGGCGACGGCACTTACCAGATCTTGAATCGAGTGGAGATTTTAAGAAGTGACCCTGCCAACTACAGCTGTGAGGTGATACACCCTGCGACCGACATGCACAGGATCATGTATTGGGGTAAGAGTGTGGTTTGCATTTTGCTAATTAAATTACATTTAATTGTAGTATTGACAAATGTTATCAGTATATCGTGTCATCTAACTACAGTACATTATTCTTTCTGGATTTTAGACCACTCAAAACGTGGCACATCTGACAACACTGGACCAATCATCGGAGCTATTGTGTGTTTGCTGCTGGTTGGACTGGCTGTGGTTGGACTGGCTGTGATCTTCAAAAGTAAAGTTTATGTTCATTTTAGAACAACTTTCTCTTTTTCTCTTGTGTTTGGGGAAAGTTGGATTTTCTGTGGGGCATTTTGCTACATGATCGGTCATTTAGCTTGCAAGGGGGACAGTCACTTTAATAATTATAAATTGCAAGCTAAGTCCCCTGTCAGGCTGGAATGCAGAATATAGAAATATTTAATTTACCCCTCGAGTGCCTATTTCTTATATCCTGGGAAGGTTATGTGGAACTGGAAACAAAACAGCCTAAGATTATTTTATTTGCTCGCTCTCCCCCCTCTCTCTTTTACTTTTCAGGAAGGAAAGAAATGATGAAACCGCTGAAAGGTTAGTGTTGCTTCACAAAAAGATGATGCCTTCACAATTTGAATGAAATAATATATGATGTCTGCGCTTAAAAAGCCAATATTAAAATTCTATTAAATCTATATATCTGAAGCTTTATAGCAATGTAACACAGAAAGTAATACTAACCAATAGAATTAAAAATACTTTAAACTGGTAATAGCTGGTATATCAAACATATCACTGTTGCACCATGAGTACAAACATCTTATCATTTTATTAGGATTCATAATGTGTGGGAAACCAGTCTGTCATTTTTAGGAACTCATTTTCCCAACGTTCTATTATGAGTGCTTTTAGGATCGAAATCTGAATTGTTTTATTCAGAATAAAAGAGACTTAATTGGTTTCATACATAGGTTTTCATACATTAAAACCTAGAGATGTGCATCCATCCAGTTAGTTTTGTTTAAGGCAAATAAATAAGTGTTCAGTGTTTGAATTTGTCCTCTTGGCTGGGTCTTCAGGAAATTGCAGTCTGGAAGATCTGAAGATGTCAAGTGACGAGATGGAGACAAAGAGTCTGAACGGTATGATAATATTTGCCCTTCTCTACCTTTTCAAAACGGGGAAAAAACATATAAATTAATAAAGTGTAAAAATGGCCAATATGTTTTTTTCCCACCTTATTACTGTGTGAGAGTGCAATCATCCAATCCATTAAGCAACTCAAAGCAAGGGTTGAATACTAAGCACTTGCTTTTGGAGGCGCTACCCACACGTTTAGCTGTGTTGCGCATTCCACGAACGCCTGTTCTCAACTTTCAGGCCACAATGTTGCCTATGCCTAATGATCCTGAAACCTCGTTGCCACCAACAGAACTATTTACTTGATAATACCTTGATAGTTGATACTATTGTAGTTCAAAAAATAATGATTTGCAATGCTAATTTTAAATTAATAAATATGACAGTTTCACATTTTCTATAGATGTAAATGATGTAAAGCCATGTTCATCCCAAAAAGAAAAAAATATGGTTTGGCATTTGTGTGACCTAATAAAATGCCGTCTACATTTCCAGAGAGCAAGAGTGAAACTTCTAGCAATTCCAACGAGTCAGGTAAGACTCTAAACCAAAACCGTACGACAATATGCTTTTAGGATCGAAATCTGAATTGTTTTATTCAGAATAAAAGAGACTTAATTGGTTTCATACATAGGTTTTCATACATTAAAACCTAGAGATGTGCATCCATCCAGTTAGTTTTGTTTAAGGCAAATAAATAAGTGTTCAGTGTTTGAATTTGTGCTCTTGGCTGGGTCTTCAGGAAATTGCAGTCTGGAAGATCTGAAGATGTCAAGTGACGAGATGAAGGAGACAAAGAGTCTGAACGGTATGATAATATTTGCCCTTCTCTACCTTTTCAAAACGGGGAAAAAACATATAAATTAAGTGTAGTGTAAAGTGTAAAAATGGCCAATATGTTTTTTTCCCACCTTATTACTGTGTGAGAGTGCAATCATCCAATCCATTAAGCAACTCAAAGCAAGGGTTGAATACTAAGCACTTGCTTTTGGAGGCGCTACCCACACGTTTAGCTGTGTTGCTCATTCCACGAACGCCTGTTCTTTACAATCCGTACCTTGTTGTAAAGGTGACTAATCAACAATCAAAATGATATAAAATACAATACCAATTGGTATTATTCAAGTGGAGAAATAATGGACCAAAGTTAAGTTTCCAAACTTTTGTTGCTGAGTCTTTATGGGATTTGCAGGCTGTGACATCACAGTCAGCAGGACTTGTTTGAGCCAGAAACCCCAGACCGCAGAAAATCTACTGAATGTTAAATGTTCAGGTTGTTTGGGTGCAATTGAGTTCAGAAAACCTAAAAAGAATTAAGAAAAATTACAAAACAATTTTATGTCACAATCCCTTAAGCACTGCAAAACAGTATATGGTTTAACTCTTCATTTTCTTTGCAGGTGGCTGCAAAGACTCTGGTAATTACTCTCTATATCCCTGCATTCTAATTTCTTACTTCACTATAATATGACATTATTTAAGTCCAGCAGTGCCACAGAATACTTTGATTATCAATCAGGAAGATGTCAAATGTTACATGACAAATGTTACAATGTAACATTGTATTTGATTATTGAAAGGTGCATTTTGTGGCACACTTCAGGTCACAATATTCAATATGTACAGTATATTGAGATTCTGTGTGAATCTAACGGTGTATATCAAGCTTTTACTTTTAAATGGATTTATCTGTTGAAGAATTTCAAAGGCTACCAAAAATAATATTTACCTCAAAGAGAAACCAAATGTGCTATCTAAATGCTGCTTTTCCTTCACTCTTCCAGGCCATGGCTCCGAGTCCACTAGCCTTCGCTCCAGTTTTGCGGACTCCAGCTCCATGGACTCCCTTTCCGGGGACTCCACTCACTCCAGCCACAAATCCACTAGCCACTTGGAGTGTGTCGCGGTGGGCACCAGCCCCGAATCCACTAGGCTCTTGTAGTGTGTGAGTACTGCAGAGCTGTAGTCAGTAAAAACGAGGGGGTGTCATTACTGTGTGTATGTGTATATATATATACAGTATATATATATATATATATATATATATATATACTTTTATTCTGTGGTGGAGGGCCTTTCCGGGGACTCCAGCCCCGAATCCACTAGCCTCTTGGAGTGTGCCTGATATTGTACTGCAGAGCTGTAGTCGGTACAAACGAGGGGGTGTCAAAAAAAGGTGATGACATAAACCTATTTGAAAAATAGCTAAAATAATGTTGAGTCGGTAGATTCATTATTTTATTCTATTGACTACATTCTAAGCGAAAATGCCAGAATGATCATCCTATGAAGTCTAATAGCTAGCGATCTGAATAAGATCGCTAGCTATTAGACAAAAAAAATAAGAATAAAGAAACCTTGAAGACCTTGATCTCTTAGTTCACCACCTTAGGGAAGGACAAACGCATTAGCCTCCGAGGGCTTATTTTAGTAATAAGCAATGGAAGCCCATTTCCACCACTAAGTAAAAATAATATTTCCCCCCTCCTTTACAATTATGTACCGTATTTGACTTTATTTCGATTTCTTTTTTCCTTTTTATGAATATCAGATTTCCTATTTCTATTTGTGCCGGGAAAACAAGTTATAAAGTCAGAATAACTATATATATATAGTTATTCTGACTTCATAATTTGTTTAATTATAAATTACTGTATGTATGTGTGTATATACTTTTATTCTGTGGTGGAGGCACATATACATACTATGCTTGGCAGTATATTGAGTCCAATAGTCGGTTGTTTTATTTGTCATTTTATTTTGCAAATGTATTGGTCTGCCTCCTCGAGAATTCAACTCCTTAAATATAGGAATTGAAGTGAATTGCTTTTCTCACGTAAATATATCGGCAATCGCCAATTGTCGGTTTGACTGTGGCCGTTTTTTGATTGATTGAATACTTTATTAACAGTTTGAAATTTACGTAATCCTGGTCTCTAAACTACCTCCCCCTGGCTAGCCGGGGCACCTGATGGAGGGGAAAGGCACTGGTCGGAATAACGTGTTCCTTAACTTCCTTCCACACGCTACATCCGGCCGGGGAAACACTCCCCTGTCAGGTGAAAAGAAGCAGCTTGGACTCCTCATGCATAGAAGGAAGCATGAGGTCAGTCCGCTGCCCCCCCAGGTTGGCAGAGGAAGTGTAGCGCCCAGGATTACATTAGATAATTGATACTGGGTGAAAAAATGGGTTACAAAATTGTGGGATGAAAAAGTACAGTAAATGTGTGATATACAGAATAATCTATAAAACCTTTAATGGAAAACGTCATATATATAGGGGGTCGAGAGGGTGTTTTCCACAATATTTTTTCTTTTTTTTTATGATACTCTATACATTGGTGACATGCTCTGTCAACATCAGTTAGATCTTGCTGATCTTGCTGAAATAATACATTAAATACATTAAAATGAATTGTTCACCGCACGGCATGGCTGCTGCGAACAAATTGGTGAACGTAATCTTTACAAACTTCAAAACTAATATATTTCCTTTCTGAATTGAGTAGATATTTCACAGAACATGAATACAATGCTCCACACAACGCTCCACAACAGCCAAACATTATTTTGACAGAAAACCTAAACTTGAAATTTTAAACATCAGCTTCATCTGACTTATTCTGAGAGTGCAGGTCCTAATTCAATATTGTTTTGTTAAATTAGATGCTTACTGTTACATACCAATGTTACATGAATGCCTTATTTACCGGTATGCTATTGTCATGAAATGTTATTTACAACTTGTGTTTTTCATTGTAAATTACCCCACATTGGAGATTCAGGTAACATATGAGATACAGTATGATCTTCTTACACTGGACCTATGACAGATTTTACTGATCAGAGAGAGAGAGAGATTTGAGAACCAATGGCTTATAAACAATTTCAGATTTGTAGAACACACCTTAAATTTCTTTTTAGTTGTACGCAGGCAAAAGAAACATTGTACACAAGTTGAATGTAATTTTTGCTTTACATTTACTTCCAATAAAGTGCATTTACAACATCTTCAAGCTGCAAGTGTGGCTTTCTTGTCTGACTGTGGCTCTGCTCTCATAATGCTGGTAAAAACAGTTTGTCCACTAAGGTGCAATCACCCAGGCCTACTTATGCTCTCTCAATCAATTAGGCCTGGGGATGCGTTTTTTATTTTTAAACAACAGTTTTTCTATGAAAAATGCAAATTTTTGATATTTAACAGTAGCCTAACCCAAGTATTGTTTCTAAAAATAAATAGGCCTGTGACATGACAACTTTTAACAGAATGTAGAAGCAGAACTGTTTCACCTGGCCTTTATATGAACGTTATGTCTCCTACAAAGGCGGCACCCATATTCACAGGACTTTGGACTCAAGGCAAACGGGTAGACAATATAAAGTACAGTATACTCCCATAACAGGTCAATTCAACTGCCGGAATAAGTCTTCACTGAAACCTTCCAAGCAATGTCCTGAGACTATTGGATAGTAACAATATGTATTCCATATTAACATTCCTGATTGTTGGGACATTGTGGACAGTGAACTGTGGTGAGTATTGTATTTTTATATCAACTCATTCTAATCAGGACTAATATTCTACAACCATTGGTCAGTTTATTCAATGTGAAGAAACACTTTGTTTTCTTCTTTTTTTAAACTTGTGTTACTTACACCGTATAGCCTACTGGTGGTGACTGATCCAACATTTGAACAAGACAGAACAAGCGTTTATCATGCAGTTATTCATATTGTATTTTTACAGCTGAAAGTGAAAGTAAATGTCAATTCAGGACAACCATAAACACATTTCAAAACAATTCTGTAGAATTGTATTAGATTATTATTATTATTAATAATTTAATAACAAATTTTTTTTGTGTGTGTAATTGAAATACAATTTGGTATCATTTAGGAAATAATATCTATTACATAATGCTAGTAAAACAGGCAGGACATACTAGGAAGAAAGGGGGCTGGAGTTTTTATGTCATCCAAATAAAAGAACACCCATCTTTTCATTTGAAAGTTTTTCCTCAAAGCAAAAATGCCTGATATACAGCCTACATCACCTGGAGTCTGGAAACATACCTCTCCAACCACACTGTACTGCACAAAGATCAGCAAGATGGACACCCGGATTGGTGATCATAAAACCATAAATTGCATTTCAATATGACCAGCTTTATTTCAGGAAGCGGGGTAAACAATGTCATAATCCCAGGCAACACAAGTTTCAACTTGTGCCATGGTGATTATAATATCTCAATTGCTGACATTAAGAGAGGCCATATTTTGGTGGATATCTAATTTTGAAATTATTGTTAATTTCCTGTGATTGTCGCTGAGAAGTATTTTACCAGTGTGACCCTCCAAAAATCAAACCGAGGACACTGGTAATCCCAAAGTTGCTACCATCACATGGAAAAAGGAGGTTACAGATGGAGAAGATATACCAGTGGTTCTCAATCCCCCCCCCAATAATCATATTTGATCTAGGGATCCCCACCCTGACAAGCACTTATAGAATTGTAGGAGTTGAGGCATTACATTATGTTGACTCGGTTCCAAAGATAAATATTTTGAAAATCACAATACATAAATAAATACAATTAAAATAATATTATGTATATGGTTGACTGTACGCCATTTTCTTTTCAGATGTTTTCCATGAGCTTTCTATCATCTTATTATAGTATGCAGTGTCACTGAGCAGTATGGGTGGGAGGGTTAAGGGATTTCTTTATCTTTTTTGTCTTTATTTTTTTTGTTTCATAAAAAAAGTATTTCATATCATAATGTTTGTAATAATTTATAATCTGTTCAATAAAAACATATTTGACCAAAAAAAGAATATTATGTGACCCCCAGGGGTCTCGACCCACAGGTAAAAAACAACAGACTGAAGCATGGCATAAATAATAACACCCCACCAGCACCAACGCTGTTGTCCCACGCACAGTGGAATACCAAAAATATAGACCACTGGCACTCTCATAGGCTACATTATATTATATGTATCTCTATGTCTGTTACCTTATCTAGTGTTTTTCTTCTTTTTACTTCCAGAGCAACACTCACTCACCTACATCTACACAGCTTTCTCCAAGCCTATCGACCTCCCAGGGATCCATGTGTTCACAGCCATGGGCCTGCTGGATGACAGAATGATTGACTACTATGACAGCTCGCTTAAGAAAAAGATCCCCATGCAGCCGTGGATGAAGGAGAAGCTGGGCAAGGACTACTGGGAGAAAGGCACGCAGTCACGCCAGAGCAAGGAGCAATGGTTCAAAGTCAACCTGGGGATCCTCAGGGATCGAATGAGACACAGCAATGACACCGGTTAGACATCCAAGCATTTCCTATACCGTTCAGTTAAGTTATATATGTTTTAAAGTTAACTCAGTGTTAATCACTCTTATTCTTAAAGTCACGTATTGTGCTATAACAGGCCAATGTGAAAAGGGTGGGATTTATTCCTCAGCCTAGTAGGAAAGTGTGTGAACAATTTCACGTAAATTGCGCGCTGCATTCATGATTTGAGGCTTTTTGTTCTAAACGGGCCAATCCTGCAAACTTTGCAGCCAATGTTAACCAATTAGGATGGAATATGAAATATCGGACAGATCCGTCTTGAGCACACGACTATACTGTGTAACAATTTTCGGGATTTTTGGACAGAATCTGGAGAAGTTATATAAAAAAATGTGTTTTACAAACGTCGACCTCCTGGTGGCGCTATAATAGGCACATGTAAAAAGGTTTTTCCTTGCCCTAACCCTAGTTTCATGCAGATCGGCAGAGGTTCGTCGTTGGCATCCAGGGAGTGTGTGTGCAACGTTTGGCATTGACCAGGCCAATGGTGCCGGAGATTAGCTGGTAACGGACGGACGGAGTGCAAAACATACTCTCCCCTGACTCCCCATGCCTTCGCCTTTCGGCCTTGTGGAGACAATAATATAGTGTCAAGCTAATTTTAAGTCATTGGCCTAATTGGGCAAAATGGAACTTCAGGCCTTAGTTGTGCGCATGAATGTACGACCTTTCTTTTCCTATCTAGATGAAGATTGCCTAGCCAGCTAATAAGGGAAAATTTGCTAAATGTGCGGCAAATCTGCAAAAAAAAAGCTTACCACTAGCTTTCTTCACAGTCTGTGAACCAATCTGTCAACCAATATAAGGCAAAAAATTCCAAATTTCATTATACTTTAATTAGCATGTTCATGATTCTGAATCCATTGCCAGATTTAGTTTTGCACAAAAAACACTCATCAGAAATGTGAAGAGGTCAGCACATTTGGGCAAACTGTGGCTATGGCCGAATTTAGCCCAAGGAGTATTTTCGTGCAAAACTAATGCTTGGAATGGATTCAGCATCATGAAAACCCCCTAGTTTGACATGATTTTTTAAAAATGTTGCCCATATTGGTTGCGTTAATGGTACCCCAACCTTCAGCAAGCTGTCACAAAGTTTATAGTAGACACCTTTATGGACACATTTGTGAAGAAAGCTAGTGGTAAGCATTTCTTTCGCAGATTTGCCACACATTTCGCAAATTTTCTCTAACTAAGCATTCTTTTTAGGATTACATAGGCTATACAAGAAAGTTGTGATAAAATTCTATGCCATTTGGCTGTTTTGGTATAGGCCCAACCTTGCCATTAATTAACCATTTGAAATTGAACATTAGCACACACAAATATAGAACTAATGAAACAAATTGTAAACGTAGTCTACGCAATATTCTACAATAAAAAGATAACCTAAACAGTAGGATCTTGCACTGCTGCTAATCCTTTAAACTATGTAACGTGCACAATTTAAATAACAAAACAAACAGACCAGTACTCCTGGCCTGGGAGGGCAAAAACAAACTCAGTCTGCCATGATATTTTGTCCATGTAGCCTATTGTAGGCTATTGTAGGTTATTGTAGGCCTATACATTTCGGGTCTGTTGTAGCTATTTATTCGTATGAGCAACATAGGCATGGTTCTTTACCATAGCAAATTCCAAATTCTAAAGTACCAGAACATACTTTTTTTCCATGTACCCTGTGCATCCAAGTTCTAAGTGGGCTCAGGGGCAATACCACATGGTGATATGTTGCCTACATGCTATTGACTAAGGCCTACTGATGATTGGTCCTATAAGAACCCTGAAGTCACATGCGTGGACAAACTCCATGGTAGCTCGCTATGCTGCAACCAACACCGTATATTAGTGCTGTCTGGTAAAATCAGAAGGTCAGCAGGTCACCGGTTTGCCTCACAGCCCCGGTATATAGCCTATCAAAGTGTCCCTGAGCAAAATACGTGACCCCTAAATACCCCCCAAATCCAAGCGCTCATCATCATATATAACCATCCTCCCACAGGATTAAGGTAAGGTCTCCCTAATATTGTTACGGCCACCCTGTGTTTGTATCTTCTCTTTGTGAGCATGTCTCCCATTTTGCTCGTGAGATTAGACTGCATTTTGTTTGTCTGTTTGCTGTGGTTCGAGTGAGTCTGAGTGTAACTAACCAAATAGACCCTTATAGCGTAGCCTCCTTCCACCGTCTTTCTGTTGCACTTGTAAATATAGCACGTAGCACTGCAGTTAGGGTGAATTGCTTCACTATTGCATTTATTTATTTCATCCTAACTCTCTTGTTGTGTTGCGTTCTTTTAGTCCCATAGAAAATGTCATTAAACTATAAACTAGATTTTGTTTTGTGTCATGACCTTCCTTCCAGACTGTTTCCTCTGTTATGATGCCTCATAAGTTGTTGTGCCTTCCCCTGTCATTGTATTTTTAACATTTTCACCAGGTTTACACATTCTTCAGTGGAGGCATGGCTGCACAGCCGAGAAGCGAGCTGGAGATGACAAATCATTAAAGTTCATCAGCGGCAAGGATGAATACAGCTATGACGGTGACGACTTCCTGGCCTTTGATGATGTGCATAAGCGCTGGAACGCCCCCAATGCCCTTGCACTTCCCACCAAGCGGAAGTGGGACGAAGTCAAGATGCTGAACGACTACACCCAAGGCTACCTGGAGAGGGAGTGTGTCAACTGGTTAAGTACATTTGTTGACTATGGTCAAGCGCAACTCGAGAAAACCAGTGAGTATTATTTTACACAACATTATTAACAACTTTCATACATTGTGTGTACATGCAGCTAAATATGTGCTACGTAGCACTAAGGACGGATACACCAAAAGACTAAAATATCAAATAATAATAAACTTTATTAGTGTAACAGTTTTCAAAAGAATGTTAAAATGTGCTCTGACTAGATGACAGTGGAATAGGAACACTGATTTTGTTGGAGCATCCCTAATGTTTTATTGGATAATCAATAAATATAGATTTTTCTGTAAAGAGATTCAGCATAATGCTAAATGATGCTACAATATTTCGCTGTTGTTGCTTATAGCTTCAGCAGAGTTTGATTTGAAATTTAAGTTAAATGAACCTGAGTGAAAATAAAAAGATTCTCTACAATGCCATAGGCCTATGCATCTACTCAAAACTCAAATTTGTCCTCATGGCGTCTCAGTACCACCAGAGCTCCATGTGTATGCCAAGAAGAGCAAGAATCCGACCTACATCATTTTACACTGCCTGGCAACAGGCTTCCTCCCCAAAGAAGTTACCCTGAACATCAAGAGAGATGGGAAGGTGGTGGATCCTCTGGACGGCATGATCACCACAGGTGTTCGACCCAACGGCGACGGCACTTACCAGATCATGAATCAAGTGGAGATTTTAAGAAGTGACTCTGCCAACTACAGCTGTGAGGTGATACACCCTGCGTCCAACATGCACAGGATCAAGTTTTGGGGTAAGATGCTTGTTTTCATTTTGCCGTTGAATCATTTTCACATGTCAAGGGAGTGTTTCATGAGTATGTACAAAAAACAGAGGCATTTTAGATGTTAAAATGGAGACTCGCAACTTCTCGCAAGTTTTTGTTTATTTTATTTAATCTATTCTAAAACGAGCATTGCCCGTCCGTCACCCACCCATGCCTCCATATATGGTCACGCCTTGTGACATCATGTCTCCATATATGGTGATGCCTTGTGACATCATGAAGTATATCATGAAAACCCTTAGATCTCCATATGTGCTTTGTGACACGCCACGCCTCCATTATGAAGATCACGATACTGACCTCATCTAACCCTGGATAACCATACATGGAGAAGACTGGATCATCACATACTGTATACTGCATATATGGAGCCAGCCAGAAACTCTACATCTGACCTCAAACCTCAAACCCTTAGATCTCCATATATGGAGCTGACACATTCCATATGTTGATCCACCTCCACCCGTCCTTCCTGTTCTGACATTCCATATGTTGATCTGACCTCATCAAACCCTGTACACTCCAGGCACGCTCCAATATGGCCAGTACAGTTAAATTAATTCCATATGTTGATCTGACCCCCCATGCCAAAGCGCCAGCGCATGCCCAGCAGTCTGCCATCATCCAGGCGGATGTGTGCACACAAGTGAGGTCGCTTCTCGCCCTCAGGGCATCTTACTGGTTATAGGGTGTGTTACTGAGCATGCATGCATGCATGTTCTGGAAAATGTTATCAATAAACCATGTAATGTAATTACACAATCCTGTCTTGGTTTTAGAGCACTCTGAGCTACCTGACAACTCTGGACCAATCATCGGAGCTATTGTTGGTGTTGTTGCTATTTTGCTGGGACTCTTAGTGGCTGCTGTGATCTACTGTGTGAAGAAAAGACAAGGTTGGGTTCATTTTAAAACAACTTTCTCTTTTTCTGCTTAGTAGCGGCTTCTCTTTAAAGTTATGACTATGAGTAACTAACACTAACAGTGTGCTTAAAAAGTCAAGACCTGAAGCTATACAGCAATGTAACACAGAAAGTAAAACTTCATAGAAATTCTCAAACAAAGAAACTGCATGTTATGGCTGTCATATCAAAGATATGTGTACAAAGGTCTCATTTTATTACACTGCAGTGCACAGTGTGATTATAGGTCACGTGGGAAACCAGTCTCTCTCTCTCTGTCATTATCAGGAACTGGTTTTTGTTAACTAAGTTAACTATTGTACAAGGAAGTAAATTAAATATCTCTCCAGGAATGCTCATGGTTCCACTTTGAAAAGCAAAAAACTAAACAAAAATACATTGCTGCTTCTCACTACGTTTTTCATAGAGAGCAAGACGCAAATACAGATGAAACAAGAGATAAAACCAAAAATGAAAAATTATAGACATTAGACACTAGAACTCCTCGCTGAAACAAGTTGCCTTGCTCAAGGACACTTTAGAATGGCAGCAATGATTGAAACAGAAACCTTTCTATATGAGACTTTCACTCAACTTTCTGCCTAATGATCCTAAAACAGCCTTGCCACACACAGATTATTTTACTAAATTGACGCTATTGTAGTTAAATAAATAATAATTTGCAATGCTAATGTAGCATCTTTGAAATTAATTAATATAACAGTTTCACATTATCTGTAGAGGTAAATGATGTAAAACCATGTTCATCCTAAAAACGACCTGACCTAATACAACATTGTTTATATTTCCAGAGAGAATGACTAAAACTTCTAGCAATTCCAAGGACTCAGGTAATACTCGATACCAAAATGCTATGACAATATGCTTTTAGGATCAAAATCAGAATTGTTTTATTCAGAACTAGATGGCACAGGTCTCCACCAGGCCAGGTCAGGTTATGGCCTCCTGGTGGTGGTTTTTGGACAGAATCTGGAGGAGTAATAGATTATTGCTATAGGTTTCATCTGCATCCATCCAGCTTTGTTTACAAAATAAAGAAAGAAAGGCAATTAAACAAGTCTGTTCAGTGTCTCAATTGGTCATCTTGGCAGGGTTGGCAGAGGAAGGCAGTCTTGGGGATGACGAGATGAAGAACCTGAATGGTATGATAATGTGTGCCTGTTTTTTAATAATAATAACAACAACAACATAACACTAACATAGTCAAGTTTCACATTTTCTAAAGAAAAATACTGTTTGGAATTTGTATGACATAATACAACATTGTCTACATTTACAGCAAGAAAGAGTGAAACTTCTAGAAATTCCAGCGACTCAGGTAAGACTAGTCTAAATTCAATCAACCAATCAACGGTTTGACAATATGTTTTTAGCATCAAAATCTGAATTATTTTATTTAGAATAAACTTTTTTTTGCTACAGGCTTTTATACAGTATGGAATTAGAATATCGACTTAAGGATTTCATCTGCATCCATTCAGTTTTGTTTACAAAAGAAATAAAGAAAGGCAAATCAACAAGTCTGTTCACAGTTCTTTCCCCTTTTTTCCAGGGTTGGCAGGGGAACGCGAATGGAAAGGTACTGTATGATCATGTTTGCCCTTCTCTACCTTTTCAAGTACAAACAAACATCCATAATTAAAAATAAAATGTAAGGTACAAAAAAATCACATAATTGATTCTTTGCCATTTTGAGAGTGAATGTTGAACTTATGGCCATATGTTGTTGTTGTTTTCTAAATATACTGTCACTGTACACAGATATTGCATTTTGTTAATGACTGTTACTTTTGATTGATTGTTTAAATACTTTATTAACAGTTTGCAATTAGTACAGTGGTACAGTTTTACAATGATTGTTAAAAGGATAACCCTAGGCCAGGGGCTTATTTAGATCCAGCTGAGTGCATTAAGCACTGCAAAACTCATTCATGGTTTAACTCTTCCTTTTCTTTGCAGATTCCAGTGAGTCCAGCAGGGACTCTGGTAATTACTTTCTATACCCTTGCATTTTTACTTCACTATAATATGATATTATTTAAAGGTAGAAGCTTGTGATGTATTATGATGCCAAGAAATACAATGTTTTTATTTCATGGTACTTTTGTGCTGCATACATACTGCTCTTTGTGAGGCTAGCAAAGTCTAGTGCAGTATTTCTCAAACTGGGTGCCATGACACCAGTCCAGCGGTATTTGATTAATTAAATGTTACAGTACAAAGTTATTTTCCATATAAGGAAGACAACTATATATTAACTCAAGTTGTCAATGCAGCGATAGTGCCAAGCTAAACAAAGCATCCAATATAGCCTACAAGTCCAAAGACATAAATATTTTAAGTAGTGATGGGAGATTAATAGGCAAACACATCGGTATCTGCCTATTTTGGCCTTAAAAGGATATATCTGTAATCGGTACCAGTGAAATAATATATCAGTTTTAGCAGATATTTTATTTTATAATTATTATGTTGGAAAAAAACAACAACTGAAAAAGCCTTTTGTTATGATGAAGACTGCAAATGATATCAATGTTTTCTGGGGAAGCTTTCAAAACAGTCAACAAGTTGGATTTTTTTTAAATAAGCCTTTTTTCTGAATGGCAAAAATGATTATATTTTCTTAATACAGAATGAGATCATATCGACATCGGTTATCTCGGTTATCTGCCATAATAGCAATTATTTATATCGGATATCGATATCGGCCAAAATGTCTCATCCCTAATTTTAAGAGATAGAAACCACAAAATGAAACAAAACTGTAACAAATAATTAGCCCAAAAAGAAACCAACCAACTATTAAATGCTGCTTTTCCTTCACTCTTCCAGCCCTCGGCTCTACCAGCTCCACCCCTGAATCCACCAGCCTCTTGGGGGGAAATGCTGAGTGACTGATAATACATAGCCTACTGCACCTGTGTAATTTCAGAATCAAAGTAGGGGATGTCGACAGAAATGATGACATGGGCTAAACCTAACCTTCTGATCCGGTCGGAAGCGGAAATAACTTTGTCACTGGTTTGTATAGTCATCAGGCCGGAACCACCAACCCGGAACCAGAATTACCCCAAATAATTCCTCACGATCAAGGGCATCATAATTTTAGGGCCTGCCCAATAAAACCCTTGATGCGGTGTAGGAATAGTTTTTTGATATATCCATCTTCTAATCCAATTTGTAGCAACTGGTGAGACTAAATTAGTAGATAGGTGATATGGACAAAATCATGCTCACTTGACTTCTTCCTAAAGTTCTTAAAATCTTTCATGTACACTTGTACAGTATACATAAAGTGACTTTCCCCAAGAACACCACATATTTTGTGCACTATACATTTTTCATTACCATGTCATTAAAAAATAAAAATAATTAACACCCTTTTTATATTGTTAATCGATACAGCATTAAGCTATGGCTTCAGCCTATACCTTTTGTCAATACAGGCAGACGTTTTTAATCCAAAGCGATTTACAGTAAGCATGAGGACGTAATACATCAAATGCATAGAAATAGTAATTTAGGATCATAGGTAAACCAATAACCTAATCATCTAAACTTTATCAGAAAATCACTCTGTACTCTGTATATCGAAACTATACATGCTAGGATGCCAGGTCTACAAATTAAGTTGCCATCTGTCTACATTTGCATTTGCAATTATTGGTCATAGGCTTATTGTTTGTTTGCTCTCATGTTTTTGTAATCAAATCAAATCAAATATTATTAGTATTGCAGTTGGAATATATTGATTTAGACCAACACAGATATTAAATTGTTTAATGATTTTATGATTTTCATGATGCAGTTTTATACAAATAAACTATGCTAATGGTTTGTTGTTGTCTTGATTAATTAGTAGGCTATATTGTAATGACTTTTGTCTGATTGCGCCTTGCGGCATGCTTAAAGAGAATGGCACATCGAGTGGCAAATCGAGTGTCAAAGCAAAATGCAAAGTGAGTTTAACATTGTTTAACGTTGTTTAATGCAATCAGATAGGACTTTTCTGTTTGAAACTTTGGATGTATGGGCTGTCAAGGCCAGAAAGTAGTTTTTTGCCACTTCCTGCATAACTTCCGGGTTTGGTGATGCACAAAGACTTTCAGGAAGCAGCAACTTCAGGCAGGAAACAACATCTGCATTGTAATTTGTAACGCATAAAATGATTGTAGGCTAATTCAAACATTCCAGCCACCTTGCCCGTTGGGATAAATTATTTGGAGTAAGTAGCATAGATCTACCGTCACTAGACGGCGCCAGAGTATACTGTTTTGAATACAACATGCATTTGACCAGTCCCAAATCAGCTGCTTACACGGGTTTATTGATTTCAGACTCTATCTTTCACTACCGTGCAGCAGGACAGGTGAATTGTCAATTAGCTGCTGCTAGAATCTGCAAATATAGACTATCGCTTTATTTATTTTTTACACCTCAAAATAAATGTGTTAGGAATACGATTGGACCTCACAGGCAAATATTACTTTATTTTAAGATTCAATAAAGAAGGTCTGTAACAGAAAAAAAAGAGCTAGGAATAGGATTAATTTAGCCTACTATATACTTTTCACCAGAACGCACTGGCTTGGCTACATTTGGACACCCTACAAGTGGATCGAGGTAAGCTGGGCATATTGCTTTTACAGTCTATGGCATATATGTTGTCCTGGTTGACAATGACAACGCACTCAGACTAGCAATGCAAACTCAGAACGTTTAAATGTGAACTTCTTTCAGTGTGGTTCAAAAATATGTTTCTTCTCCTGAATATGTGTTTTTTGTCTTTCTGTGCTTATAGTGAACAGAAGCAGACGGACATGGTAATCTTAGACACACAAATGGATGATTGTGGGAAATGAGTAATGATGATTGCAAGGTAGGCCTAGACAATTACACCCATGTGCCTGACTGACAAGTATAAAGAGGACACTCCATATACCTGGTGATGTAGGCCTAAATGCATCTTCCCTGTAACTGATGAAGTCTTCTTTCTGCACTTCCATTCCAGCCAAACAACTTTAAAACACGCACGCGCACGCGCGCACACACACACACACACACACACACACACACACACACACACACACACACACACACACAATTGCTTACACTTGTTTTTGTTCACAGGAAGTCACCAAGGCTTAATGGGGTTGGTGAAGTGAATGGTAGGTTTTACCAATACACTTAAGAAACAAACACACCTCAACACTCAATGATGAATAGAATATAGTTCACTGGAGAGGTGAACTGTGTGTGTGTGTGTGTGTGTGTGTGTGCATGTGTGTGTGTGTTTGTGTGTGTGTGTGTGTGTGTGCGCGTGTGTGCGTGCGTGCGTGCGTGCGTGTCTGTTTGCATGTATGGGAAAGGGAAACACCCAGGATTTAAACCATGGTCTGCCATACACAGGAAAACAAACATCCACCGCTCATGCAAAGGAAAATCTCACATTGGCTATTATGCTTATGAGCTGACAGGGCTACTCCATTACATTTGACCTGAGACAGTATACAGCTATTATTTGATTGTTGATGTGACGTGGTGACATTGACATGACATTGATAAAATAAGGTTCTGCAGGTGTTCCGGGGAGGAGTGTGGGACCTCAGAGTCCACTAAGGAGAAGCAGCAGAACCATCACACTTACAACCCGCCGCCAGAACAACATGTACGTACGACGGCATCGCCACAAAGAATGACATCCCATCATTTTCTTCATACAGTACATGAAAATAATTAACAATTGTACAGAAACTCAGAAAGTACACAATCCACTGAACATATTATGCTCTGTTGTGAAGATGTTTCTGTTCTGGGATCACAGTACAGTTTCATTGTGTCTTTCCAGCAATGCTGTCCTTAAAATAACTGGTGATGTGAAGAAGAAAGGGCGATTCAGCAAGACCAATGTAGGAGTAAAGCTTGCTCTCACTACTGCCACTATACTATACTATTACACACCACTACTACTACTACTACTACTACTACTACTACTACTATTGCTACTATCAATTAATCATGCAGTCAAAGACGGATTTTTATACTGTAGTCAGTGCCTTTTGTTCAGGCTGGACCTCAACAGGCTTTACATTGATCTCATTAAAAAATTCAGACATAATGTACTTCAGCATGCTTTTCTGATTTGTCTTGGTATTCCCTTGTGGTAAAGTTGAAGTGTCCCCTGGTTAGCACTTAGCAGGTAACAGTGTTGGGGCATGGGGGTATGAGTATAAACGTTGATGAAGAATGGTGTAGTAAAGGAAACACATTTTCAGTTTTGGAGCATCATCCAGTGTGCAGACCTCAGAATTTTTTTCTATTATTCTAACCTAGGCCCGGTAAGAGCAGTTTGCATGATTAATTGAAAAAAGATTGCGATTTAGATTCAGAATGCACTAGTTCGCTGTCCAATTCATTTTAGTTACTGTTATGTTTTTGCTATACAAGACAGAGACTTAAAGAGAGGTTTAAATCAAGCACTTTGATGCTGTCTGTTTAAACTAAGCCACAGTATTGGCTTCAGGTGCCACATTATTTATGTAGTAATGTTCAGCAACTATAGACTAAAGACAATAAATATTTTCATGGAAAGAAATAATAATCGTGTGAGAATCGTGATCTCAATTCTTGTGGAGGGAAATTCCTCCACAAGAATCCTCTCAGCCAGTGGGTTGAGACTCCATGCAGAGCATGTCCCTTAACTGTATCTTACATGTTATTTATGCTGGCAGGTTGTACCTCATCCCGCTCTGCTGAATCCTACTACCAGAACCACACCACATCAGAGGACTTGGATGGTAACAAAGATGCCAGCTGGCTCCTCACTCCCCATGACACGCCACGATCTGAATGTGAGTTACATTACCACTATTCTCTCGAGACAGACTGTTGACTCGCATCAATAAGTTCAAAGGAAAAGAGGGCACTGTTTTTCCTTTATTTTTTGACGATGGGTTCTCAGATTGCATTACCACTGACCCTTTTATACTAAATGACACTATTGTACTACTGTCTGGACTCTGGAGCATTGTGTCATTGTATCAGCAAGTGTAATAACTACTTGTAATTGTAGTAATATAATTATTTGTGTAGCATTTATTGAAACATTAGAAACTGCAAGATCAGAGTAAATGTCATGAACCTTAGTCAAATAATATGGTCAAGTAACTAGAGTGCCAAATGGCGAAAGGGCCTTTCTGTGTGGAGTTTGCATGTTCTCCCTGTGCCCTCTAGGGTAGGTACCCTCACAAAAACATGCAGTAATCCTGGTCTCTAAACTACCTCCCCCTGGCCAGCCTGATGGAGGGGAAAGGAACTGGTTGGAATAAAGTGTTCCATCCACGCGCTACGTCTGGCCGGAGAACCTCCAGTGAAAAGAAGCAGCTTAGACTCCTCATGCATAGAAAGAAGCATGAGGTCAGTCCACTGCCCTCCTCAGGTTGGCAGAGGAAGTGTAGCGCCCAGGATTACATTAGATAATTGACACTGGGTGAAAAAATGGGTTGCAAAAATCGTGAGATAAAAATGTATATACAAAACAAATAAACTCAATTTCTACAAGGTGAATTTGGGAGAGAGATATGTGTCAAATATATGCAGATGTGTAGGCAAGACGGGAATACATTTAGTTGAACTGGAACATACAAGTGAGGTGAGGAAGAAAGGCAGGATATTTGGAGGTACACACGATATTCATAAACAGGCCACCATGACACAGCCATGCAGGTCCATCCTGTGTCTGTCTCTGTTCCACTTGCATCCATTCCATTGAGCTCCTCCCTTCACTCCGTCTCTCCCCCTAACCCACTCCACCCACACCCTCGCCTCTACAGCTCGTATGAAAAAGCGGCACAAACATCCACGAAAGACCAAATGGAGCAATGGCATTATACAGAAAGGCGTGAAGACGAAGATGAAACCACCCAACCACCCTTCCTCCTCCACTCCAAATGAGCAGATTGGTGGGATGGAGGCAGAGAGGGGAGAGACCCCAACCAGAGTAACAGGTGTGATGCCCCACACACATTATAGACACACAGTATGTGGTTGCCTGCACCTGCCTAATTGTCTCCCTATAGGTGAGCCTGGGTGGGGCACATCTTGATTGCTCATTGGAGAGCACCTGGGCCCGGTGCCTCCAGTGAGCTATAAAAGCAATGTCCCTGCCATTCACTCAGAGAGATCCAGAGGAGGCAGACCTGCTGTCTGGGCCTCCATTCCCTGCATGCTTGCCTCCATGTTCTACTGATATTATGTCCACCTTATTCTTTCCATCCACACACACACCACACCATGTTCCACACATCCATCACCACCACACCACTGATTACTGACTCCACACCTTATAGGATTTGTTGCTTGATTATGTTCTCCAGTTCAGTTATAGTTAAGTTAATGTCTAGGCCTATTTTACAATAAATATATACTTTGTTCAACTTTCGACTGTCTCCTGCTCCTCATCTTTGTCATGGCAAGAGCCAGCCATGACAAATGGGGGCTCGTCCGGAAGTGTGAGTACTAAAACTTTCAAACTTTAATTTTTAGTTTGAGTTGTTATCTAGTAGCGGCTATTAAGGCCTAGTGGTTGTTGCGCGCACGGTTTTGACAGCCGTTCTGAAGTAAATTGGGGTATCCCCGTGACGTACTGTAGAGCGGGGCCAATCAGAGCCGGAGGTTGGGAAGCCTGGCTCGGGATTCCCTTTTTGTCTTTTTTGACACGGACTTCAAATTGTTTGGGGCGGGCGGGTGCGGTCTTGTGTTTGACTCTCCGTAGCCGCTGCTATTTCTTTTGTTTTCCGTTGGGTGTTCTATGTTGAGCATGGAGTTATTTGGATGAATCATAAATAATCATACACGTTTGGTGACACATCGAACGTAAGTTGGGCAGAGTACTCAAACAAATATAGGAGCTATACTGCATTGTCCCGTGTGAGGCTTAGCCACGGAGTTGCTTTAAACTTTCGTGGGTTTGTTATTTTTCTTATAGTGTTGGGGGAACGCAGTAGCAGCATTGGGCTCGGGAGCACAGTACGTGGCTGACGGCGCAATTATTAAATGGTTGCGTTGTCCCCATCGTATAATTAGTGCATCAGTACCCCTGCCGAACCCCATGAAGAGCTAGGGTGAGGTAGATAAGCTTTGGATAGGCAGATAGGGGACGCTCTTTTTGTTTGGGTTGCTCTGTGTGAGGTTACGTCGCTGTGTTATTTAAATTGTGTATAGATAGCCAAACGTTATGATGGCTGAAATTGATGATTTTGTGGCATCGCCGTCAGTTGAGTTCTTAAATGACTGTACAAAGGAACAGTTGTTTGATATTGCTGACCACTACCACATCGACCTTGGGGACAGGAGACGCAGATTGTATACGCTAAGACTAATATTAATGGCCGGTTTGGAAGACATAAATGTTTTGCCGTTGGAGCCTGGGGAAACAGGGGAGGGGGGCGCTGAGCCACTACCCATTAAATGTGTCCAGGCAAATCCAAACTTTTCTTTTGAACAACAGAAGGCGCTTATGCTTATCCAGTTGGATATGGATAGGGCGAGACATCAGGGTGAAACTGAGAGGGAGAAAGTTAAACTGGAAATGGAGAAAATGAGATATGACTTGCAGAAGGAGAAGTTGGAGCTGGTGAGAGAGGGTAAAATGGATCAGGCGTTTTTGAACAGTGGAGGGAGAGCCCTTAGTTCAGAAAACAGGCAGTTTGATTTGGTGGGTAATTTGAGGTTGATGCCTAAATTCAATGAGAGGGAACCTGAAACTTTTTTTTCACTGTTTGAAAGACTGGCAGACTCGAGAGGGTGGCCTGATGCGGATCGGACTGTGATGCTGCAGTGTGTTCTAACGGGGAGGGCACAAGAGGCTTATTCGGCGTTGTCGGTGACTGACTGTTTAAGTTATGCCACCGTTAAGGCTGCTATTCTTAAGGTGTATGAAATGGTGCCTGAGAGCTACCGTCAGCGGTTTAGAAATGGCAGAAAAGACGAGAAACAATCATACTTGGAGTTTTCACGGCAGATGGTGCTCAACTTTAATCGTTGGCGTGTTGCTGCAGGTGGAACGACATGCGAGACATTGTGCGACTTGGTGCTGTTAGAACAGTTTGGTAGAGCAATCCCACAGCGAGTAGCGACCTTTATCACTGAACAGCAGGTTAAAACGGTGGGGGAAGCTGCCGCATTGGCTGATCAGTATGTGTTGACGCACCGAGACTGGGACCCACGGGGTGCCCAAATTACGCATGGGGAGAACATTGAATCCAACCATGGGGACGGCGGTCGCGGCGCACCTTTCAAGGGAAATGTTAACACGGAGGACGGGAAAAGTTGGGCTGCTCGTGACGGTGACAGAACATGTCACTTTTGTGGAAAGAGAGGTCATATCAAACCAAACTGTTACGCATGGAAACAAAGAGAAACAACAGAGGTGAAGTCAACTGCGGCTTGTGCGCCGGTGTCATATGTGAGGTCGGTAAGTCCTTTACATGAGAGCGGGAGTAGTCTCGGCGGTGTAGATGAGGCGTATCGACCGTTTGTGGAAAGGGGGTTTATCTCTCTTGTGGGCTCACAGGAAAAAGTGCCTGACAATTCTGAGAGACACGGCGGCGCAGGGCACGTATGTTCTTGACTCAGTCCTACCATTCTCTTCACAGTCGGCTACAGGGCGTGTCATGTTGAGCCGTGGTATGGGCATGGCCACAATCCCTTCTCCTATACACAAGCTAGATCTCGAGTGTGGTCTGGTTCAGGGCGAGGTGGAGGTGGCGTTGCGCGCGGCGTTGCCTGTGGCTGGGGTTGATGTTCTCCTGGGTAACATGCATGCTGGGGGAAGTGTGTGGGGAAATGTGTCATCACCAGTACTGTTAAATCGGGCGGGTTCTCCTGAGCCTACCAAAGATGTCATTGTAAATTCTAAAGTGAAAAGGAAGCGTTCATTTGGCCGACGGGCTGAACGTCGGGAGTTCAGACCCGGCGAACACGTGTTGGCTCTTTTGCCTTTCCAAGCAAGGCTCATGGGGCCATACACTGTTGTCGAGCGTGTGTCTAAAGCCAGCTACATAATTTCCACTCCTAATCTACGCAAAGCAACTCAGTTGTGTCATGTAAACCTGTTAAGGCTTTGCTATGAGTAGTCAGTCAGTCAGTCACCATGTGTCCTTCTGCTCAGTCAATGGCAGTGACTGAGTAGAGGACAAACTATTTGGTGTCTATATTTATGGTGCTTCATGATGTTCTCTAATACTTGGTGTCTCTGTTTTTTTTAGTGCACCTGGGTTTGTGACCTCTGGCCTGTCCTGCTCCCTGGTGGCCGTATTGCTAGCTAAAAACCAGATCCAGTCATTGAGGGGGGAGGAGAGTCCAGGGTGTTGCAGGGCCAGAGTGCTGAGTGTTATTGCACTCTAGAGTTCAACATATTAACGTTTACCTTGAATAATGTGTTAACCTGTTTTGCGTACATATCTTGTTTTCCTCATTATAGACTATCCTGTCTCCGGCTCTCTTAAATCGCTCCTGTATACAAGGTTGCTGAGGCTGGGGGCAGGATGGTGTGGCAAAGTGGGGAGGCAGGTATCTATGGGTATAGCATACAGGGGGATACTCGTTTGGTAAGCCTTGTTGCATTGTTAAGTATTTTAATATGTAGGAAAACCATGGTAAAAGCTAATGTTAACATTATGTAAATGTGATGGATATAATGCACTTAAATGTAAAATGTAAAATCATTTGGTTAATGGAATTTTACGTTAATTAACCTTGTGTACATTTGATTGATATAAAGTGCACTTACCGGTAGTTGATTTTGTTTTGTTTATGTGTTTGATTAACTTGTAGTCCATTAATTTCATGAGAAGTGGGGAATCATGGTTCCTAGTGGGACCACGACCTTAAGGGGGGGGGTGTGATGCCCCACACACATTATAGACACACAGTATGTGGTTGCCTGCACCTGCCTAATTGTCTCCCTATAGGTGAGCCTGGGTGGGGCACATCTTGATTGCTCATTGGAGAGCACCTGGGCCCGGTGCCTCCAGTGAGCTATAAAAGCAATGTCCCTGCCATTCACTCAGAGAGATCCAGAGGAGGCAGACCTGCTGTCTGGGCCTCCATTCCCTGCATGCTTGCCTCCATGTTCTACTGATATTATGTCCACCTTATTCTTTCCATCCACACACACACCACACCATGTTCCACACATCCATCACCACCACACCACTGATTACTGACTCCACACCTTATAGGATTTGTTGCTTGATTAT
Organism: Protomyctophum bolini; assembly: GCF_963924005.1. NCBI lineage: Eukaryota > Metazoa > Chordata > Actinopteri > Myctophiformes > Myctophidae > Protomyctophum > Protomyctophum bolini. Next base: position 15,001,852 of record NC_137878.1, read on the forward strand.
GTTCTCCAGTTCAGTTATAGTTAAGTTAATGTCTAGGCCTATTTTACAATAAATATATACTTTGTTCAACTTTCGACTGTCTCCTGCTCCTCATCTTTGTCATGGCAAGAGCCAGCCATGACACAGGACCCATTCTAGAAAATGGCTGCCATGGTGACTCGCTGGATGAGAGCTCCACCTCTCCATCGGGGAGCGTAAACTGGGGTGGCGAGGGAGAGCAATCCACTCATGCCCCAGCTGTGAACGGGTTACACCTGGACCTGGCCCCCTGGGATGGCCCAGAGCTGTATGAGGTCCCTGGGGTTCAAAATGGCATTCACGTCACTACCCAGAACCATCCGCTGGTGAATGGGAACCACCGGCTGGAGCCATTGAACTCTACGCGCCGTATTCCCCCTCAGCGAGCCCATTTTACGAGGGGGAATGGGGAACTCTTGAGTGAAATGGGTCTGTATATGCTATTCATGGGATGCTTTTATGCAAAGCTCCTTCACAGCTTGAATGCAATACGTACTGGGGTTGTACCAGTGGGATTTGATCCCACAGCTACTAATGGTACTAATAATACCCCTGGTGGTATTAGTGCTATGCTTTTACCACTGACCTAGGCTACACCTGCAGGACCATGCCTGTAACCTGCTGCTGGCTGCTGCAGCTCCTAAGCAACGGTGATCAACAAAGAAAGCTGACCCTGCCTCTCTCTCTCGCTCTCTCTGCTTTCTATGCAGCATATAAATGGATAGTGCGGTTAACATTGTGTTGCCACTGCTGTTGTGCAAGCCTCTACAAGCAAAGACTCCAAGCCATGAATGCTTTTTGTATTCATGCACGTTTTGGTTCTGAGCCAAGTTACAGGCTTTTGCTAAATACTCTACTCACCACATGGGAAGTTGGGAACATAATGACAAAAACTTTCTACCCAGCTCTTTCTTTTATGTCCTTTAGTCATGTTTCACGCAGTGTATCTAGTCTAAAGTGTAGAAGATCCAGTCTGAATGTGTGTATTAAGTCACACAGAGTAATTTATATTATTTGAAAAAGTGTCAAAGAAATAGACCTTAACCCCCATGAGGCTATGATATTTATTTCACAGTGGCAGACAGTACCCAGGGCTAATGTCTTTGCTGAAAATAGGGAGCTTTTGATCTGCTACTTTCATTTGTCTACTTTTGCCAAATGTTCACCAATAGAATGACATGCCCAGAGTAGGGATGCTAGGATTCAAGTGGTTAATTGTTTCTCCCTCTGAAATGCACAATACTAACACTAGCTGCTATAATATCATAGTATATATTCTATACATTTCCTCCCAAACTTTGTACAGTATTTGTGGTATCCAACTCAGCCATAGCCATCTACTGTTTACTAGGCAATATTAATTTGCTTTAACTCCTTTACCTCCTTGCCACCCCCTTAGAGTATCGTACGCAGGAAACGCACAAAACCTTGGACACCCAGCTCAATGAGATGCCAGCACCTCTGGTAGTCGTCCATGACAAACTCAGGGTGAGCAGAGTGTGTTAGTATGATAGTGTGTTTTGAAGAGAGGGTGTGTGTGCGTGTACGTGTATGCGTGCATGCATGCGCACCGCAGATCTGTCCAAGTGTGAGTGTGTAAATGATCTCGTAATAGTCACCTGGCTGAATCGATTTGCTTCAGACAACTTGTGCAATTTAATTAGTGACTCTTCATGTCTGGAAGAGATATTTATCAGTTCTATTAAAGCTGCATATATTTTGTGGTCACATGTCATGTACACCTAGCATTTTGAGAGCCCTGTACTGTACTGGGACCAGTGAAGCACACACACTAGTCAGTAGTCAGTAGTGAATGTCTCTTAGTCCACGACTCCACAGTAATATTTTCAGTCATATTTTCAGTTTTTTGTTCGGTGATCCAGCCTCTGGTAAAAATATATATATAAAACAATATTTGGCATGGGGGGGGGTTACGTTATAATAATTGTATATTATTTTTCATAGATCGTAGTGCAGACTATGGCTAACGGCTGTCATTGTCTTTTTTCATCCCTTGCCAGAACCTACATAGGAGAGTTGTGTTGAAGACAGATGGCATGAATGTGTGCCAGTTGGAGAAACTGTACACTTTGCTGGCACAGTGCATCTACAGGCAACGTAAGAATTACAACAAGGCCAGACTCATACAGGTGGGCTCCGTTTAAAGGGAAAATATATCGTACCCTTTACAAGTGCTGTGAGATTTCGGGCTACATGCTCTTCATTAGACTACTAATTAAGGCCCAAACCGCACTAATGATTCACCATGAAACTCTTGCAACCAAACGGTTGCGAGTAGTTGCATGTAGTTGCATGAAACCATTATCATCAATGGCAGTTGCAAGGAGTTGCATTGATGTGAGATGTTCTTAAAACTGTTTTGTTGCAAGGAGTTGCATTGGTGCGGTTTATGTCAGGCCACGTGACCTGCCTGACATAGGGTGTGGAACTGTCGATGTGCATGTCGTTCTATTCTTTTCAACAAAAGTTAAACTCATACAGGTACAATACTAAAAGTGGTTATTTAAGTTAATTACTAACATGCACACTAGCTGGTGATTAGAGAGGTTGTCCTGTAAATTAATGAATGGCCACGGTTGACCCTCCCTGGTAGGACACTTGCACTCCTACCTGTTCCATAACAATACGAATTTCACCTAAATCCCTGAAACTGGATTTTTGTAGCAAATTATGTTCCTTCCTGCCCTGATGATGACCTGAGGTCGAAACATGTTGGCTTTTTAACTAATATAGCCTGTTCTCCTCTTTAAAATTTGAGTGCTCGGATCGTCAATGTTAATTTTGCGCCACCCATTATAAATTAGACTGACTTCCTTTGTCATTTTTGCATTTAATTTATGATTTTCCTCTCTCTAGGAAATGAAGAGAGAAATCGACAAATTTTCCTGATGTCCAATGTATTATTGCCATTTATATTTTGCAATAGTCTTGTGACTCTTGTCCTAAAATTGCCTAATATATGGAAATGTATGGTTGTGTGTATTTGTTGTATATTAGTTATTAATTTTTTAGCTTATTTATTATTTTAGTGATTTGATGCACTGATCGGTTGGTACAATTTTGTTGTACATGTTACAATGACAATAAATCTTATTCTGAAATACTTTTTATTAGTACTAACTACTTTTTATGTTTATTATTTGACTATGCCATATCCATGTTATGTGCTCACTTGATTATTTGCGTGTGCTCTATTCTCCTGAAAAGTGGATGTATTAAGACTTTTATACTCATGATATAGGCTGACAGTTATTCTCTTATTTGTAGTGCTTGGCTGGCTCACATATCTGAAAACAACTTGTATGAATTATTATACAACTGTTTTTGAAAATATTGATACCTTGAACTGCCATCCTGTTTTATTGTTTCTATGTGTACTGTGGAGTCGCGCCACCAGAGTGATAAGTACGTTCCCATGGTAACAAGCCAAACACCTATGTCACAGACGCGGAAGACAGCTAGACCCGCCTGCGGGCGACCGGGCGTGTCATAGAGGCTGTCTACTATCCTTCTAGATTTTTCCAGACCTGAGCAGACAAGCACGGCCATTTTCCGCTGTCTGCTGGCGTCTTTTCCAGGTTTTTAGACAGCTGGTGGATGGAAAAGAAGCTCCACCCACGCATGCTGGGGCAAGCGTTTCCGGGAATCAGGCCCTAGCCACACTGTGGATGAGACTGGGTCATGGATGATGATGAGTTGTCGAATTCACTAGCCGCACTATTTTACATGTCAAATAATGTAATAAATGCATGTGTATTATTCTCGCCTTCTCTGCTCTTTCAGTGATCCTGGAGGGGATGTGAACGGAACACTGTCTCCCCCACTCCCAGTGAGCTGTGGCGTTCCACAAGGAAGCATACTAGGGCCTTTACTGTTCCTAATATATGTAAACGACATGACAGCTTGTGACTGCAACATGTTCCTGTTTACAGATGACTCAGCACTGCTGGTCTCAGACAGGAACAAACTCCAGGTTGAAAAGCCCCTCAGCTCTGAACTCGGTAGAATCTGCACCTGCGGCTCCCTGGTAACAAACTATATTTACACCTGGGAAAAACTGAATCCATTCTCTTTGGATCAAATAGCAATCTCAGCAAGGCAGATGGCTTCTTGGTTAATGGTTAGAGTGGGTGACTATTATCGCACAAAAATATGAAATTACCTAGGTTCTATCCTGGAGGCAAATCTTTCCGGTGATAAAATGGCCACCAACGTAATCAAAAAGGTTAACCAAAGAACAAGATTCCTACAGGATCTCCTCACTGGTCAACAAAAACACCTTGAAGACCCTGATAGGAACACTTGTACAAGGTTTCTTCGGCTATGCATGCACCTCAAAGGCTCCAGCCTTCCCAAAACAAACTGGTCAGGCTAATACTTGGCCTCACTCCCCGAACCCACCTCACCCCTGCCCATTTTGACAGGCTGGAATGGCTTAGGGTTAACGACAGAGTACAGCATCTTGCAATGGCTCTGGTCCACAAGATTCACTACACCAGATACCCATGTACCTGTCTAAATACTTCCTTAACCGTTTTTGTATAATTTAGTTGTGCTTGAAATGTACCTATATTCTGAAAACTGTTAATAAATCCATCAATCCATCAGCCAATCAATCAATCAATCAAAAATCATAATAGGCAGCCAACTACCGACTGTTATTTTGAAAAACACTGTCCCGGAAGTTATGTCATAAACGGCGCTCGACTTTTCCTCCGAGGTGGAAAGCCTGGTGACGCGAGGTTAGCGCCGCTCGACAGCCGAATTTGCCGAATACACACAAAACATGCCCATCATCACCACCATCGGTGGTGAACTATCATCAGTGTGTTGCTGTGTGTGGTGTTTATAATGCACACCACGGGGGGTACAAAGTAAAAGAATGCGCGACGGGCAGCGCGCGACGGTGAACAGTGAACACATGAACCAGAGCTGTGAGACCGTGTGAGACACACAGATGTGCTGCTCGTCGCGTCGCCGCCTGACGCCAGGTCTAGCTACGTTGAAGGAAGGCGGAAGACTGTGCGTTTCGCTCCCCCCCCACCCCCCCGGAGAACAGACCGACGCTAGCATGCTAACGGCTAGCTGTTTGCAAACACAATGATGTGTGTTAACAACAACAACAACGGCACAAGGTAACAAAACACACACGCCACATGTGCATAGATAATATACGTTGAAGAGACGTAGTGGTGGGTTGCGTATGAATATATTATTAACAGTTTACACACATTGACACTTCTTGAGAGAGAGAGAAAAAAAAATAGACGTTCCCACTAAATGTTAGCTAACGTAGTTGTTGGAAAGAGGATGTTGTGATTGTTCCTGTTTTCAGTTGTTGTTCTCCTGGCTGAAAACGCATGCCAAGTTAGTAACAATCTGTTGGTTCAACTCTCTTATTGACAGTGTAATAAATTGGTATATTGGTTCCATTTGTGCACTGTCAGATTTGCAAATGGATAAATGAATGCCACACAGCAATGTTGCATGACTTACTCAACAGATGACAGATGTCAATATGCATTTCATTTAGTGAATATTTAATTCTTCTCCTCATGGCCAACTACATGTCCAAGACCATGTATACATTATACAAAAATAGGGACAGCTTTTTGTTTTCAGAAGGATACGACGTCGTACGTATATAGTAGTAACGTGTTGGTGGCATATTTAGAAACAATCACTTTATTTAAATGTGTGGTGTGGTGTGCCAGGCGGCACATCAATATTATGCAGTTTCATATTACACACCGAGACATTATTGAAAATGCATCCAGGGTCAATGCAAGTTAACAGCTTAGTTGGAGAATGATACTATGAGGCTTCACACCAAAATGTCACTATTTAATGTTTGTTTTACAGGGGTGAATTTTTGTATGCCATAGTTTGCATTTGATACAAGTTTGATTGCGTAACATGACATTGATCATGCATCATTTATGCCCATGAAGCAAATTAATCTGAACCACTGCAGCACTTATTTCAAGATAAATCAAAGTCTATAATAGATTCCTTTAACCAGTAATATTTCAAAACAATTAAGTCCCCAGGACTTTTTTGTGTTAACCGTTTAGCCTGTTCTTTTTTACTGTACCTTGTGCTGTTTGCATTTCTGTCTAAAATATTCATTCAATCAATCAATCAATCAACATTCAATTAAAATGTATTACATTTATACAATTATTATTATACATTGTTGATGTAGACAGGACTAACATTTGTAGGATAGACTTTACAATATCCAACAGATTTTAAGGAACCCTCCAGTTCAAACTAGCTTAAAGGATAACTTCAACCAGGGTTCATGTTTTAGGATGTTATTAGAGAAAGTAAAAGATGAGTGTTAAATGTTTTTCATTTGCTGCTTTCTTTCATTTTAACGATTTTGACTATTTTTGATAGGGGGGCAGGGGCATTCGAACAAGTGGCTAAATATGTATTTTTGTAAAAACAAATACGGCTTTCTTTATTATTATTTAGTAAATAATAATAAAGAAAGCCGTATTTGTTTTTACAAAAATAGTAAATAATATTTACTATAGTCCTACTAGACCCCAAATTACATCTGGCCACAAAAGATCACGGGATCTATTGAATGTGAAGTGGGGGAGTTGACAAACTGACATATTGAGCCTACGACACAGTATATGACATCCTCCTAATATCTCCCTTTACATTCAGTAGATCCTGTAATCTTTTGTGGCCATACTTTCCTGGGGTCTAGGACTATAGTAAATAACAATAAAGAAATCGCTGTGAGAAATTGTAAAGCTAAAATCGCTAAAATGAAAGAAAGCTGAAAATGAAAAAGAATTAATGCTCATCTTTTACTTTGTCTAATAAAATCCTAAAACATGGACCTTGGTTGAAAAAAAAATCACACCCGTGTGAACTGAGTGGTGCAATTCCCCCCCCACACACCTCTCTCTCTCTCTCTCTCTCTCTGTCTCTCCATGCAGCACTATCCCTCTCTCTGTTTCTGGCAAACAGCGCCCCTACTGGTACTCATTATGGTGCTCATTAACACATACATAGGTGAACACATAGGCACATAGGCGGACACGGACATTGCTGTTGTATAGAGCGTCGCAGTCCCACCCCCTTTCAGAACGACGAGTAGCCCAGGAAATGAATCCCAATGCATTTTTCCCATAGGCTTTTCTTAAAGTATTTATTTAAAGACGGTTACGCCGCGGACAAAGCCAACTCGGAACGTGACAAATCATGACAATGAAAAAATACTATACGAAAAAAATACTATATAATAAATACTTTAAGAAAAGCCTATGGGAAAAATGCATTGGGATTCATTTCCTGGGCCACTCGTCGTTCTGAAAGGGGGTGGGCCTGCGACGCTCTATTGCATTGGAGTGGTTGCACCACTCAAAAATATCGTGTGTATTTTGTTAGCAAGGGTATAAGTATTTAAATATTTCTGCTAGGTTTCAGCTAGTGTTCTTCTACTTCTACCCCATTTCAGTCATTTCTCACAGCTCATTCTCTGGAAATGTTCTACTAACTACAAGCATCAGTTTGCGATTAGTCTACAGTTTGCTCTCAACGTTCAGTGGAGCAAGTTGCATTTTTTCCAGAGAGCAGAAATGTCTTTAAAATAATCAGATTGTTTTGCCATTCTTTCGCACAGGAATTGAAGATTAAACAGTGATTAAATACACATTTGATCACACATGAGCCGCCCTGCTTTTATGGCGCTACAAGAAACCTTAGACGGTTCAAACTAAGTCACGGCTTTGAGTCACTCCAGCGGCAAACGCAGCACCCCAGAGAGAGAGAGAGCACACAGCCAGGATGGCTAGCCGGAGGAAGACCACCACTCCCTGCATGGTGCCTCCGCGAGAGGCCCAGGACTCGGACCAGGAGATGGAGGACATGGCTGCCGCCGAGGAGGCGCACGGCAACAACGGGACTAACGCCGGAATGCCCGCGGACATTTCCAATGAGAAGGGTCACGACGAGGACTCGGGGGGTAGGCAGGTGTCGGACCACTACATGGACTCAAACATGGCAGAGGGAGGCTACGAGTGCAAGTACTGCAGCTTCCAAACGTCGGAGCTCAACCTGTTCACCGTGCATGTGGACACGGAGCATCCGGACATAGTGCTCAACTCCTCCTACGTCTGCATGGAGTGTGACTTCCACACAAAGAGGTAGTAGGAAAGTGTGTGTGTGTATGTGTGTTAATAACCACAACTTTGAAGGTGTAGCGAAGCAGAGACCCTTCCCTCCGCTTGTAATTTCTTATTCTATTTTATTTACTGTGTATGTGGGACATTTCTGGGCATCAACCTTTTGGGCAGTAGGTGCACGTTATTGCTTGGTGTTGTTGAGCCAGAAAGCCAACTTTGAATGTTGTTTTTACAAACCGCAACTGACAATTCCTGCTCATGAATTTAACGTAACTGAAATGTAAAACATGCCGTTCATCTCCCGCCCCATCCCCCCAGGTACGACGCCCTGATGGAACACAACTCGCGGCACCACCCTGGCGAGGACAACTTCATGCGGACGATGGTGAGGCGCAACAACCAGACTGTCTTCCAGCAGACGGTCAACGACCTTACGTTCGACGGCAGCTTCGTCAAGATGGAGGAGGACGAGGTGGAGGTGGAGACGTCCTGCCGCGGCATCGCCCTCAGCAAGACCCCCATCATGAGGATCAAGAGCAGGGCCGAGCCCAAGAAGTTTGTCAGCAGCGCTCACAAACTGTCCGCCGACGATGTCATCAAGGTGGAAAGCGACGACGAGGATGAAGACGACGACGATGACGACAAGGGGCCTCCCACCCTCTCCCCCGCCCCGGTTTCCGCGGTCGCTCCCTCCCCTCGGCTCATGCCTTTTTCCACGGCGACGCCGATACAGGTCCAATCTGTACAGCCGAACATCATGATCGGCGGCCACAACATGCTCCAGTTCAAGACCAACGCCACCTCAGGCTATGGCGGTGCCACCATGCTGCCCCCGGGCACACTTGCTCAGGTTCTGTCTGCCTTACAGAACCAGCAGAACAGTAGCGCCCAGACTCAGACCCAGCTCCTCATCCCCATCAGCAGCATCCCCACCTACAACACCGCCATGGACAACAATGTACTGCTGGTCAGCGCATACAACAGGTACTGCAGCATACACAGAGGGGTGCTTGTGCAGGTCTGGAAAAGTGTGGAATTATGAATTGCTGTTTTCCAGACCTTGAAAATTATGGAAATGTGTGTTGAAAGTATTTTGCACATAGAGCATGCATAAAAAAAGATATAAAAATCTGAAAATTGTCCACATGTGCACTCTAGTGTTCGTTTTCATAATTTCTGGCATTGCATTTTCTCATGTCATGCAAAATGTAAATTGTACTTGTGGCGGCACATGTACTAGCATCACCCCATTACATGTTGAAAAACAAGTTAAATAAAGTGGGTCATTGTTTGGATCAACCCACATATAAAACCTTACACTCCTGTCCCCAAGTAAACACTAAAGCATTTATGCAAAGTTTTCACTAAATAAATTGACATTCATTGCCATTGCCACCAGCATTGGTCAGCCATCTACTGGGGAAAATGCCAATTCTCCCTGCCATTGCTTTGAGATAACCGCCGGTGATCAGAACGTCAGAATCCCATGAAAAATACACACTTGAAAGAGTTTGGAAAAAAATCTGGAATTCTTATTTGGGAAATGGCGAACACTGTTATATACTGTAGGAACGCATCCAAGGTGATGGAAGCACAGTAAGACATTGAGAGACATGTAATGTATGCATGTGAGATTTATATATAGAGCAGTTAATAATTTAGTATGGATACAGGCCCAAGTTGCTGTTCCTCATTTACAAAATTCTTCTGTGTTTTAATATCGAGGTGAAAGAGGAAAAAGGAGTATTATTGTCACAGACAGTACATTTGCATTGAAGGGAAACGCCTAATGATACATTACTCTGTTACTGTACTATGGCGTAACTTGACAAAATGAACAGATCTCCAAGCTGACAAGTGACAATGCATTGCATCTCATTGCTTGCTTGTCAGCTTGTATATCTGGTGTTTTTGGCAAGTGAGTGCCATGCGCGATGGCTTTTAAGATCCACTTATGAGAGTGCAGTGAATAAAGTATTGCTCTTTGCTAAATGACAGGAAACCTGCAGTTTATATTCCACATCGATGATATCACTGGTAGTCAGGTTTCTGAACTGTCCACAACCCTCCTTTTAGAGTAGACAAAAACATATTGTAATTAGTGAGGACCAATTAGAAAATGTGTGAAGTACTTTACAGGATCTCCTCACTGGTCAACAAAAACACCTTGAAGACCCAAACAGGAGCCCTTGTACAAGGTTTCCTCTTCTATGCATGCACCTCCTGGTACCACAGCACCTCAAAGGCTCTTAAAACTAGGCTCCCGACTTCCCAAAACAAACTGGTCAGGCTACTACTTGGCCTCACTCCCCGAACCCACCTCACCCCTGCCCACTTTGCTTAGGGTTGACAGGGTTGACAGCATCTTGCAATGGGTTTGGTCCACAAGATTCACTACACCACCAAGATACTGTACCTGTCTAAACCTCCTCAATGTCAACGAAGTTCACACCCACAACACCAGAGGGAGTTCAACAAACCATGTGCAACCCAGATTCGGCACAAACGAGGGACTAAATTAATTTCGCTCCTATGGCACCAAAATGTGGAACGCCCTACCAACAGCCATTAAGACATGCGAATCCCTTGACTCATTCAAAACCGCTCTCAAAGGGCACCTACGGACACCGAACAGCTGCAATTCGAAACTGCCCCCCGTAAAATCTGAATCCCCCTTTACTCCTTACTGTTTGTTTCTTTTCCTTTTTTACCTCCTTGCATGATTTCCTATTTTCTATATAGAAGTGTATATTTGTTCGTCTCTAAATGTTCTGATGAATTGAAAATGTGGACCCTGTTGTAAACCAGTGTAATGCTTTATCAGTGTGTCGTCCACAGTAACACTCTTTGTCTTGAGTTGTGTGTTCATGTGAAATGTACCCATTCTGAAATAATAAATATTTCAATCAATCAATCAATCACAGGACCAAATAATAATAAATCATGACAGGTTATTATGCAAGCCTGATGATTCTGTCCTGTAGAACACAGCAACTTGAATGTTGGGCACAGAAACATTTTTGTTGGAGGTTTGGCTGTAGTCTACTGTAATTGATTTGTTGGAGGTTTGGCTGTAGTCTACTGTAATTGATTTGTTGGAGGTTTGGCTGTAGTCTACTGTAATTGATTTTGCAACAATGAAGACATTCTTAGTGCCTTCAAGCATGTGTCCAGGCACATACTCGTATCTCAGCTGAATAATGTTTTATTTCATAGTAGTTGTGCAGTAAAAGTACATTTGTCTCTGAGATGTAGAAGTAAAAGTGTAGAAAATTTAAAATACTCAAATGTACCTCACAATTGTACTTGAGTACACTACTTGAGTAAATATACTCAAGTATAATATACTCAAAAGGTCAAGAAAATCAAAGTCAACTGCATCTGTAAAATGCAAATACTTGTCTGAGACCTGGGTCCTCCTATGGCCTTTAACTCACGAGGATGAGGAGTGCTCACAGACAGAATGAATGCATGAATCCCTTTGTCATCCGTGTTAACCGATGAGTGTAAACACACACCAGCCTCACTCAGTGCTGGACTCTTGGCATCTGTTCCGTTTTCTCATGAGAAACAACTCTAGGAAAATACACTGCAATAGATGTTGTTGTTATTAATTAATACTCTTGGCTGATATTTACAGGAAGTGGGATATGAACATTTTAGTCTGTTACTCGAAAGGACAGTAGTCACTGTAGTGCTCTGAAAATAGGAGATATACAAGCTCACAATAAACATCCCATTGCAAGACAGTGTTTTTCTAGATTGGCTATTTTCTGTTACGCGGCATGATGTGCAACACAAATGGGGCTTATCTCCTCTCTTCAGCTTCCTAAATTCTCAGGCTCACAGCGGATGTAGACCAATCAAAACTAACATCAACAATTATGTTTGTATTGTAGGTTCCCTTATCCCTCTGTTTCCGAGATCATGGGACTGTCGTCACAGACCAAGTTCAGCGAGGAGCAGATCAAAGTGTGGTTCTCGGCTCAGCGGCTGAAACATGGGGTCAGCTGGACACCAGAGGAGGTGGGTGATTTACACTCTGTATACAAGAATAAGAATGAAAAACACTTGCATACTGAGGGCACCGATGCTAGTATAATAGATGCCTTCATTGCACCAAAGGTTGCTGTGACGTTTCGAGCACAAGGCTCTTCCTCAGACTAAGGTGAACACAGAGGAACACATCTTTATACAACCCTGAACCCACTAGTAATGATCACTTGGACTGGGTACAATCTCACATGATCAGGACAAGTCAAGATGGTGAGGGACATCAATGTAAAGTGACATGCATGATTTTAAAGAAACAATAAATATACATAAAAAAGGTCACTACTCAGACAATTGTATACAACATGACACACGCATACATTCATAAATACATTGTCTATGATTCAACATTATACAAAAAAAAGGCCATGTACTTGTGGGGTTAAAACAGAGGAATATAAATTAGAAGACCTACACACTGCCATCAAGCTGTTAGGCTGTCATAAGGTGTGTGGTAATAGAGGATCCTCCATTATTCTACAAAGTGAAATATGTAGGGGCAATACCTGAAAACACAGATACAGAGACCTAGGCAGAAGGGGGAGACAAATCAATGTCCAAGAATAGAACTAACCTCATAGAAAGGGGAGGATGTCCATTTCTTCTTTAAGACTCTTGGGAGACATAGTTTTCACTATCCAGAGCATTCATGTCACCACTACGTCGTGGGAGCTGAGCATGTGCTATACCCACACGTATACTACTTGTCGCTCAGCACCTGCCCAAGTTTGGGTTGAGGATGTGCATGTCTTTGCTCTTTTTTTCTTGATTTGCAATCTGTGTCATAAGCCAAAATGTACGAGGTCCCCAAATTAATCGCTTAATGTGCAACATTATTTTCTCACTCAACAGTAAACAAGCCAACATACAGTATACAGTAATAATAAAGTTACACTTTATAATACCAAATTGTCAAATATTACGTGAGAAAGAAACACACCGTGAAAATTGCCGATCTACCAACTACTCGACTACCCGTAGAGCCTGTAGTTTGTCTATTTTTACATTATGTTTATGTCAAAGTCAAACTAAATGTATTGCCTTTAAACTCCCCAGCTCAAAGATGGTTATTTTGGTGGGGTGGGGGGCACGGCAATGAAAAATTTGGGAACCCTTGTGATACAGGATATTACCTCATGCACTGTATAGGTTTCCAGATGTTTCCTCATGAAACGGTACCTACTCAGTTCAGTAGATGTCTATCTTCAGCTGTCGATTGGGAATGAGCATAAAGAAATTGCGTCAAAGGTGTCTAGAAATGATGATAGAAATGTTGATTTTTACACCACGCAATCAGAGCTCTATGCAGGGAATATTACTGCGCAGCAGACAAAGGAAAGCAAAATAAATTACATTTTACTCGACGAGCTTAATGAAAACCTTACCAGAGACGCTGCCTCCTTGCTACCAGCAGTACCTGGTAGTTTTCCACTATGGGGCAGGTGCTACACAAACTGCCTTATCGCCTAAACACATGGACAAGCTTTTGTTCTTTTAGCCTATAAGAATTAGAAACACAGCATGGTAGGACTGATATTTTATCTTTCCTAGACCATTCATAATTGTCTATTTGGTATAATCAGCATACTGATATCATAATGTTAATCTTAATCTAGCAGCGTTTGTCTGCAAGATTTGTAGTAATCTAAACAGCTAAAGGGATTTACGAAGCTACGAGCACCGAGTAAATGCCGACTGACTTGGTTCATTCATGTCTATATTTTGAACATGTATGTCATGGGCTTACACTAAATATATACTGTATATGCTCTACCTACCGCAGAGCTCTGGCGGTGTGTTTTACCGTTGTCAAGTTGTATAATTAATTGACGGAATAGTTGGATGGAGGAGTGACATATCCTGACATTTTCAACTACCTAGTGAATTCTCCAGGTGAGTATTAATAATGAGTTAGTTTTAACACAAATAAATAGCCTATACAACGAAACAACAGATATATCTGGGTATTGAAAACCTCAAGGGATGCGACCGTGACGTACTACCGTGCGACCACTTTAACTTGAGATTTACAATGCTAGCACTTTTGACACAGTATATTATAGTACATTGTGGGTTGTATATTGAGATGGCAGGTATGTGACATTGAAAAGGACAAATCAAATGTATGGGACACTTTATTAGAACACAAAGAAATCGCTACAGCCTCAGTAATCAACTAGTGAAATTAGGGTATTTTATGATGCCTCTCATAGGGATTGCATTGACAGCTGCAGTACACCGTTCTAACGGACCTGAAGTCGGGCCGCTGGCTCATTTGGGGGTGTGACATTTGTATGTGTGTCTATGAGGGGACTTTCTACCGTAGTAAGCAGTTGTGTAAATAGCGGATCTACAAGCTCCCAGTGTATCGCATAGTGACTATGACATCAAAGTATAAAGTGTATTTTCTGTATAGATTATTTGTCATATCTGCCCTGTATAACTTCAAAGCCGAAAAGCCAAAATATGGAAATGTAATTTTTACTTATATACTCCAATGTTCAATGACACAATTAAATCGTTAATCTAAATTATTTGAGTGACAATTCATCGCCACATTACGTGAAATGTGATAATCGTTACAGCCATACACTTGATAAAATCTCCGGTTGATTCTAATTGTGTGTGTGTGTGTGTGTGTGTGTCTGCTCTGCAGGTGGAGGAGGCCAGAAGGAAGAAGTTCAACGGCACTGTGCAGGCCGTGCCGCAGACCATCACCGTCATCCCCGCCAACCTCGCCGCAGCCACCAACGGCCTGCAGTCCATCTTCCAGACGTGCCAAATCCTGGGCCAGCCGGGGCTCGTTGTCACACAGGTGTCCGGCAACGGAGGCACCATCAGCTCCCCCATGGCCTCCCCCATCACTCTGACGGTGGCTCCCTCTGTCACCGTGAGCGGCCAGAACAAAGTGTCCGAGGCGTCCACAATGGAGTCAAAGACACAGGTGAAGGACTGGAAAATTCTTCCTCTGGATTCATGTTTTTTTGCTTGGCTTCGTTCAGATTAAGTTACTAAGTCTACAAACTAAGTTTACTAAGTTTAGTCTACAAACATCAGAGGCAAGCATCAAAAAGTACTGTAACCTGTGCGTGTGTTTGTGTTCTGAAATATATTCAACACTGACTGTGAAGGAACGATAATGTATTTCCGTATTTCTCAGGGGTTAACCGGTTTAAGCAGTCCTCTGAACACAGACTTGCTTGGTGCCAAGCCCAAGAAGTCAAAGGAGCAGCTGGCCGAGCTGAAGGCCAGCTACGGCCGGCGGCAGTTCGCTACAGAGGCAGAGATCTCTCGGCTGATGCGCATTACCAGCCTCACCAAGCGTGCAATCAAGAAGTGGTTCAGCGACACACGCTACAACCAGCGCAACTCCAAGGACCAACACGGGCTCCCGCTGAACGACCCACCTCCTCTGACCAGAGCAGCAACACCAGGCAGCGGAGGCGTTAGCCGGAATAGTAGCAGTAGTAACAAAATGGCCGCCAACAGCAACATGACCATCGTCATTGACTCCAGCGACGACGCCAGCGACAACTCCCCGACGACGGCCAACCCTCCCGGTTCTTCGTCATCGTCCTCCTCATCCTCAAGTAAGCCTGTCACAATTATTACATAATCCTCTAAGCGCAATTATTTGAGATGATCACAATTATTTTGTCGTGATCATCATAATAGTTTCCATGTTGAAAAATGTTCGTACATTAAAAATAGCTGAAATAGCTGATCTACAAGACGTGTTGTAAGCTTGTAGATGAGCTATTTCCACAATGTTTTTTTTAAGATGAATGAATGTCAGTAATTTTCTTTGTATTCTTATGTTATTTGTCATCTGCCTTGTGCATGTTTGATTACGAGGCAAACAGATTTTTTTTTAACTCGTATATTTCGATGTTCAGTGCCAATGAAACACAATGAAATCATTAATCGCAAAATATTAGTGTGACAATTAATCGTCAACTTAAATGTGTAATCATGACAGCCCCACCCTCGAGCGACCCGCGGGTCAAGTTTCGCAACGCCTTCCCGGACTTCACCCCTCAGAAGTTCAAGGAGAAGACCCCGGAGCAGCTGCTGGTGCTGGAGGCCAGCTTCCACACTCTAGACACGCCGTCGGACGAGGAGCTGAGCCGCCTGCGCGCCGAAACCAAGTTGACACGGCGAGAGGTCGACGCCTGGTTCACCGAGAGGCGGAAAGCGGCGGAGGCGTCCAGACTAGACGCCGAAGCTGACGCCGCCGGGGACACTGCCGAGAAGGTATATTCAATTAAATACAGTACTTGTTTAGGTATTTGTACTTTCCAATACTTTTGCTTCTACTCCACTACATCTCGAAGGCAAATATTGTAGTTTTGCTCCACAACATGTATTTGAAATCTTTAGTTACTAGTTACTTTATAGATTTAGAAAAAAAAAAACATGCATTACCCACTAAAGCCTATACATTCGGCCATTTGAAAATAGCCGGTCTACAAGCTCACAATGCGTCACATCGCAAGCTTGTAGATCTGCTATTTTCAAAAGACGTTTAAACAATTGAAAACTTGAAATGGGATATTCTGCACAATGAGTACTTTCTACATTTGGTACATTAAGTACATTTTGATACTTTGGTACGTTTACTCAAGTACATTTTGAATATCGGACTTTTACTTGTAACAGAGTAGTTCTACATTGCAGTATTGGTCCCTTTACGTAAGTAAACAATGGGATTTATTTTTCCACCACTGAAAGCCTGCCGGGGCGTCCTCCACCGCTCATGAGCGTCAGTCGGCCACACCCCCCTCCTCCGGGCGGAAAATCGTGAAGAAGACTCCGGAGCAGCTGCACGTGCTGAAGTCGGCCTTCGTGCGCACCCAGTGGCCCACATCCCAGGAGTACGACCAGATGGCGGAGGACAGCGGCCTGCCTCGGACCTACATCGTCAATTGGTTCGGAGACACGCGCTACGCCTGCAAGAACAGCAACCTCAAGTGGTACTACCTCTACCAGAGTGGCAAGGTACTTTACCAAGTGGTTCTACCTCTACCAGAGTGGCAAGGTACTTTACCAAGTGGTACTACCTCTACCAGAGTGGCAAGGTACTTTACCAACTGGTACTACCTCTACCAGAGTGGCAAGGTACTTTACCAAGTGGTACTACCTCTACCAGAGTGGCAAGGTACTTTACCAAGTGGTACTACCTCTACCAGAGTGGCAAGGTACTTTGCTATATCATCATTACTCAACAGTTAGGGTCACCCAGTAGCTGTCGTAGTTTGATACTGTTAATCAGCCATTCTCAGTGTAACGGGAAAGGATTAAACCAGTGGTCTGGCATGTTTACTATGACTCCAGGTTTGACTCAATTATTAAAATATACACGGAAACCATAGACAAAGGTGAAATGATATCTAAAAAGTTAGAGGTTCTTTAGTTCCTATTGATTGAAGGGTAAAAATTATCTTTTTCATATTATCATTATTAGCTTTTCATATTTGTCCCTTCTGAGGACGTACGGTTGGACGTACGGTTGGACGTACAGGTGGTTACAGTAGCACAGAATTACATTGATCTCTCACCCATTGTACTGTAGGCTACCACCTATACTCATACATACCAGTAAGACGCCTGAGGGCTCAGCGCTTCTCGCCCTCAGGGCGGCTGAGTGACGGCATACTGCTGGGCGAACCCTGGCGCTTTGGCATGGGGGGTCAGATCAACATATGGAATGAATTCTGTACTGTCTGGCCATATATGGAGCGTGTCTTGAGTGTACAGGGTTTGATGAGGTCAGATCAACATAATGGAATGTCAGAACAGGTCCGCTCCATATATGGAGATCTAAGGGTGGCAGTGGGGGCAGTGTCTTGAGTGTACAGGGTTTGATGAGGCCTGGCCTTATATGGAGCGTGTCTTGAGTGTACAGGGTTTGATGAGCTCAGATCATCAACATATGGAATGTCAGAACAGGTCAGCTCCATATATGGAGATCTAAGGCTTTGAGGTTTTAGGTCAGATGTAGAGTTGCTGGCCGGCTCCATATATTCAGATCTAGGTGTTGATCCAGTCTTCTCCATGTATGGTTATCCATGTTTCAGTGTCGTGATCTTCAATATAGAAACGGCCATATATGGAGCGTGTCATGAGGTGTGATGGACTGAAGGCCATATATGGTGGTGTGACGTGTCACGATTAGGGTTGGGATTCGTTAGGATTTTAACGGTTCCGAATCCTTCCCGGATCCCTCTTAACGGTTCCGGTTCCTAACGGTTCCCTTAACGGATCCCAATATAATTTTTTCCCTTTTTTTCTGATATTTTAACTAACCTAATCAAGTACATAATAAACACAAATTAATTAATTCAATTATTGAAAATGCTCTTTACAATTATGAGGTGGCACTATTATTTTAATTTGTACTGTATATTGCAATTTGTACTGTATATTAAATATACAGTACATACACATTGCAATAATGATATTGTTGTGGTGACAAATGTTGTCTTTAATGTTCAGATTAATTTAATATGAAGGACCCCTTACCCTAATGGAAACAAATAGTGCTTTCTTGGATTATAAAATCCTTTTACCAGACCTTGTATTGAACTGTAGGCTACGTTCCTGTGCTTTTTTCTGCAAACTGTTTATAAAGTAATCAATCTATGGAGGTATATGCACCTAAACGCTGGGCTCAACAGTCACGCGATTAATTTAGAGACAAATCAAAAGCAGTTGAGTTTCTTATAAATTGTAAAAAATAAGTGCAGACAAATTGGCTATATTTAACGTGATTCATATAATATCAGAAGGACGTCGAGTCATTGGCGGTCTAAATTAACACCCTTAACAACAGTTGTAGCCTACAACACGCCTAATGAAAAGCTCTGTAGAAGTTTAGTAGTTTTTATTTTCTATTACGTTACTATCCTGGGGAAAGTGAACGAGCCTTGCATCATCCTCGTCCCCCGCCGGCTGTGGTGGAGCTGCGAGGAGTGCAGGCACGGCTTTCCGCATGGCTCTCAAACGCGATGTGCCTACTGTAGATTATTCTCGTGAGTTGTGGACTCGTGTAGGCATATTGATTTTGAGATGTTTCCTCGTGGACGTGGTGCAACTGGTAGCCTACAAGTGGCAACAACCTTTGCAGGGAACTATAGCATCGCATTTATTGCACTTTGCGTGCTCAGCCTCAGAGTCATTTCCCTCTCTGTTAACCACACTTTGGAGATCTCTTCGACATACTGTCCCACTCGCTCCGCGGTGGTCGCTGAATGCACAGAACAGTGGGCGTATTCTCCCCGACCCCACACACTCATGTAGGTGGGGTGACGTCACCTCAGGCTCTGCTTGCATGCATGCACAGACACAGCAGAGCTAAATGACGACTGATGAGAACCGTTTGGGGAACCGTTAATACGAAAACGATGGAACCGGCTCCAGATCCGCAATGTCGGAACCGGGTCTGAAATGGACCCGGTTCCGAATCCCAACCCTAGTCACGATGCGTAATGGACTGACAACCATATATGGAGGCGTGACCTGACTGACTGACAGGTTTTGCAGGTTTTCGTAGCCGCAAAAATCTACATTACTAGAATTAATTCTACTGATTTTCAAAATGAATTAAAACTGCCCATGCTGAAATCATAGGATCTGTCCATTTCTCATCCTTCTCTCTCTCTCCTTTCTCTCTCTCTCTCTCTCTCTCTCTCTCTCTCTCTCTCTCTCTCTCTCTCTCTCTCTCTCTCTCTCACACACACACACACACACACACACACACACACACACTCACACTCACACTCACACTCACACACACTACATAGTTTAGTTGGAGCAAAACAAAATGCAATCTGAGACAGACAATGCAAGACCTTTAGTCACTCGAGACTTAACGGTGTCCCATCGTCCATGGGACATTCAAATATGTATTTGGGACAAACATGAGTCCCCTGGGATGCAGACAGCATGAAGAGGATGTTGTGAGCCGGCTGCGTATACGGCATTACTCTCTCACTGCAGACGGTGCGCAAATCCGCAGCATGAGATACACAGAATGCTTGCTGGAAGTTAGCGCAGGCTGATCTCCCTCCTCAGGTAGTACTAGAAAAGCTCAGGTTGCTAAAACGTTACAGTATGTACATGCTTTGATGGAGATTAAATGTAAAACTTGCGTTTCCAATCCGTGAATCGACACCTCGCAGAAAGCATACATGTATTCCCTCCCATTCCTTTCTATATTTTGAAACAAAGTAATTATCGATTCACTTTGACAAATTGTATATGTATTTGATTGGTTGATTCAAGGTGGATGAGGCTCTGAATGGTGGGACCAAGACCCCGAAGAAGCCTCGTAAGCGTTTCCGTGGCTGGTCCAGGAGGACGCGCAGGCCAAACCCCTGCAAACGTTCAGCACAGGGGGGCGCCACTGCCATCAAGGTCTGTGTGACTTTCATAACAACATGTTAATGTATGACGTATGCTTTGCAGCACCAAAGGCTTTAACGGACAGAAATTGTGTACGAAAATATAATGAAAATTTGCAAAAATCGGTGGTGGAATAGAGAAGAAGATATAAGTATGCCTGCAGTTGAAAGAGTGGCATGGAATCTGTATGAGTTGTATACAGCAGTGGTTTGCAGTCAATAACACGAAAGGCAAGTCAAAATCTCAAAGGCATAACTGTAGGCATATCCATGCTAAATAGCTTCTCACTGCGTAAACCTTTATTTTGTATTTACGGTACTATTGAAAACAAAGGGTATATAAATTGTCTTTGTATTTAAGTGAGTGCACACAACAGTTCAACATTTCATGAAAAAAAAGAAAAAGTTTGTATATAAACATATAACAATAATATAATATTACTATAATAATGTGTGGATTTCACAAAATCCTAAAACACACCTGGACTTCTCCCAAGGTGCCACCAGTGTGCCTCGGCACACCGTTTGTGAAACCACTGCGGTATTACACAGTATACATTCATCTTAAAGTGAGTGCACTGCACACACAATTGTTAGCACATGACAATAAAAAAAATAAAATAAATGGACTTCTCCCGAGGCGCCACAGTGCCTTGGCACACCGTTTGTTAAACCACCATGGTACACACAGTATACATTCATCTTAATAATTGAACTTTATGAATTTATCCTCTTCTTTATTTTCCCTTTTACGTCGAACCAAGGTGAAGACGGGCAAGTCTTTCCTGAAGGAGCACTACCTCAAGTACCGCATCCTGAACGAGAAGGACCTGGACGACCTGGTGAACAAGTCTAGCATGAGCTACGAGCAGGTGAGGGAGTGGTTTGCCGACACCGCCCAGAGGGTGGAGGAGGCCAAGGCGCCCTTCAGCGACGAAGGAGACGACGGGGGCGCTGCCGCCGACGTAGGAGCTGAGGAGGAGGAGGAGGAGGAGGAGGAGGAGGAAGGGGAGATGGGGGAGGAGGAGGAGGAGGCACACGCAGAGGACAGCGAGGGAGAGATGGAGGTTAGAGAACAAGGGGAGGAGGAGGTGGCGACCATGGACAAGGAGGAGGAACGGAAGACGAATGAGGGCGATGGGAAGACAGAAGCTGAAGCAGCCGAGGAGGAGGAGGAGGAGGAAGACGAAACTCAAGGTGACAGCCAATCACAGCCAGAGACAGAGGAACAGACATGAACAGCCAGGTGGGTGATGTCTTGTATTTGTTTTGTAAGTATTATTATGGAGAATGAAAAGCAAGTCTCTTAACTCAGTCTTAACTCACTCACACTGCCAGATTAAACACCTAAATCACAAGTTTAATTTGGTGTTTCCTTACCTTTTAAGTAGTCACAGAATATTCATCTCGTTACAGAGAGAGAGAAAGAAAGTAAAACGGTCCAATGAAAATGCTATGGTGGTCGCCGCGGAAGTTGAACGATACAGGAAGGGAGATAGACGTGTTTTAGAAATGAACTCTAAAATGGGAGTGGATGGATCATGGGAGCTGTGTTTTAGTGAACACGTGATTTCCTGGTTCCTGGATTCATTGAGACTCGGTGAATCATAGGTTAGCGAAGAGCTTTTGAAAAGAAACACGTCAAAACCTGTGATTGGCAGAGAATGAGTTGTGATTTATTTATACTTAGTTTGTTTGTCTGTGTGGTGCACTAAAAATAGCTGATTTACCATGCAGCGTGAGCTTGTAGATATTTTCAGTGCGTGATACCTGGCACACACCAAGTATATTTCACCCAACGCGGTGCGCAAGTATAAATCATGCATAAATCCAACAGGCACAGCAAAGCCTTTATTACACATCATGATTTATAATATCGTAATGAGGATCGGCACAGTCCGGATCTGGAAAAACTGATTTGGAAAAATATATTGATCTCTTAAGTTAATACATATGTATTACTATTAGTTCTATATCAAATTATTTTATATGCAGTTCTCCCTTCTTCGTAAATGTATACACATATTCCATATGCTGTTTATGCCTTTGGAATGTGTACCTTTAGTTGTTATATGGACTTGTGAAGAGCACACTCATCTCGTACCCCAATTAGTTCGATTGTATTCTTCCTTTACTCAAAGTGATTTATCAGCTTTTGGAACCTTTTGGACATACATTGTGGGGATGTGTCTAAATTTGCTAGCATAAATGGTGGAAAGAAAGGAAGTCTAACTGTGATGGCGTTAGTTGAAATGTCCCCACTTTGCCCCTTCAGCTAGATAATGAATAAGGCGGTGCTTACTTACTCAACACTTGATGTCACCCTGTGGTGTTGAGTGGAAGGTTCATGGTTTAATTGAGTAGAACATGTTGCCTGCAAAGAGCCACGGTGACCACTATTAGATATGCGATATAAATAGACGCCAGACGGGGCCAATTTGCGTAATGTTAACCAAAATGTGGAGTATTCTTGGAACCATATACTACTCTGGTATTCATTACATCTTTTCCATCTTACAGAATTGATGTTGCGTTCCCCTACTGTGGAGAGAGGACACACAGAACAAAAATATGTCAGTGTTTCTCAACTGGGAGGTTCGGGACCCAAAATGTTGGCTGTGAAAGGCATGTACAGGGTTATGGACAAAGACCATCTTGGGTTGTGTAATACTGTGTTGACTAATTTGTTATTTTGTGCCTTCATGGCCAGGGTAAAAATCTGGGTCCCGATTGCAAAAGCATTTGAGAACCATTGGTATATGGAAACCAACAAAGAGACACTTAAGTAAAAAGACAAAGAAACACATTTTGTTTTTTATTTTGGGTTTGTATTGGCTGTAAAAGCTGTGGGGACCAACCAACCAGACGTGTCAATGTCACACGAGACGACACGTATTCGCCAAATGCCATGGGGCAAAGGTCAACCTGAGCATCTTCCACCTCTGGCCCAGTGAAAAATGGCAGGCTTTTATTTTGTTCCAAAATGGCGAGGCTGTCATTTTGACCGAATGTTGTTTTTATTTTATTTTTTACAAACGGTAATGTTTTACAGTTAACCTTGATACTATAAAATAAAATCATCCAATACATTTCTATGAGGTGAAACCTCAACTCCTTTTCTTGTAGGTTATATAATAACTTTCTTCAGAAGATCCATCATCAGATTTTCCTCAAGGGAATGATCTCCCCCAACAATCTGATCTTTCACAACTTTTGATGTTGTAACGGTTTTTAAAAACCCCACTGTTTTTCTTGTGAATAGACTACTTAAATCAGTGCCATTCTGTTTTTAAGTGCTGGAGTAATTCTGCTTCAATGTTTTTAGTTTTGTATGTGTTCTGTTCATTTGTTAAATCATGACAACGGAACTGGGGACTGAATCCATTGTAATATTATGCTATTAGTTCTTTGAATGGGTGACATTTCTCTCTCCGCAGGTGTTTGGGTCCGTTCCATTTCAATATCATCAAATCAGCACATAGTTATAAATTCAAGACCGTCATGAGGTTAGTGCCCTGAATCCTTAACTTCCAGCGTGATATGGCTCAAATTAATGAATGCTCTGTGCATAAAACAGCGAATAAGCAATAGGACACCCGGTTTTAGAGAGAGCCTTGCACTTGCAGAGATAGGCCCGGCGGAATTCATCCCGGCAACAGCTAATGTCTGTCCACTAACGGCCGTATGTGTCCTTGAAAAGTAAAGCCTGATCGACAAGCTCCAAACGAGTGGCGTTGTCCTACGCCGGTAAAACACAGAAAAACAATAGCATGATTTATAGTATACTTTGTTGTATGACGGTGTCCTGTGCCGAAAATAGCCGATCTACGAGCTCACAACACACCACGTCGGCGAACGGAGACGCTGTCCTGTGACAAAGTATAAATTAGACACAGGACACTGACTCTACACCCAGAGGCCCACACATAGACACAGGACACTGACTCTACACCCAGAGGCCCACACATAGACACAGGACACTGACTCTACACCCAGAGGCCCACACATAGACACAGGGCACTGACTCTACACCCAGAGGCCCACACATAGACACAGGACACTGACTCTACACCCAGAGGCCCACACATAGTGACTTTAGACACAGGACACTGACTCTACACCCAGAGGCCCACACATAGACACAGGACACTGACTCTACACCCAGAGGCCCACACATAGACACAGGGCACTGACTCTACACCCAGAGGCCCACACATAGACACAGGACACTGACTCTACACCCAGAGGCCCACACATAGACACAGGACACTGACTCTACACCCAGAGGCCCACACATAGACACAGGACACTGACTCTACACCCAGAGGCCCACACATAGACACAGGACACTGACTCTACACTCAGAGGCCCACACATAGACACAGGACACTGACTCTACACCCAGAGGCCCACACATAGTGACTTTCACTGGATACCATGTCAACCGTATTCTGTGTTTTAATGCAGATCTGATCTGATTTGATGGAATTGAAAGGGGATCAATCTCAAGCCCTGTTATACTGTTGTATGTGGGGCTGTCCAAATGAAACTATGGCACGCGTGCTCTACTTCAGGAAATAGGCCACTTTTACCTCAGTCATTTAAGCTACCAAGTCAGAAGATTGTGATATTTACACTTTAGACAGTTCTTTTTTTTTTTTTAGAGAGAGAATACAATAATGTATGCATGAATATGGGTCTTTTACTACACAGTAATAAAAGGTCTCTGACTCTCTCAGATGGCGTTTTTATTCCTACGCCACCAAAGCAAAAAAAAAGTGAATTACTTTAAAGGCATAGTTATAGTGCATTTTTCTTTTCCTTGAATACGGGTGTACTAGCATACAATGTCTTTCAGGTGTTCCGCAGGACAAAAACATAGGCTAATATTCTTCTAGGGGACAAGAAACCACAAGCACTTCGCTCGGTTCCTGTGAGGACCTTTTTAACTTTTTCTTACGCTTCAAAAACGCTTTCTTCTTCACTTTTACCTTCCGATGTTTACTGCACCGTGTAGACTATGTTGAAGTTCTCTCTAGCATCTTCTATATGCAACGATATTCATCATGGAACAATCATTGAGTAACTAGAGTGGTGGATTGTGAATTGTAAAATTATATTTCTTTTTTTATTTTTTGTTGGGCTTTCCATGATTTCATCTACGTGCTCTTTTTAAATCTGCAAATGAAGCCTTGCTGCCATTCTTAAAAGTTGCTTTAATAGCTGACAGTTTCTAGTAGTTAATTTATTTATTATATCTGGACTTTAATGGATAACTTTTTGTCTGCAAGCAAAATTAATAAAACCTGTTAAAATAATGATAATAAAAGATTGTCTTTTTTTCCGGACCATTAGATTTGAACACATCTTTCCATACATGTAAGACTATATGATATTGTTAAAATATTGTTTGATTAACCACAATAGCCAACCATTCAGGAGATGGGAGGGTGTCAATGTCGTCCCATATTGGCCCCCTACCTAAAGATAAATTCAGATATCTTCTTCAAAAATAAACATAACAGTATGGTTCTGTAACTATCGAAACACGTGCAACAACATGGTTATCCACTAGCTCAGTACTTTTTGGTTTCAGAGTAAATATGCACACATATTAGGTAAATGGTAGGTTTTACCATTTTGTTTCTAACAACTTGAATATGTAAAGGTCTTTACATTTTGAATCCCACTAGCTTTTCGGTTCATATTGACAATGGTGAAATTATCCAAATTGCGTAGGCCAAGGTTTGCCTTTCCCATCTGCATTGGTATGAAGAATTAAAAGCGTTTAGCGTTAGCGTTGGAATGAAAAAGCAATTTATTTTTCATACTTTTAATCATTGGTCTTAATATATACCTGCTTGAGACGGAGAGTGCTATTTATAGCCTATCATATTGTAAAACTCTGTTATTGAATGTAGCAAATTGTGTATGACCAGACCCATGCAGTGGTTTATGAGCTTAAGGGCTGAGATCCCTTCATTTGAGATCAATAGCTTAATGTCCTTGTTCGCTGTGGCTTGCGGCCTGATGAGTCCTTCCAAAGGTATTAATGGTATTTTTCGGCATCAAGAGTTTAATGTGCCTTTGTTAAACACAGAAAGCAGTCTAACCAGTCCGGACCGGGAACAGAATGTACTCGCCTCCTTGCACTTAATCCTTTTGTTTGTTTAATGGGAGAAATGAGAATTGTAGGAGCATATCACATCCTGGGTTTTGAACTGGGTTGTGAATAACAATAACCTGGCCCTGAATCGGGGTGCATTAATCAACCATTAAGGTTGCCACGGACATTTTGGGGAGCCAATGGAGCCATGTTGGGACAGATTGGCACAAGACGGAGAAATTGTGCCCAGCCTTTTGTGCCATGCGTGCCAGCTGTGCACGCCTGCCATCCTGTCACCAGCAGATGGTGCTGCCCGCCTTCTCATGGCAAAGTGTGCTGTGCTTGTGTACTGTACAATGTAAATCGTGTAAAGCTGGGTAGGGTTAGGTAATATAACATTTGGGCTCAGATCTGGACATTATTTCCTGGAAGTATGGCGTTAGCTGGAGCCTTTAAAAATATCTTGTAACTCGCGTGTGGAAAGTGCTGAATTATTGCCGTTCACAAGATTGTACTAGGTTACATTTTGTGGTGTTGCGTCTCCCTTGAAAACACCACAAATGGTTTGGCAATGGCAGTTATAAAAACTTAGGAAGAAAAAAGAAAAAAAAAAACTCACTGCTGCAAGCAGCTGTGGAGTGAGCATGACATGCCTGATAAACTTGGCTGATGCTGGTGTTTACATTTTCCAAAAACTGGTGAAAATTGAAGATCTACAAGCTAACGTGTGTCGTAATGCTATGCGTCGTATGATGAAGTGCGTATATATAGGACTTAAGTAGTGAGGAAGGAAGGGTACTGTAGCTGTTGGGTTGTTTTCAGTTAGGGAAGAGTTAACCTTCCGGAGAGCCATTTGAACCAGGGGTGGGACCTGTTCTCTTCCTAATCAGAGCAGAGAAAAGGAGAGAGAGAGAGCACTGTGAATGAGAGAGAGCGAGAGAGCAAGAGAGGGGGATGATAGGATGAGGAAAGAATTGAGGAAGGGAGAAAGGGAGGGGCCAAAGAAGGGGGAATGAGATGAGAAGAGGAAGAGAAAATTAAACCCGACAAGAATGGTGTGTGACGGGACTGCATTGGGAGAACAGAGGCCGTCTGAGGACATAAGAATACCCTTTCACCACTGACCTACTTGTACTAATACATTGATTGTACGCTCTCTCTCTGTGTGTGTGTGTGTGTGTGTGTGTGTGTGTGTTTGTTCTAGGGAGAAAGAGAGGAAGGGGGTCTATATGGTAGCTGGCAGAAACTAAGCCTGCGCTTAATGCATTCTACACGCACACACACACTCTTCCCCCCCCCCATCACCACTCCTCCACCCATCTTGGCAGCGGTTGCTACAGCTTTCTTCTCTTTTTTTCAGCCGATTACGCAGCAGAGAGAGATGGTCGGGGCAGAGAGAGAGGCGGCCTAGGCTATCTGGTACTCCGCAGGTCAATCTGAGGACACCTCTCCTCTCTCAACCCCCCTCCTCATCACTCTTCATCCCCAAACCCCTCCCCAAACTCCTCCTCTTCATCCCCAAACCCCTCCTCTTCATCACTCTGTTCATCCCCAAAGCTCACTCTCTTCTCTCTTCTTTCCATTCCATTGTCTCACTTTGTATCTCTCTCTTTATCACCATATATTCCTCTCACTTCCCTTTCCTACCTCCTCTCCCGCTGCCTTCCAATAACCTCCCTCCTCTTCCTCTTATCATTTCCTATATCCTCCTTCCTATCGCTCTTTCTCTCTCCCTCCGCCTCACCCTCCCTCCTCTCCCAAGTGTGTCTGCTGCTTGCACCCGCGGTCCCTCGATCGCTGCATCGGCCTACATATTAGAACACCTCTGCACCGCCTAGCCAACCAGCTAGCTACCTGGCGGGCTGAATGTCTGACTGGGTGACTGGATGGATGGATGGCTGGCCTAATATTTGACTGGGTGACTGGATGGATGGATGGATGGCCTAATGTCTGACTGGGTGACTGGATGGATGGATGGATGGCCTAATGTCTGACTGGGTGACTGGATGGATGGATGGATGGCCTAATGTCTGACTGGGTGACTGGATGGATGGCCTAATGTCTGACTGGGTGACTAGATGGATGGATGGATGGATGGCCTAATGTCTGACTGGGTGACTGGATGGATGGATGGATGGATGGATGGCCTAATGTCTGACTGGGTGACTGGATGGATGGATGGATGGATGGATGGATGGCCTAATGTCTGACTGGGTGACTGGATGGATGGATGGATGGATGGCCTAATGTCTGACTGGGTGACTGGATGGATGGATGGATGGATGGATGGACGGATGGCCTAATGTCTGACTGGGTGACTGGATGGATGGATGGCTGGCCTAATATCTGACTGGGTGTTAATGTCTTAACTGGTTGACTGCCTGCACTCAGCCAATGCAGTGTATACACACATACAGGGAATTTACTTGTTTAGAATGTACTGGAAATGTACTGAGTAGTGTCATTTTTCTCCCACGAAAACCATTCATTCATGCATCCGAGTCAAGCAGCCCATTCATTCATTTATTCATAACTTTGTGACATCACTTAAATAGCATTGCCTGCATTATTGATGGCGTCCTCTGTGTCTATATATATAAAAGGGGCCTGGAAGGGATTGTTTTTTATTGGCTGCGTACACAGCCGTCCTCTGCAAGCTTGTACATACGATATAAATAGGTGTGTAAATTAAGCACTCCATTATGTGGACAATGGAACAGCTGGCGTCTGCAGCTGCAACTTGACGTATACGGTATTGCTGTGGGTATTGCTGTGGGAATGTGAGTTCATTAGTATATGCTGTGCGATAGATTAATTAGTGAACCAGATTCTGCATAGACATTCAGGGCGTTTCAGGCGAGGCTAGGTTTGATGTTTTCACCTGGTATGCAAATCTCTTTGAAGCACTACATTGTTAGTCATCTCTTTGCTCCTCTCTACTTAATATGTGACTTTTCTCTGTTGTGTGGTGACTGGGATTCATGCTATTTACGCTGACTTCGCCCTTTTCGCTCTGGATGAGCGCATCTGCTAAATGAATATGTTTTAATTCGTTAAAGTTAGAATTAAATACCACAATATGACATTAATGGGACTTAACGGAAATGGCATAACTTTCCCAACTCAACAAGTTAACAAACTGCCTTTTTTAGAATCACATTTTGATTTAATGGAGCTGCTCCAGTCATTTCATATTTACATATAAGTATGACTAGGTATGTCATGTTGGAACAAAATTCTCCCTGAAATAATGTGCTATTCATGTTATTAACATGGATGCTAACGTTACTCTCCCCCTTCCGCAGATTGCTTTCAGCCATATTGTGCCGTCCGCCTGAAATGGTGTCATCCCCCCCCCCCCCCCCCCCATCCTTCGTCCATTTATAACTGCGTTAGTCCAATCCTCAGATAGCATAGATTAAAACCTCACAATGCAGCAGTTCTCCCTCTCTCTGTTTGGTCATAATCCCCTCGAACATGAGAACATCAGCTGCCGTCGCGTCAATCCATCCCAGCCTCCATTTGAACTAATGGCTGTCTCAGACACGTGCAATATATGCACAGATTGGCTGGATGGATTACCTGCTGTCCTCGAAATACCCTTTTTATATAGGCTGAGGCTTTTACAGGATATGAGTAGTTATAGGTGGTTGAGTCAGTATACTGTATATGCCTTCCGGCTCATCTGTCTCTGAAACCTTGTATGACCAAAAGCGTTACTTTTCAGGAAATGTAAAATAATAATAATAATAATAACCTGTGTTCCAATAGATTCAATGTAGGTATTATTTAGTCACAAGCTCATAATACTTTGTACTGATTAAATATGAAAACCATACACTTCCGCTTTAATTTCACATTCAAAAGTTTTCCAAAATAGCGGATCTACATCCAGCCCATAGAGTCTGATAATCAGGCTAAGATATACAAGCATCACAACGTGATGTGAACTGAACTTGTAGATTGCTTGTGATATCCTTGTACGATGAAGTGGGGCATTATTATTAATATACCGGTACAAAGAAAAGAAAACATCCAAACTTGAAATATGGAGATACCAGGTTTTTGCCCGACAGTGACATTATGCTCCAATGCACTCGCATGCACTTCTATACTGTCAGGCGTTGCACCACAGATCTATTCATTGTATGCCTGCATGATATAGGTTGGTGTAACTACCTTACCTCCTTAAACGGCTCTTACTGAATGACTAATTGATTACCTTATTGTCCTGCAGGGGAAGATTTATTATTATTATTATTATTATTATTATTAAATCTACTTATGATGCTTGGGAGGGAGCTGTCTTGGGGTTAAATGTCTTGCTCAAGGACACTTTGGCACATAGGCCCGGGGGCCGGGAGATGATCCAGTGACCTTGTGATTATCAGTCAGACGGCCTCTCAAAGGGAACTGGGCTAACGCACAACGGTTGGTGGAGGCTGGGCTAAAGAGGCTTCAGTTCACAAAGATGGAGCCCCCACACCAAAGCAGCTAAACGGTACTTCTTTATTACAAAAAGGCTGACAACATTCACGATCCGCTGTGGATCTTCTTCAGGTCATATGAACATGCACACCGGTTTACTTCCTTATAATGATGGACCCCATTGTCTGTCACCCCCACTGTGTGTCCAATGGGGGTGATGCATAGCACAAATCATTTTGATTAATGCTTTAATTGAGTTTTTGGCGTTGAATATTGGAACTGTTAGCCTTTTAGATGAAGATTGTACCAGGCAAATATGATAATGCTGTTGGGAGGAAACCACCTTTTTTGCATAAATCAGCGCTACCATTGAACACGCTTTACGTCTGTGTGTTGGTTTAAAAATATTGAACTAAAAATTTGTAAAAAAGTGCTTCGGTCAAAACCTCTTATTCCATTGGACCTCAAACGGTCTGCTAAAGCAGCTGCCTCCACCACCTCTCCCCCTCTCATGCAAGTAACTGACAATATTTAAAGTCACAATACCAACTTTGATGAGGCATTATTGCTTTGTTCAAAAATATATAAGATTTTTGAGGGGCATACCTATCTTTGAGTGTTTGTGTGAACACAAACATTGGCTGATCACCCCATAGCGATGATTTGATTGACTGAGCTAAGTATATAAAGTGGTTAAACGCGTGTGGACAATGAGATATGATGGAAATATGACATTTACATTTCATATTATCGGGTCGGGTAGAACTGTAACTTTTCAGGACTGAAAAGTAACAGATCAACAAGCTCATAACGTGCCGCGTGTCAAGCTTGTTGATCTGTTGCTTTTGATGCTTTTTGCGTGATGCTGTAGTCTGAGATGACCATGTATGTAGTAGGGCATTCATTTACCAAAAACAAAAACAAAGTTTTAATATGGACTGGAGATAGGAGATTTCTGTCCGACACAGAGGATATACTGTACTTATACTGTTCTTGTTGTGTTACTATTAGCAGCTAGTCTTGCGGACCTTGCATATCACTACTTGTTTGTACCTTTTGATTCTTGAGCTTTCTTTTTCATACAGATGAAAGGAAATTATTCCAACGATTATGCGAAAAAGTTCCATTAGCTCAACTAATTACAATCAGGCAATTATGACAGGCCTATCGATTGCCCCGTCCGGCTTAATGGCTGGATGACTTGCTCAGAGTCGTCTAGTTGGCTGACTGGCTGGCTAAATGGCTGACTGTCTGTTTGACAGACTGGGGCTGTGTCCTCAGAAGACCACCTCGTATTGACTGTGGATGGATGTGTGCTGGCAGCGCTTAGACTGCAGGGCCCCATACCGCTGGCTTTTCTTTTTTCTTTCTAATCTTCATTAATGCAGAAGAACTGTCAGATGTGAGTCACGTGTGTGTGATGCAGAGAGAGAGAGAGAGAGAGAGTGAGGGCTTCTCGGGACACGGAGGCAGTCAGCAGAATGTACACACACACACACACACCGTAACACACGCATGAACACACTCACGTTGGCGTGGTGGTGGGAGCACGCAGACGCTAGACCGTGAGCACGTGTCCATGTGCTCTGTTGGGATATTAGCTGTAGGTTGGGATCCTTTAGGAAAGTTTAGGATGTTAATATTAGCTGTAGGTTGGGATCCTTTAGGATGTTAACATTTACGGTTCCTTAATGATTCCCACTTAACGATTCCTGTAACAATTCCAAGTATAGGACGTTTCAAATGGACCCCTACAGGTCTGTAACCCTAAGAGTTATGATGGTCCTTGAAAAAATAAAATAAATAAATCACACCCGTGTGAAATGAGGGGCGCTCTTGTCATCGTACATCGATTTATGTTAGCGGACATTTGACATTGCTACATAATGTACATAAGGTGGTCCCTTATTGGCCAAGCGCTCCCACCAATAAAGTATACTGTATCTCATCTCACCAACATGTGATTGGTTAGCCGATTTGCTCGTTTACATATGACATGAAGTTTCCCCTTTCAATGTCAATGGCGTTTAATGTTTTGATGTTTCATTTACGTCATATTTAGCGGAATTATCAGCTCTTATCATCATACATCATCATGGATCATCTCATACTGGCCAATCAGAATGCCTGTTGCCGATGATTGGTTGGCTGATTTGCGACGTTTACATATGACGTACATTTTCCCTTCAATGTCAATGGTGTTTATTGTTTTGATGTTTAATTTACATCATATTTAGCGGACATTTGACCGGAATTCCCCTTTCATTGTCAATGGCAAATCTTGAGACGTGTGGGACAAAAAGTTGTTTATAGAAGGGGCTAGCGCCCCTTAAAAATAGAAAGTTTGAGAACCACTGGTATTGTAATTTCATTATAGCAGGACGTGAAGACTTGCTTCCATGACTCAATGTCTGACTGCTTTTTTTTTGCTGTGCTAGCCGATCCAACACTTCTGTGTAGCAGCTCGATATGTCATTTGTTCTCAGAACTGCTAATATAAAGACCACTTACTTCAACACCTGGGTAGGCACCACTTCACACTGGGTGTGATTGTTGAGGGGCTTTCAGACATGACGTCATATGGCAGTATCTGGACTAAGTCTATGGACATCTAATGTTTGTCTTATTCATGCGCCTTAAAACTCAGCCAAACAGTCCTCCACTCATGACGTCATGTGGCAGCCAAGCCTATGGACCTTTGATGTTTGCTTTAAGCTGTGACGTCATGTGTCAGCCACAGTGCGTGCCCTTCAATTCAATTCAATTCAATTCAAAGGACCTTTATTGGCATGATAAAAACATACGTTTACATCGGCAAAGTACAATAAAAAACAGTTGAAATTGGGGAGTATATTCAGTTGTAGGGAGTACAGCATTTTGTAAGCAGAGCTATGTCACATTGCATCATTATATACATGTTATACAGGGTATGAAGCATTGAAACAAATAGCAGCAACCAACGTTTTTCAACGTCGGGTGCACCCAACGGCTGTCCAAACGAATCAATTTAAACTTTTCAAAAGTACAGAAAAGCTTATCACGATCGCATTATGAGTTTGTAGATCAGCTATTTTTGCACAGCACTGTTGTAGGAGAAATTAGTGGTTCATCAGATTAATTGTTTTAGTAGATTGTAAAAAATCAACTAAATTCTATCATATCTATAATCTATCCTGCACTTCTCGATTTTTCGATTAATCGAAAAAGTAATCCATGCAGAATAATCGCTAAGAAAAGAATCTTAGTTTCAGCAGCCCTACAGTGGACTGAACTGGCTGATTTTCTGGCTGGCTCGCTGGCTGGCCACGCAGTTCACTGTCCTAAAAAGACCCCATTCAGCCAGACACTCAATCAGGCAGGGGAGATTTATATACTGTTCCTGTTCACATGAACTAAAACATTAGCTAACAGCTTTTTTAGGTCACTGCGCACGCACACACATAGAAGAATGCTGCTAGCACACAACCATACGCACACAGCGTGTACATGTTTGTGTTTTTAATGATATGTGTGCGAGTTAATCCGAAAACTCAGTTATGTGTATTTGCGAAGCAAGCTCAGATACACACTTAACCTACACACTTGCAAATACATTATGCATGAATGCATGCCCATGCATGAATGCACGCGAACACGCTCACGCACTGCGAGTTAGCTGTCACAATGTGTACAACCAACCAGACTGACTAGCTGTCCTTGGGTAACCTCAATGTGTGCTACATTTCCACCCCACGTTCTAAACTGGTTGTACTGTATAGCTGTGGACTAGTTTGTGTTTTTAATTTAACCTACTTTATACATTAGTTTTCTCTTCTCCTTTATAAATGTTGACTTTATTGTGTACGGCCAGGTTGTTCTCAAGATGTGGATAAACAAGCAGTCACATAAATCTACATGGTGGAAGTACAGCCACACTCAAAACATGCATATGTCCCAAAGTGACATGCAAATGTACCGGAACAACCATCCGGAAAGAAGTTCAACCCGCCAGACAGACAGAAACAGACAACCATCCAGTAAGATGTGCAGACAGACAGACAGAAATCCAACTAACTAGCCAGGTGGCAGGTTGTCTTAAATGACCTCATATACTCTCCAGCTCGACAACCATTTGTACCGCAGTGTTTGTGGGCCAATTTGTATCGTTAACCTACTTTTACACTGGAGGTATCAAAGTAAATGACATGGACTCTCCTCTGCAGAGGCGCAGCACTCTGGAACTGGTGGATGCAATTTTGTTTTATGTAGAGCATTTTGCCAACATCAACTCAAGTGGGCAATTTGTCACAATTTAACAAAGGGGACATGGAAAGCAGAGTTTTTCCCTTGTAGTCTGAACATGACGAGGTGAATACACTTCTGGGTCTTTGCTATTAGGAATGGGGTTTGAGGCTGGCTAAGTGGACCAGTGACCATTAAGGTCACGATCTTGATCCCGATTCCCTACAACAGCCTAACATTTACAATTTAGGCCTTTTCGCCCTCATCCAGAGTAATGTACAAAAGTACAGGATCAGGTAACAGGCATGGTCCTAGGCAACATACAACGGGGTAAGTGATTGAGTAATTATAGTGCTAGGAATATCATTCTATAAAAATAGTACATGAAACCTAGACTCTGTCGTAACAATAACATGCCATTTAAATAACATACTTTAGGCCTAGGTCGGAGAAGGAAAAAAAAGTCTTCTAAATCCTGGCAGTTTTCTGAAATACTGTATCTGTATCCGTGGTGCTCAATATTTTATGTCAAGGACCCCAAAAATGATATGTAATTGGCCACCGACCCCCATCTGAAAATATGTTATTCCAGGAACCCCTCAGAAGCAAAGTTTTGAGTTAAAAACGTTCGCTCTGAAAGACTATATATTTAAAGATTTGTACTGCATTTTCACGACTTCACAACTTTGCAATCAAAAATAGCAGACCTACAAGCTTGTAGAGTGCCGCGCTATGAGCTTGTAGATCTGCTATTTTTCAATAGCTAAAGTATAACATAATGCTTAAAACACCAAAAGGGGTTCCCGCCCAGAATGGGTTAAAGGAGTAGTTCACCCAAAAAATCTTTATTGTATTTTCTATCAATTAAATGAAGCCTTGAATTGTTGCAGACTTTTTGATTTTATGATGGCTGCTCAGTAGGAGACTACTTCAGTCACGTTTATTTCAGTCAGATTTTGTAGGAGACAGTATTTGAGTCCTACCGGTTACTCTACCAGTCATCAAATTATTGACTCAGGAATGCGACAAACACAAATATATATATAATCAATATATATATATATATATGAAGATATCAGACTGCGGTGAAAGATGGGCAGTGTGACACTGCTGTCCTGACAGACAGGGAGGTCAGACGGTCACTGACAGGGGTGTCAATCTCATTTTAGTTTGTGAGCCTTATGCTGCATTCACGCTGACCAGTGGTGGCTACAAAGATACAGGCCACCATGGCCTGACGTTAGCAGCTGCTACAGAAGCAACAGCTATACACACAGCATACTGTATGTCTGTATCTGTAGCTAGTTTTGTGTCTGAAGTTAAACCAGCTCAACTTTTTTGTAGCTTTTGAAGTTGATCACTGTATCCAACTTTGAAACTCGGGTGACTGTTTTGGTCCAAATATAATCCATCATTTTGTGGTTTTCCTCAGTCAAGGTGGCCGCAGCGAAACCACTGAGGTAACGATGTGTGCAAATGGTGCATAGCTTCCCAGCATGTATACCAATGTAGATTGAGTTGACCAGTAACTGGCAGTATGCATTTATGAGCTCTGCAGTGTTGTTGGCTCAGCTCCTCTGTCATGCCGAAGTGTGTCTATGTAGGTTGTGCACCTCTTTCACTTCCCAGCTGTGCCTTTTGTTAAAAACAAATTGAAGGGGGAAAAAGTGTCTGAGGAAAAAGAGTGTGAGACGGGGTGTAGGGCTGCATGGATCATATCCTGTAGCTAGCTCTGATGAATCCAGTTGCATTGAAATGTTGGTGTGTAATGTTAATTTAACACTCTGTGTGTTACACATGGATAAATGAACACAGGATTTAAAAATCTGTTCGGTCAATGCACGTCACTCTGGATACGAATTTCCTTTGAAGATGAAAGCAATGTCCACACGCCAAAAAAGCTTCTTAGATTTGGTGCTGGGGCTAAAATGGCACCTTTTATGAAAATGTTGGTCGTGGAACAGACAAAGCCGGGTTTTCAACTAAATGTGACTGGAATAGCCTATTTTTTTCTTCTTACTGTGGATAAGAATTCACACATTTAATCCCCATCACAATCAATGTGACCGTTCTGTCATTGTGCTGTAAGTCACTCTGAAGGACACAGCTAAATGATGACAGATGTATCTCACTGAACCACGAAAATGCAAAGTAGCAAGGAATAAAGTATACTGTAGATAATATCATATAAAACTGAGTTTTGATTACTTGGATTTAATCAACTGATGTGTAAAGTTGTGTTCACTGCATTTTACTCCATATAAGCATGCAATAAACCAGACTATGAGATTTCTATTAGTGCAGCCATCAGCCATGCACCAATACATGTGGACACAGGCATGCATGCATGCGCTCAAACACGCACAAAATACACACATAGGCAGTAGGCACACAACGTACAGTCAAATCATGAGTCAAACGCATAGGCGCACCTAAAATCTACACGTGGGCATTGCATGTGTGCCCGTGCCCTCAGAAACGCACACACTGTGCAGATACACATTACACACTTAGGCAGTGTGGTGCTTTTTTTGGAGCGGTGCCTACGCTCCATTACACAGCTATGTATGTCCATATACGTACGTGTCCCTGTACGTGTCTGTCCAAGCACAGAAAGCTGCAACACGGTAACTCTGTCATTTCTCGACCGTTTCGGAACAGGGCCGGCCCCCTGGGCATGTTCCTGGGGGTCTGGATGTTCCGGAGACCCCCACGCGGTAACTGTACAGTACAAAGCGCAGTACAGTAGAATAACTCTAACAATAAATGTATCGTTGCACCACTCAGTTCACACAGGTGTGATTTTCCTTCCCATACCGGTTCTCATGGGGAGTAATCGCGGTTATCCCTATTTTTCTTGCTTTTTCATGAAAGATTTTCAACATGGAAACGATTATTAGGACTGTGGCGGTTATCTCAAATAATTGCGATTAGACGATTATGTAATAATTTTGACGGGCCTAATTGTGGGATGGCAGAGCAGAAGAGGAGAGTGTCAAAGGTGAGATAGTCCCAACTGCAACCATTCCCTCATGGAAACTCCCCAATGTTTTAAACTTAGAAGCTGTGTAATTAATCAAGATTGAGCAACAACTGCCTGTTTCTCGCCTATAAACTTTAATCAGAAACTGTTTTTGTTGGACAGTATAGGTGAAATTATTTGCAAGATGTGGTTTTTTTTGGGTTTTTTTAGCACTCTGCTATGCAGAGCGTGGGTGTGTAACGGCACAACTAACAGCGCCAAACGGTTGGAGATGAAGGCGATTCATTCTGCTCAGTGCTTATATATAGGCTTATATATGTGTGTATGTACACACATATAAACACATATTGTTTGTGCGTGTGTGTGTGTGTTTACAGTACGTGCAAATCAGTGCATGTACAGTATGTCTCACTCTTGTTTTTGTACATTTTGTGAACTTGCGGTGTGCTAGAACTCTTACTCATGCCCTGTCACACGCATGCATGGACATACCCCTGGCACATAAACAAACCCCCTTTCGTACACCCTTACTCACAGTCGTACACACAAAGGCACACAGACTACACTATAGACACAAGATGATACATTATTATGTACACCACATACACAAAAATATGCGCTCTTGCATTCTCCCGGTCTCACGCACGTGCACACACACACACACACACACACACATCACACACATCACACACACACACACACACACACACACACACACACACACACACACACACACACACATATTTATATATACATACATACGTATACATACACACACACACACACACATAGGTATGTCATGTCCAGCCATTGATAGAACATGCAGCGAGTGCGCCACAACTCCAGTTCAGATCAAACTGCCTCGACCAGAGAGAGAGAAAGTGAACCGCAGTCAGTCACCACTCTCAACTCCTCTTAGTATTCTGCTGCCTTTATTTTCTCTGTCTAGCTTTATTATTCTCTCTGTCTGTCTCTCTCCTCTTGTCTTGTTGAGCTGACTTACTGTTTTCTTTACCATTTGTATGTTTTCTCTGACTCAGTCTGGCCTCTCTCTCTCTCTCTCTCTCGTTTATGCTTATGTTTGTCCTCCACCTGCCTTTCCCCCCTCTCTCTCTCTCTCTCTCTCTCTCTCTCTCTTCTGTCTGTCATCTCTCTTATCTTTATCTTTCTGTTACACATTCTAGCCTCTCTTTCTTCTGCCAGGCTTTCTGTCATTCTCTCTTTATCACTCCTATAGTTATATTCTCTCCTTCTGTCTGTCATTGATCTTCCTTCCATCACCCTGTCGTCTCCCCCCCCCCCCCCCACACACACACCTCCCTTCTCTTTAAGCCCCCCTCCCTACCCTTTACTGACATTGTGTGTGCGTGTGCGTGCGTGCGTGCGAGCGAGCGAAAGGAGGTCTGTGGCACAATTGCGTGGTGTCCACCATTGAGGTCTGGCCTGTACAAAGACAGTATTCAGACGTGCTATTTGTCTGTTCAGAATCACACTCACCATCTGCTGCTGGTCGGACACAGAGTACCTGTGTGTGTGTGTGTGTGTGTGTGTGTGTGTGTGTGTGTGTGTGTGTGTGTGTGTGTGTGTGTGTGTGTGTGTGTGTGTGTGTGTGTGTGTGTGTGTGTGTGTGTGTGTGTGTGTGTGTGTGTGTGTGTGTGTGTGTGTGTGTGTGTGTGTGTGTGTGTGTGTGTGTGTTCGTTTACCTAACTAGGGCCTCCACTCACATGAACACCATTAAAGTCGTGCAGTAAAATTGGGTTGGACAAAACTCTTTTTACCAGCTGAATCCTATATTGACTTGAATCCCTGCTCCCTTCTCCAAGCATAGCAGATCTAGAAGCTCACCGCACTGCACATCTGGGGCCCTGGGTCATATAGGACTATACAATTTATCGTATCGTTATCGAGATATTCACATGCGCAATATCAGTATCACAAAAATTGTCAATATATTGTCCACTTCTAAAGCCAGAAACAACTGTTTTAGGCCCTGTGCCCCTCTGTTTCTCCTTCTTTCATGCTCCTGTTGGCGTGTGTGTGTGTGTGTGTGTGTGTGTGTGTGTGTGTGTGTGTGTGTGTGTGTATATTGAATAATGTTTAGTTTTCAATGTTGCAACACTTTTTGCAATTGTAACGGTAATATCGTATAAATATCGCAATATTTGGCATAAATTCAGAGATATGACATTTTGTCCATATCGTGCAGGACAGTGGTTCAGGACCCCCAAAATAATCACATTTGAACTGGGGACCCCCCGCCCTGAGAAGCACCTGGACTCATTTTAGTTTGATTACATTTAGTTTGATTACTTTGATTGTGAAAATGTATTATTTTATTTGACAATTTGGCCAATGTTTCATCAGTTTTTGAGGGATGCTAGCCCCTCCTATACACAGGTTTAATGTTTAGTAAACGCATTGACAATGAAGGGAAAATTTACGTCATAATGTTTTGTTTACATCATATTGTCTCTTTATTGTTAATGGCGTTTAATGTTTGTGTTGGCACCGTTTGTTTATATCACCATCACATCAACATGAGTTAGACTTTAATATATTAGCGCCCCTCACTTCACACGGGTGTGATTTTTATAGTATAGTTTGTTGATTACTTTTGATGCAGTAATGCTTTTTTCTTTTTTTTTTCTTTCTTTTTTGAGGCATTGAAAGGGTCTTAAAAGTCCTTAAATGGTCACTTCACTGTCATCTGTCGACCCCCCAAAATCCACTGATGGGACACATGCCAAGTTTGAGGTCCCACGCGCAACAATCTATTATATACAGCTGGCGTATTCTGCTGAATGACCAATTTCTTAACTTTTCTTGTCATTTTCGCCAGTTGACTAAAGCAATATTACTGGCGGAAAAGGATTTTTAAGATTCACATTTTGTAAGGTGCATGGGGAAAGTGTAAATTACAAAGCATTGTTGGATCCTAAGAAGTGTAGGAATAGAATGGAAGAATGATATTAGACAGTGACCCCAAGTTGAGTTAAATATTCATTTATTAATTAACCAGACATATTTTAGACTTACTCATATGCAAAAAATCTGAAATGGCCTATCTACAAGCAATTATTTCTTGTAGCTTTTTAAAGACTGGTGAAATTTCCACACTTTTAGAGCCTATCATAATATGGACAAAGCCTACCTAACAATAGATGATAAAATGTTATACTTATTATACTTTTAGAATTTATATTTTTGACTGCGTGATGACATAGATAGCTAGACTTTTCTGAGTCTATCTGAGACTATCTTGACTTAGTTCTTCTGTGTTAGTCTAGTTAAGGCAATTATATTTGTATAATGATAAATCACAGTAGAAATGATCTGAAGGCATGTCCTGATCAATTCACCCAAAACATGTTATTTTCATGCATTTGCCTGCATGTACAAATGTAAGCTGTATGAGTATGTGGCAAGTGAATGTGCATATCTATTTCAGCGTGTATATGTGTGCCTCATTTACTAGTCTGCCTTTGTGGGTATCTGTCTGTGTGTGGGCCCACATGTCAGCATGTATGCGTGTGTCTAAAGCCTGCTTTAGTGTATTCTTAAGTGTATGTGCATGTGTCTAAGAGCCAGGCTCGCCTCTAAGTTGTGTGTGTGTGTGTGTGTGTGTGTGTGTGTGTGTGTGTGTGTGCGCGCGTGTGCCTGCCTGCCTCTGCCTCGCATGTGCAGGTGATTTGACACTTCTGCAGCGCCGGCTGGTGTCAAGACTGTCTGTTGCTAAGATTCGCCGACACACCGGGTTGTCAAATCTGTGATTTCACCCTAGTTACATCAACCAACCGGTTCCCTGAGCGGGCGAGGAACAGCGAGCAGCAGCAGAAGCGTTGGTAGCAGCCGTTTAAGTGGCCGTCAAAGAGAATTATTATACTGTGTCCTCGCCGGCGCCCGTGACATTTTGCCTTTCTGGCTGCCATTGCCCCCTCCCCCTCCTCCTCCTCCTCCTCATCCTTCAACACCTCTCAGGTGATGTAGGCATGTAGCCCAGTGGTTCTCAAACCCAAAATTATGTGAAATATATTTGGCCAGGCCGCGGACGCCCATCTGAAAATGTTTTGTGCCACTATAGGGACCCCCAAAAGAGAAGATTTGTGTTAAAAACAAAATTCAAAAAAATATAAAATTCAAGACATTACACAAAAGACACATTTTAGCAGACGTACAAGCTTGCAGCATGGCACGAAGTGACGCAGGCTTTTTGCGATGAAATATGTAGGGTTTTTATGTGATTTAATGCTGTGAAATTGAGGGATGTTGCGAAATATGTGGGAATTTTGCGATTATGCTGCCTTTTTGAAAAACATCAACGTCAACCTTTTCTCCCCATGAAGGAAATCTTTTTTTCAGAGTCTAATGTTGACAGGTACTGTATATACAGTATGCTTCTGAACATGCACTGTAGGAGTCGCTAGTGCAATTATAGATATCAGCCATGTGTCATGACTCATGACCTTGCTTTAATGTATTCCAATTAAATTGTGCTTTGTCTGCAGACATTATTTTAGAACTGTCATTTTGAAAATCCAGTTAAAACCAAGAAGCATCTGTGTCATTTGGGATTTTAGCTATACAGAATATACTGTATAGCAACATACGTTGATCGGAAAACTCTTATTCTCAAGAGTGGGGGGGGATGATTGATTTAGAAGGCATTTGTAGAATCGGCCACAGGTCTTAATGGGTTAAGTGGAATACAGCTCGCATGTAGCTCCTAAAGCCGAGGAGCAGGTGTTTGTTGGCTTATACTGTGGAGGGTGAGGTGATGACCTGGAATGAGGCTTGTTGCCAGGCTTCAGCCCCATACACCCACTGATGCATCTTTTATGCATTCTTCTCATTATTGCTGCTTGTTTTTTCCTCTCATAGGAAAATAAACTTTAATGATCGCACAAGATTCTCACATCCTGTGCGTGCTTGCTTACACAGTATGTAGGCAAGCACCAACACACACAGATGACGTCGCTGTCGGGCCAGGAACCTCTTATCTCCATGTTTTAACTTTTTGTGTTTTTTCCCCCGAAAATGTACCTTATCATACAGTACTTGGTCTACTAGCTTGTAGATCTGCTGCTTTTGCCATTTTTTTTAAATTTGAATCC
This sequence comes from Protomyctophum bolini, assembly GCF_963924005.1. Lineage (NCBI taxonomy): Eukaryota > Metazoa > Chordata > Actinopteri > Myctophiformes > Myctophidae > Protomyctophum > Protomyctophum bolini. The sequence continues at coordinate 15,045,342 of NC_137878.1, forward strand.
TGAAAAGTATGTTTCGACATTTGAGGTTTCCACCTGACAGAGATGATGTGTCTGTACTGTGTGGGAAGTGAGGGCATACAGTAGCATGCACTTGTGTATGCAAAGAATAATCTGACAAATAGCACAGTAGAAAGAAGAAGGCACAGGAGGAGCAACTCGGACAGTTGGAGCCGTTTTTTTTTTTAGGCTGCAAATCATAGAAAGGGCAGACAACAATGTCAAAATACACCTTTGTCAGGTCAAATGGCACAGTACTAGCTCGTGGAGATAAGATAAAGTCTGTGGAGCACACAAGCCTGAAAAGTATCAGCGTTATATAATATCACTGAGTCTCTGGCTCTGACAGTAAATTCAGAGTATACCTCACATTAAAGCTGCACTATGCGAATAAATGCCAGGTGATTATCATAAACCAATTAGACCGCCAGGGGTCTATGCCGCCTTTTCCCCTCTACACTAAATACCATTGCTGAAAAACACGTTTGCGAGATGCATTGTGATCTACTATTTCGTAATAATAGGATGTCGGAAGTGACAAATAGGCCTGGGATCCGGAACCAGATCCAGCGGCGACGAACCAGAATCGATTCAATCACATTTGGAACAGTTTATTTTCTCTTTTTTTCCCCTCACTGGCGAAGCTTGTGTTCTGGACCACCATAACTGTGGTTCCATTTGCAAGGGTCCATTTGGAATCCCCTCAAGTAATCCATATATATCCTTTCTGTCCGCATATTCAAAACTGTGACTTTCAAGGATTCAAATGTGGATCTGCTACTGTTGATGCTTTTGTGTGACGTTGTAGTATGATTAATTAATTCATTAATTAATTACAAAAAACCATAAAAGGTAAAAATATGGAGATAAGCGATTTGTGCCCGACAGGCAGCAACGGTACATGTATTATAGGAGTCGTAAAAGGAAACCGTTAAGGAATGGGAATTGCTCAAACTAAATAACTTGCTGTTGCTATGAGCTACCTGCTGTACAACATGGTAATCATGTTCTGTAATACCCTTACAGTACACTAGGTTATATTCACAGTTCACACACATTTTTCTGTTTTGCATTTTAACTTAGATCATCAATGGCTTTGTTGAGTTGGACCCCAGGGGACTGGGTTTCCCAGAGACATCTAAAAGGTCATATTTGTTGTTCCATAAGCTCATTTACTGACAAAGATCTGTCGTGGATTTGGTTGTTCTCTATCATGTTTTGACCCTTTTTTTGTTATTGCATTATTGGTGCACGTTTTATTGTTGTTTTGTTTGTTGAACATCTAAGAATCTTCCTCCTTTCATAGTAAACATTAAGGGTTTATGAAGTTTCCCATGTTGATACATGGAAATTGGCATCTGTGGTTCATTGAACTTTTCTTCACTCTTGTCCTGGCATGTTCCCTAGTGGTAATGTCAGGGCTCCGTGGGTTCTCATTGTGGTTACCTGCAATGCTAGGAATCACATAGGAATGTGCTGGATAAACAATTTTGGCTAAATTATTAAAGCCCAGCCAAAGTAAGACAACTTACGTTGGATAATGCACCACCGTTGTTGTGAGAGGTTTGGAATTTTAACGAGCAAAGGTTGGATCCCAAGGTAACACTTAATCACTTAAACCCTATACTGCTTCATTGACCTAAGTCCCCCGGCCCAAGGCTATATACTAGGCCCCATACTAAGTCCCCTGGTAACGTTTGAGCAGACTAACATCAGTCAGCCTGTTTACACCAGATATGTCGTCTCCACCTACAGGAAATGCTGTACTTTATACCTCATACTAAGCATTTAAAGTATGAGGATTGATGTATCGGACTCGTAACGTGGGGATTTGTGTGCAAGCCCATAAGTACAAAACATTGGCGTAAACAAGCTTAGGTCACATTCTCACCTAATACTTCGGTAGACTCGATGCGAATGGGCGGAGAAGTTGGGATTCTTGCATATTTAATTTGCTGTGGTTTGCCTTCACACTGGTTGTGTCAAGCGCAGCAAGGAAACGCAGCAGGGAATTTTATCAATGTGTTCAATTCATAAACTATAGCATACACAGTGAAATCGATGGTGTTAAAATTATACTCATATAACGTGCATGTTTCGTGCCGTCGGGGACTGGACCTCTCTCTCCCCCTCCGCACGCACTGTTCCTTTGGGCATAGAGGCACAACAGCACACAGACAGAAAAAGTCCCCAGACTCCCCACACAGTGACAGCACTCCATGTTTACTTACTTACTCCTTAAGCAATTGATTAATGTAGGCTACTCTTCAATTTAATATTTTAATGGGCTTCGGTCTTCTCATTCAACCACGTCTATCCACGGTAACGGGACATCTTTGCGCTGCATAAAATATGCCTTCTCCGTCTCCAACTGTGTTTAGCTCCTCACCCACCACATTGTTTGCTTCATTTCCTTTATTTAGATTAGATTCAATTTATTGTCACTGCACATAGTATACAAATACTTTGACAATGAAATGAAGAGTGGCGTCTAGCCAGAAGTGCAATACAGTAATGCAGTAAATGAGAGAATAAATGCAGAAAAATTTACAGTATGTACAGTAATGTATACAGAGTAATAAATAAAGAAATAGGATAAATAGTGAATAGTAATAATAATAATATATGAGAAGAACAATCTGTACAGTAGTGCAAGCAATGCATGATGAGGATAATATGAGCATATACAGTATGCACCCACATACCCACACTCTCTAACATGCTAAGATATACAGTAAGCATGAGTTCAGATGGGTAGAGGGATGGAGGGATGGAAGGGGGGTCAGAGTTCAGTGACCTTGGGGGGGGAGGAGTTCCTGAGCCTACTTGTACGTGAGCCAATAGTCCTGTAACGCCTCCCAGAGGGGAGAAGGGAAAATAGTCTGTGGTTTGGGTGAGAGGGTCTTTTAAAATACCTCTCGCCCTGCGCAGACATCTCTGGCGCTGTAGGTCCTCAATGGAGGGGAGTTGTGTGCCGATGACATATTGGGCAGTCTTGACTACCCGTTGCAGGGCCTTCCGGTCAGATAATGTGCAGCTGTTATACCACACTGAGATGCTCTGTTAATATGCTCTCAATGGTGCAGCGGTAGAAATTCACTAGGATCCGGGGAGACAGGTGAGCCTTCCTCAGTCTCCTTAGAAAGTACAGACACTGCTGCACCTTTTTGAACAGAATTGAACAGTTGAGAGCCCATGATAGGTCCTCAGAGAGGTGGACACCCAGGAACTTAAAACTGGACACCCGCTCCACCACCGCCCGTTGATGTAGATGGGGGTGTGGTCACAGCGGTTAGCTCTCCTGTAGTCCACAATGAGCTCCTTTGTCTTTGTGGTGTTGAGAGCCAGGGGCAGGTTGCCAGCCCACCACGCTGCCAGGTGCTGGACCTCCTCCCTGTAGGCCGACTCATCATTGTTTTTGATTAAGCCTACCACCGTGGTGTCGTCTGTGAACTTAACAATGATGTTGGATCTGTGCACAGGAACGCAGTCGTGGGTGAAGAGGGAGTAGAGGAAAGGACTGAGCACACAGCCCTGTGGTACGCAGGTGTTCAGTGTCAGGGTGGAGGAGGTGTGATTGTCTAACCATTAACAGACTGAGGTCTGTTGGTCAGAAAGTCCAGAATCCAGTTGCAGAGTGAAGTACTGATGCCAAGGTGATGCAGTTTGGTGACCAGTTTAGAGGGGATGATGGTGTTGAATGCAGAGCTGAAGTCGATAAACAGCATCCTTACATAGCTGCGAATTGCATTCACACCTGCACAGAATCGTAATCAAGTGCAATTGGAAGCGAAGCGAAACCCCCGTTTTTTGTCGGAGTAGAATGCGGTTCTTTGATGCGCATTAGGATTCGAATGATGCTTCACACCTGCCAAACGAAGCGCACTTTCCGACAATGTGCAGCAGGATTCGTTTTAAGCGCAGTAAAGCTTTCTGGTGTGAAGGTCACCTTAGTGAATCAGACCCATGTTGGACTTTGTGTGCACAACGGTGGGCAGTGTTGTATTTGGTATAATGGAACCATCGCCCATCCACCTACAGAGACAAGCCACAGAGGCAACAGGCAAAGAATCCAAGACTTCCCCTTGCCCCTGGCCACATTAGTCCAATCTAACAGGAGGGGGTGGGGGGAGATATAATCCCCCCCATCTGGTCCTTGCTCTGCCCCGTAGTCTCTCCCCAGCTGGGCATACCTGGAAAATGTCCCTGGGGACGTGCCCAGCTGGCATCCATATTAGATGCCCGCGAACCACATCGACTGAAACCGATCATACTATCATTTTAGTTTCAGGCCTTGTTGTGACGACCAGGAATATTACAAATGAATGCAGCGTCGATCACAAATGAATAGTGAACTTAATTGTATCATGGCACACACCCAGGCTCATTTTAACCATTCTGACAACCGTTGTAATTGATTTAAATACAAAAACGGCAAAAGTAGCAGATCAACAAACTTGTAGATCTGCTACTCTTGATACTTTTGTGTGACGCAGTAGTGATCAAGTATAGGCCGTTAATTTACGGGGGGAAAAATACACAAAAACTTAAAATATGGAGATAACACACACAAACGGTGTCCCCGCAACACCTCTGACATTTCCAACCCCTTGCTCCTCTGGTCTCCCGTGTGACATAGATCTGGGTCGACGCAGGTCACAAAGTTATTTCTAATATGAAGTTGATCCGATATAAGGGGAAGGGGTCGGGTCATGTGCTGCCCGGTGGGGATCACGGATCTAATTAGCAGCTACGATGGCTCGGGGAGGAATCTGACTCGGCTTGGCTCATCTAGTTCTGTGAATATTGAATAAATGCCGCTCCCGCTTTGTACTCTCAAAATGAGAGGGAATAAAATCGCTGATCAATGACGGATGCGAGATCAAACTGCTCGTGCTGTATTTACGCGTCTTGTGTTCCTCTGACATTTCTCCCCCCTTTGCCGATCTCTCCTGCGGTGCACGTCAGCCGGTGAAGGTCATATGGTATTTGGAGCTGGAGTTCAGAGCATTTGGTAGATGCTTTTATCTTGCACTGCCGTGAGTATACTATACGCTGTTTTCCTGAGTGGCTACAGTGGGGAAGTGAGTGTGAAACCATGTCAACCACTTAAACCCTACTGTACTGTTGACCGGAGTACCCCAGGGGTATATACTAGGCCCAAATCCTTTTCCCCCGCTAAGTGAAAATAGACAATCTATAAGCTTACAACGCATAAACTAAATTTGAAAACGACATTGTCCAAATGTAGTAATCTTGACTTCAGGTAATAGTAATGACAGCCACATAGATAAGGGCATGCGGTACTTTCCGCGTCAATTTTGGGTAAACCCACCCCCTCCCTCCCCCACTTTCGGGTCTACATAAATTCGTGTCAAACTCCCAAAATGTGCGGTTGTGGTTAAGATTTGGGGTCAGACTAATGACCTGTCAGACCATGCAGTGCTACCGTGTTACGCTACAACACAATATGTAAAATAAATGATGTTTTAGTAATATTGTCTCTGCTGTCAACCAGGTTAAAGAAATCACAGATTGAGGCTTCACATGAAATGCTCTAAATTAAATAATAACCGAAAATAGACTATCTACAAGCTAAAAAAGACTGCAATCAGTCGTGGTGACTGAAATAACTTTAATCCATGAGTTTTATAAAACTAACATCATTATTTACTGATTATTATTGTTATTGTTATTGTTTTGTTCTGTTCTGTAATTCTGGACAACCGTAGGTTCGACCGACTCGACACCGGGCATGCACCCCCTGTGGTGGAGTGGAACGCGTGTATCGAATTTGAAGTCGGTGGGGCAAACAGTTCTCGAGTTACGTGGATTACACACAGACAGACGGAGAGAGTCTTGGTGCATTTCTAGATACAAGAGAGGTGCCAGTGGGGCCTCTACGGCGGTGCCCGTTGGGCACTGGCCTACTTGGAATGATGCAAGTTGGAAATGAATGCCCCACCCAGATATTATGTCTGTGTTGTTTATGCCCAACATCAGAATGATGTCAGATTTATGTATGTGTCTCTCTGTGTCCCTTTATTCCTATATAGGCCTATGGAGTTCTGTGTCAGCCATGCCCAAATATGGAGTGTTGGGATTTTCAGAACAGACCAGCTTATTTTCTGAAATCTCAAATGGGAAGAATGCATGGGGTTTGTGGAACCACAACATGGCCGCCACTGCTAACAAAGGGTTAGCAGGGATGAATATGGTAACGCTGAACAATAGACATTACCCATGTTAGGGGGCCTGTTAGTGTTTAGATTTATGACATGACTAAACGGGCTGTGCATGGTTGAAACGTCTCTGACACCTCGTTACATTGCCAGATATAGGGGTGGAGTCATTAAGGTCAGGCCGTTCAGCTTGGTAAATCTTCCAGAAGGGAAGGCTGCTCTCCCTTGTATCCTCCTCGCCTAGAGACTCTGGACCACGGTTTCCCAAACAGTGGGTCGGGATGGGACCCGTTTTTAATTATTAGAATTTCTAAACATTTTCAAAAAAGGGGCGGCTTCAACATTTCCTGGCAAATAGACGGTGAATCTTATTGGTTCACCGATCTTTTATTAACATTTCATTCATGAGAATTAAATAGTGCCGCTTTAACTAATTTAGGCTGGGGACCTGACTTTGACTGAAACTCATGCTTGTAGTTCTGCTTATTTCTGTTGAATGTTCACTTAGCCCAGAATTGGGACACTCTGCACAACAGTGACACTTGGTGGTGACAATATGTCACTTCCGTGCTCGGATACAGGGACGGACACTGGAATGGACACTGGGACACTGGGACACACACTGTCTATAGGAGCGGTTGCACCACTCAAAAATAAAACACAAAAAGGGGGGGGGGGGGGGGGTTTCTACTTTCTCGCCTTGCTGGCTGTTTCTGCAGCCCCTCCAGTTGTTGCTGCTCGTGGTGAGGTGATAATTGGTTCACCTGCTGTTTCCCTGTGAAGACGGCCGCGTGTCTGAGGCAGTGGTGATAATAACCACGCAACTACGTTTACAGTACGCCTAAGCGGCGTGGGGCTCATGTTAGTATGCTTTTTATGAGGTGCTAAGTGCTTCACCTTCTCTGTCCCTGGGAAGAGCAATGGTTCCCTGTTGCTGCGTGTGGTGTGCGTTGTTGGTAGAAAGGAAGGTCTCGCATTGTAGCTTGCACTAAGAATAGAGCTAGTTTAATTACCGCTTGAGTATAGAGTATAAAGAAAGAAATAAAACATGAATAGTGATTAACAGGTTGACTGCGGACCATTTACGGCCGTCTTTCAGGTTAGACAGCCTATGTTTAAAGTTACCTTTGACTGCACCGACCGCTGAGTTGCTTGTCATGAAAATCCACTTTAAACGGTGTAATCGCTTGAAGAAAAAGTGTAGAAAAGTATTCCATAGTGGCGATCACAACAACAGACCGGGCAGCACACGGCTTCCTCCTCCGGCAGCTTCTCCATTGTAAACAACTAGAATTTCGTGCCCGCGTCTAATCCCAGAGTTACTTCACCACGCACTCCGCGGCAGAAATGCCGTGTTTGCATGAATTAAACTGTATGTAATCGCACATCTATAAGTTCTAATCGTGTGTGGTGCTTCTTCGGGAGCCGGGACTGTGTGTGTGTGTGTGTGTGTGTGTGTGTGTGTGTGTGTGTGCATGCAATGCGAACAGCCGTGGTGGAGTTACAGGCGTGCGTGTGTATGCAATGTGTCAAGTAGCGAACAGTGTAATTATTTCACTTCGGCAAAAAACAACTATTGACAAACAACAATGTTGATGTAAGTAACACGATCGCTGAGAGAGATATAGTTTATATACAGAGATTTAGAAGGAATAAGCAAAATCGAATTCCTGCCCTTCCTTGTTTGTGTTCTCCTGCGGGTCTCGGAGAGAGAGGGATGAAATTGCAGGCTCGCAAGGGGAGGGGCTGAGAGCTCTGACGACATGTTCACATCTTTTGGCGCTTTTCATTGGCTAGTGGCGGACATGTTCACATCTTTTGGCGCTTTTCATTGGCTAGTGGCGGACATGTTCACATCTTTTGGCGCTTTTCATTGGCTACCAAGTTCACATCTTTTGGCGCTTTTCATTGGCTACCAACTTCACAATTGTAATAATAGATAAGGACTCAATTTCCCTTAATATTAAGATAAATGGGTACATTTAGGTATTGGGTATTATATTTGCTTTAATAAAACAATCTACCTGACACGTAATAGAAATCTTACTTTGACCGGCAAAAAAAGATTTTCTACTTTCCTAATGTTCTTCCCAACTTCACAGACAGATTTTCATGAAACTAGGAGGGAATGATGAGTAGGCTGGCCTGAATAGACAATTATGTTTTAGGGTCATAACAGATCCAAGGTCAGAATCGAGGTCACAGTCTAACAATAGGCAAAACAACTCGCAAAATGGTTGGCCGGATATTCATTTAAACTATGGGAGTGATCAGAAGGCTGCCCGACACGGAGGACTGGTTTCGTTCTAGGAAGGTCAAGGTCAAGGTCTACAATGGTTGGGGGAATTTACATGAAGACTGGTGGAAATGATCAGTTGGCTATATGCCCTAAAGTGGTGATTAACTTTTGTTTAGTCAAGGTCGCAATCAAGGTCGCAATTGTGTTAGCCAGCCTCAGTATAGGTGAATTAGTTTCATTTGTTTATTGCAGCTGGCTCAGAATCACTCTCTCATGCACAGTGACTTAACCACTTGAACTCTGGCATCCATATTCTGGGGCCAGAAAACAGCAGAACGAAAGTTGCACTAGAATTAATTTACTTTTAATGCGTGCCTGCGTGGCCCCCTGTGCCCCCCACAAAATGACCGGAAATACTTTTCACCAAAACCAGAGCAGAACTCCCACCACAATCAATGAATACTATATTAATGTATTTCATACAGTTTAAGTTAAATTCTAAACAAACCCTAAAATTTGTGGGAGCACTCAGAAGGCTGCCCGAAACTGGGGCTGACTTTTGGTTCTAAAAGGTCAGAATAGGTTAAGGTCACAATCGACACACATCAAAACTCTTCGCCAAAAATAGCAGATTGTACCTTGTAGATCTGCTATTTTCGGCTATTGCTGTTTCCTCCTTAATAGGGATGCAAGGGTTCAAGTGGTTAATGTAAAAAACTAAACAAAAGAAATCTGATTTGGCGGACTCCCTGTTGAACACAACTGGTGTAGAGGGGAAAAAGCGTTCACTGACTTAGTGACTTGACACTCTGGAAAAGAAACAGAGCCACAGTAGAGAGGATTGCTGCTCCAGTCGCATCTTCCTGTCAGGTTAACCACCCCTGGCCGCCATGTCTCTCTCTCTCTCTCTCTCTCTCTCTCTCTCTCTCTCTCTCTCTCTCTCTCTCTCTCTCCCCCTATCTCCCCCTCTCTCCCTCTCTCTGGTCTCAAGGTAGCATGGGAGTGAGATCATAAGAGGCATCATAATGCTTTCCTAAAGTATAGCGATGCGGTTTGGGTGGTGGTGTTGAGGGGTAAGTGGGTGAGGGAGTACCACCTGGCCTGTTATCATTGAGGGTTGAGCACACACGCACACGCACGCACACGCACACGCACACACACACAATGCAATACTGCTGCTACACTACACCTCTGCTGCCACTACAGAAAAAAGTGTGAGAAGTTTCTGAATTTCTGCCAAATGAGATCTTGTCATCGCACTCCCATTCAGTCACCTCCAACAGTTTCAACCAGTGAGGTCTTCCTCACAGCTGTCTGAGGTGTTCTCACACATCAATTCCACCTTCTGTCCCTAAAGACATGCAGTGGTTCTTGATGTGTTAACAAATATATTTGAAGATTTACACACATTTTCAAGATTTTCCAAAGTACAAAATATGGTTAAAGACAAGTGGTTAAAATGCTTGCGACGCTATAGTAACAGATTTTGCTGAGGGCCCCTGTGACCCCTCCATGGACCCCTGAGGGTACCCAGACCCCACTTAGAGAACCAATTATTGAAAGATCCAGCCACCAGACAGACTGTAGATTACCTGCAGATTACCACAGACTGTAAAGGTAGCTCTCCACCAGACAGACTGTAGATTACCTGCAGTTTACCACAGACTGTAAAGGTAGCTCTCCACCAGACAGACTACTGCAGATTACCACAGACTGTAAAGGTAGCTCTCCACCAGACAGACTACTACAGATTACCACAGACTGTAAAGGTAGCTCTCCACCAGACAGACTATTGCAGATTACCACAGACTGTAAAGGTATAGCTCTCCACCAGACAGACTACTACAGATTACCACAGACTGTAAAGGTAGCTCTCCACCAGACAGAGTACTGCAGATTACCACAGACTGTAAAGGTAGCTCTCCACCAGACAGACTACTACAGATTACCACAGACTTTAAAGGTAGCTCTCCACCAGACAGAGTACTGCAGATTACCACAGACTGTAAAGGTAGCTCTCCACCAGACAGAGTACTGCAGATTACCACAGACTGTAAAGGTAGCTCTCCACCAGACAGACTACTACAGATTACCACAGACTGTAAAGGTAGCTCTCCACCAGACAGAGTACTGCAGATTACCACAGACTGTAAAGGTAGCTCTCCACCAGACAGAGTACTGCAGATTACCACAGACTGTAAAGGTAGCTCTCCACCAGACAGACTACTGCAGATTACCACAGACTGTAAAGGTAGCTCTCCACCAGACAGACTGTAGATTACCTGCAGTTTACCACAGACTGTAAAGGTAGATCTCCACCAGACAGACTACTGCAGATTACCACAGACTGGCAGTCCAATGAAGTCGGGGGATCAGTCTGTCGGTTGAAAGGTGTGAAGAATGTTGCTGAAGGCACCTGAGAGCCGACACCGACAGTACGGCTACAGTTTGCGACCCGACGCGACAGTACCCACAACAGATGCTCGTGCGGTGAAGAGCTACTGTACCTTAAGGGAAGTTTCTGTCACAATATAACAGCCAGAACTATTGGCTCCCGTACTAGTAGGCTCAGGAACAGCTTCTTTCCTGTTGCTGTCTCCCTGCTGAACTCTGACCCCCTTCCGTCCCTCCATCCCTCTACCCATCTGAACTCATGCTTATATTCAGTAGCATGTTACAGAGTGTGGGTATGTATGGGTGGGTGTGCATACTGTATATATGCTATACATGCATTACTGTACAGTTATTTATTTTCCATCCATCCTATCCAGATTATGCTTGGTTCTACCATCATACTCATTACTATTTATAATATTTATTCTAGTTATTATGTATACATTACTGTACATACTGTACATTTTTCTGCATTTATTCTCTCATTTACTGCATTACTGTATTGCACTTCTGGCTAGACGCCACTCTTCATTTCATTGTCAAAGTATTTGTATACTATGTGCAGTGACAATAAATTGAATCTAATCTAATATGCTCCCTTATTTTGGCTGTAATAGCTATTTAATCATGCAATTGTGTAACCCTTACTAAAGGAACCTCACCCAAACAACACGGACATAAGGCGCATCTCCACGCTACGTCTCTTTTATATAGAATTTTGGAAAAAGCTGTGTCCTCCCAGGTATTCTCTTACTTGAAATAATTCAAAATCTTTGACAAATTCCTGTCTGGTTTTTTTTTGGCGTTTTTTGCCTTTATTGATAGGGAACAGTAGTCAGACAGGAAAGGGGGCAAGAGTTCGGGAGTGACATGCGTCAAAGGCCGTCGGGCTCAGGAGTCGAACCCGCGGCACGCCGTCCGGCTGTCTTAGGTGCCCAGACGGTTGAGCTAACCGTCCGGGCCGTGAGTGGCAGCTTTTAACAGCCAGCCATAGCCAAAGGACCTAGAAAGGGTTATCCATGCTCTTACCATGCCTCAGCCCACCAGTTTCTAGTTCTTATGTTCTTGTGCTTATGTGTTTTCTCTTAGTCCTGCTTTTGACTCGTACTCCTCGTTCCTTTTATTCATGTATACTTTTGTTGTTATCCATCTGCCTCGTCTGCAAAGCACTTTGGGTCAAGCCCTGTTGTTTAAATGTGCTATGTAATTGAAAGTGACTTGACTATGGAGCACAGATGCATGCACGCGGATTATCTCACTCGCTCTTGCATGCACTCTATCACTCACCCTGACTGTCACGCAGCTCTCATCACACCATCACACATCCAGGCTGCTCTCTCTTAGGCTTCGTACAAGCATATCAGACCAACATGCTCTGTGCTGTCCATGTTTCATGGCAGCCTCAATGCTTTTCCAATGGAAGTCACATGGTTTAGGGGGGCATGGTGGCACAGTTGGTAGTGCTGTCGCCTCACAGCTGGGTTCGATTCCCGCTGGGGACGCTGTGGGCACTGGCGGCGTGTTCCCTCCTCCGTGTCATCAGTGCCCATACCCGAGGCGGGGGTTGGCGAAAGGGCCTTTCTGTGTGGAGTTTGCATGTTCTCCCCGTGTCCCCTAGGGTAGGTACCCTCACAAAAACATGCAGTAATCCTGGTCTCTAAAACTACCTCCCCTGGCCAGCCGGGGCGCCTGATGGAGGGGAATAACGTGTCCCTTCCACGCGCTACGTCCGGCCGGGGAAATTCCCCTCTGTCAGGTGAAAAGAAGCAGCTTGGACTCCTCATGCATAGAAGGAGGCATGAGGTCAGTCCGCTGCCCCCCCAGGTTGGCAGAGGAAGTGTAGCGCCCAGGATTACATTAGATCATTGGCACTGGGTGAAAAGAAAACTGGGTTACAAAATCGTGGGATAAAAGTCACATGGTTTGACCAAACAGTTGTGTGTGATCGGGAGAGGGGGGGGGGGCAATCAAACACAAGTGTTTGGTCAAACCACGTGACTTCCATTGGAAAAGCATTGGGGCCTGAAACACAGGCAGAGCACAGCACAGTTGTTCTTTATGTGTGTACGAAGCCTCACTCACACACACACACACACACACACACACACACACACACACACACGTTCGTATTACTTGCGATGTTTTCTATACGAGTGTATTTTTCCGATTGACAAGCTGTCGATCTGCTATTTTCAGCTAAAGCTTAATTTCCCCACACCTGAACCAACCTGAACCTTTTCCTGATTAAATGCCCGAACTGCATAACCTGACTCCACCAGATTGAGTTCACTCAATGCTGCCACAGATATAACCATAAAAAAGAAAATGGTCCTCACAATAGCACATTTTCAATGAGCAGTGTTTAGTATAAATATAAGTTCCCGATAGTACCTTACATGCCAGTGTGGCGCAGGTGATAAACTGGGGGTTTGTAAACAGGACATTCAGGGTTCAAGTCCCCTGAAGAACATTTTCAATGTCCATCTAAATTCTAAAAGGCTGGTTAAATTTAAGTCCCAGATTGTACCTTACAGCCCAGCGTGGCTCAAAAGATACATCTGAGGTTTACAATCCAATGGTTACTGGTTCAAAACTCAAACAAAACTAATACTCAACCAAAAACTCAAACAAAACTCAAATAAACTCAAACAATACTAAAAATCAACAAAAAACTCAAAAATGAGTCAATATAAAAACTGAAACAACAAAACAAACTAAACATGGCAAATAACAAAACAAAAGCAATAAACAAAAATCATCAACCACAACAATCCAAATGCCTAACCTAAATGCTTTTCAAAGCAAACTTATGTCATACAACCTCTAATCATTAGGGTTCATTATGACAACAAATGAGATTTAGGTTGGAACCTTTCACTGTAGAGCATGCAATAGCATCTTTTCTGCATGAGCTATGGTGGTGCAATGGTTAAAATTCAGACCTTGCAAACAGAAGGTTCTGGGTTCAAGTCCAGCACGGGCATTTTCCTCTTTGCATCTTTATCCAATCTTTCACTGTAGACTGTGCAATAGCATCAATTCTGCATTAGTCATGGTGGTGAACTGGTTAGGACACTGGCCCTGCAACCAGAAGGTTCCTCGTTCAAATACAGAGATGACCTTTTTCCAAGTTTGTACTCTTGTCTCGAAAGTGGGTTAAGTATTACATTCCCGGTTATAGCTTACAGCCCAGCGTGGCTCAAAAGATACATCTGAGGTTTACAATCCAAAGGTTACTGGTTCAAAACTCAAACAAAACTAAAAATCAACAAAAAACTCAAACAAAACTAAAAGAAACTCAAACAAAACTAAAAATCAACAAAAAACTCAAACAAAACTAAAAGAAACTCAAACAAAACTAAAAATCTACAAAAAAATGCATCTGTGCTTGAAACAAACATTTCTGAGCCTGCATGTTCTCAATCAACCTAATTACATCCTGCTCTTTCTGGAGTTGTCATGTGACCGGCTGTGATTTTGGACTTTATTTGAACCTAAACCAACCACAGAAATATAATTCAATGTACAGCATAAATAACCGGGTAGCGGTGGCTCAGGGGTAGAGTGGCTGCATGGTAACCGCAAGGTTGCCAGCTCAAACACGGGCTTCCCCAGAGTTGGTGTCGAAGTGTCCTTGAGCAAGACACTGAGGTTTAAACCCAACATGAGCATTTTTCTCTTTGCATCTTCATCCAATCTATCACTGCAGAGCATGCAATAGCATCAATTCCACATGAGCTATGATGGTGCAATGGTTACAATTCAGGCCTTGCAAACAGAAGGTTCTGGGTTCAAGTCCAGCATGGGCATTTTCCTCTTTGCCTCTTTATCCAATCTTTCACTGTAGAGCATGCAATAGCATCAATTCTGCATGAGCTATGGTGGTGCAATAGTTAAAATTCAGACCTTGCAAACAGAAGGTTCTGGGTTCAAGTCCAGCACGGGCATTTTCCTCTTTGCATCTTTATCCAATCTTTCACTGTAGACTGTGCAATAGCATCAATTCTGCATGAGTCATGGTGGTGAACTGGTTAGGACACTGGCCCTGCAACCAGAAGGTTCCTGGTTCAAATACAGTGATGACCATTTTCCAAGTTTGTACTCTTGTACCTGTATCTCTAACCTTACAGTGCGCAAAAGAACAGGTTAAGTATGAATAGATATATCTGACATGTCAGTGTGGCGCGAAAGATAAACCTGGAACTTAGAAACCAGAGGTACAGGGTTCAAACCTAACATTTTGACTGTCCATCTAAATTCTAAAAGGCTGGTTAAATACAAGTTCCCGATTGTATCTTATATGCCAGTGTGGCTCAGGGGATAAACCTGGGGTTTATAAACAGGACATTCAGGGTTCAAGTCTCCTGAAGAACATTTTCACTGTCCATCTAAATTCTAAAAGGCTGGTTAAATATTAGTTCCCGATTATACCTTACATGCCAGTGTGGCTCAATAGATAAAAACTAGGCTTCAAAAACCAAACGTCATAGGTTCAAACCTCAAAGAAAACTAATAATCAACCAAAAAGTCAAACAAAAACAAAAAAATCAAAAAATCAACTGAAACAAAACAGCTGAGACAAAGTGTCATAAAAACTCAAATATCTCAATAAAAACTAAAAATAAAATGGTTCAATCAAATGAATGTGAAAAGGACAAAAATCACTTTGCTTAATATGTACATTTCTTAAGCTCCACCCCCAGGAGTCAGGCTCATAAAAAAATCCCGCCCTAAAGGCGGGTTCCCAAAAAAGATCCTCCCCCTCCCACAGGAGCCAAAAGAGAGCGGGAGCGCGCTTGGTCGAGTTCCATCTTCGTCCTTTTTTTGTTCCAAGTGTTTCAACAATGTTGCAACTTCCGGGCCACCGATTGGCCGGTGCCCGGATCGTGCAGGCTACCATTGGCTGGTTCCAACTGGGGTTCCAACCCAGGAGCCAATGGGGGCATGGTCCCGCCCCTACCTCTCAGTAATTCCAAAACAGCACGGCGGCGGCCATCTTGTTACAGTGTGCGGTGGATGGAGGTATTCATAATTTTAATAAATCGTACAAGGTGTTTGGAAAATATTTAAAGGCAGCAGGGCTTTCTCCAGGGGCCAATAAGGGAACGATTTTAATTTGGAACATTTCTGTCCATTTTTGGCTTAGTTATGGACATGTAGTATCTGTTAGCATGTTAGCTAGCTGCTGGATGATGATGATGATGATGGGTTCTTAATATTATGTGTGAATATTTCATATGTTTTTATTAAATCGTACAAGGCGTTTGGAAAATATTTAAAGGCAGCAGGGCTTTCTCCAGGGGCCAATAAGGGAACGATTTTAATTTGGAACATTTCTGTCCATTTTTGGCTTAGTTATGGACATGTATAGTATCTGTTAGCATGTTAGCTAGCTGCTGGATGATGATGATGATGATGGGTTCTTCTTATTATGTGTGAATATTTCATATTTTTTTATTAAATCGTACAAGGCGTTTGGAAATTAGTGAAAGGCACCGTGGCGTCAACCAGGTCTCACCAAGGAATCGACTTTAATTTGGAACATTTTTGGTTCATTTTGGCATAGACATGGACATTGCAGCATATGTTAGCATTAGCTGCAATGGGTTCTTCTCATTATTGCGAACGCAGTGATTGCGAACCCAGTGAGCACTTACTATGAGACCTAGCAGATCATGTCTGTCTGTCTGTCTGTGTGTGTGTCTGTCCCGCTATCCAAATATGGAGTGTGTTGCATCAGCAATCACTCAGCTCCATATATGGCCACAAAAGGGGCCAGGTCCACTCAGCTCCATATATGGGCACAAAATGTGAAAATTATGTAATATGAGCCAGATTGTAGATTGGCTATTTTAGTATTTTTCTTGTTTTATTTATTTAACTGTCTAGGCCTATTCACATGCAATGAACTCAAGTCTCACAAAGCAAAGCAACACGAAAAGCGATGGTAATAGTACTATTAGCCAGCTTCTGCTGACCTATATGGGGTGCGAGGCCCTGCATTGCTCAATAACCTGCTTTGATGACACTTTTGTCCTTTTGTATGTTTAAATCAAATGTCAAATTATAGTTCAAAGACACCAAGAAGATAGTCTGTGATTACAATATCAATTTAAAATGTATTACCCATTTCTTGTTTCCTGTTTTCCACTTCATGATAAATGCTTTTATGTGATGTCATATGACATATGACGAGCATTTAACTTTTAATATCACAATTATTGTAGCTAATCTTTAACTGAATCTGGAAGTATTCCTTTATTAAATGATTCTTCATAGTCTGGAATTGTAACTGATCAATTTTCTTTTGTGACTTTCGCCTTTATTTTATATGGAGGGACAGTCAGTGGTGTAAACTTTATTTATATAGCACATTTCATACATAAAATGCAACTCTGTCACATTCTGTCTCTCCCTCAGTCTCCACACTGGCCTCCCATATCCCATTCCAGCACACCCAGTTCCATTTACACACCTGTCAACTACCTAATCAGCCCAGCAGTGAACACTTCTCCAATCAACCTGCTCACTATAAAACTGGACTCAGTACAAACACTCATTGTCAGTTCATAACCTGTGTCACAGATGTCCTGCCTGTTCATGTGTTGACTTTGATGTCATTCTGATTCATGCCTGATTCCTACCTGCATTCCCCTGTGTAAGATATCTCGTAATTCTTTATTAAATACTTTATTATTATACTCTAGTTTGTTGTGACTTTGCTCCTGGGTTCAACTCTGTCTGCATCCTTGACAACTAAAGTACTTCACATATTAAACTTTATTTATATAGCACATGTCATACATAAAATGCAACTCAAAGTACTTCACATGAAAATAAAATAAAAAATAACAAGCAGCGGAATGCCAGAAACAAAAAGTAGGTCAATCTACAATTAGCAAATAAAAATAGCAATACAAAACTAAAACATTAAAAATGGTAAGGAAATTTGTATTGGATAATACATTTTAAATTGATATTATTAGATATTCAACTTTATTGACATTTATAATTAAATTGGTGTCTTTACACTGTAGAATCCATTGTTGTTTGTTTCTGTTGCTTAACTCTGTTGCTTTAACTACATATAAGTGTCTATTTGTTTGTCTCTAAATGTTTTGATGAATTGAACAATGCCCTTTGTTCAATTCATGCCATACTATAGCACGCCGTTTTTCATCATTTTTGAACATGGGCTATAGCCCCTACCGTACGGCATACTATAGCACGCCGTTTTTCATCAATTTTGAGGATTTGAAGAAAATTCAAAATTTCAAAAAACATGGGTTATAGCCCATCGTTTTTTGAATTTTTGAAAAAATGTTATCCTCATTTTTCATCATTTTTGAACATGGGCTATAGCCCCTACCGTACGGCATACTATAGCACGCCGTTTTTCATCATTTTTGAGGATTTGAAGAAAATTCTAAATTTCAAAAAACATGGGTTATAGCCGATAGTTTTTTGAATTTTTGAAAAAAATGTTATCCTCATTTTTCATCATTTTTGAACATGGGCTATAGCCCCTACCGTACGGCATACTATAGCACGCCGTTTTTCATCATTTTTGAGGATTTGAAGAAAATTCAAAATTTCAAAAAACATGGGTTATAGCCCATTGTTTTTTGAATTTTTGAAAAAAATGTTATCCTCATTTTTCATCATTTTTGAACATGGGCTATAGCCCCTACCGTACGGCATACTATAGCACGCCGTTTTTCATCATTTTTGAGGATTTGAAGAAAATTCAAAATTTCAAAAAACATGGGTTATAGCCCATCGTTTTTTGAATTTTTGAAAAAAATGTTATCCTCATTTTTCCTCATTTTTGAACATGGGCTATAGCCCCTACCGTACGGCATACTATAGCACGCAGTTTTTCATCAATTTTGAGGATTTGAAGAAAATTCAAAATTTCAAAAAACATGGGTTATAGCCCATCGTTTTTTGAATTTTTGAAAAAATGTTATCCTCATTTTTCATCATTTTTGAACATGGGCTATAGCCCCTACCGTACGGCATACTATAGCACGCCGTTTTTCATCATTTTTGAGGATTTGAAGAAAATTCAAAATTTCAAAAAACATGGGTTATAGCCCATTGTTTTTTGAATTTTTGAAAAAAATGTTATCCTCATTTTTCATCATTTTTGAACATGGGCTATAGCCCCTACCGTACGGCATACTATAGCACGCCGTTTTTCATCATTTTTGAGGATTTGAAGAAATTTCAAAATTTCAAAAAACATGGGTTATAGCCCATCGTTTTTTGAATTTTTGAAAAAAATGTTATCCTCATTTTTCATCATTTTTTAACATGGGCTATAGCCCCTACCGTACGGCATACTATAGCACGCCGTTTTTCATCATTTTTGAGGATTTGAAGAAAATTCAAAATTTCAAAAAACATGGGTTATAGCCCATCGTTTTTTGAATTTTTGAAAAAAATGTTATCCTCATTTTTCATCATTTTTGAACATGGGCTATAGCCCCTACTGTACGGCATACTATAGCACGCCGTTTTTCATCATTTTTGAGGATTTGAAGAAAATTCAAAATTTCAAAAAACATGGGTTATAGCCCATCGTTTTTTGAATTTTTGAAAAAAATGTTATCCTCATTTTTCATCATTTTTGAACATGGGCTATAGCCCCTACCGTACGGCATACTATAGCACGCCGTTTTTCATCATTTTTGAGGATTTGAAGAAAATTCAAAATTTCAAAAAACATGGGTTATAGCCCATTGTTTTTTGAATTTTTGAAAAAAATGTTATCCTCATTTTTCATCATTTTTGAACATGGGCTATAGCCCCTACCGTACGGCATACTATAGCACGCCGTTTTTCATCATTTTTGAGGATTTGAAGAAAATTCAAAATTTCAAAAAACATGGGTTATAGCCCATCGTTTTTTGAATTTTTGAAAAAAATGTTATCCTCATTTTTCCTCATTTTTGAACATGGGCTATAGCCCCTACCGTACGGCATACTATAGCACGCAGTTTTTCATCAATTTTGAGGATTTGAAGAAAATTCAAAATTTCAAAAAACATGGGTTATAGCCCATCGTTTTTTGAATTTTTGAAAAAATGTTATCCTCATTTTTCATCATTTTTGAACATGGGCTATAGCCCCTACCGTACGGCATACTATAGCACGCCGTTTTTCATCATTTTTGAGGATTTGAAGAAAATTCAAAATTTCAAAAAACATGGGTTATAGCCCATTGTTTTTTGAATTTTTGAAAAAAATGTTATCCTCATTTTTCATCATTTTTGAACATGGGCTATAGCCCCTACCGTACGGCATACTATAGCACGCCGTTTTTCATCATTTTTGAGGATTTGAAGAAATTTCAAAATTTCAAAAAACATGGGTTATAGCCCATCGTTTTTTGAATTTTTGAAAAAAATGTTATCCTCATTTTTCATCATTTTTTAACATGGGCTATAGCCCCTACCGTACGGCATACTATAGCACGCCGTTTTTCATCATTTTTGAGGATTTGAAGAAAATTCAAAATTTCAAAAAACATGGGTTATAGCCCATCGTTTTTTGAATTTTTGAAAAAAATGTTATCCTCATTTTTCATCATTTTTGAACATGGGCTATAGCCCCTACTGTACGGCATACTATAGCACGCCGTTTTTCATCATTTTTGAGGATTTGAAGAAAATTCAAAATTTCAAAAAACATGGGTTATAGCCCATCGTTTTTTGAATTTTTGAAAAAAATGTTATCCTCATTTTTTATCATTTTTGAACATGGGCTATAGCTCCTACCGTACGGCATACTATAGCACGCCGTTTTTCATCATTTTTGAGGATTTGAAGAAAATTCAAAATTTCAAAAAACATGGGTTATAGCCCATCGTTTTTTGAATTTTTGAAAAAAATGTTATCCTCATTTTTCATCATTTTTGAACATGGGCTATAGCCCCTACCGTACGGCATACTATAGCACGCCGTTTTTCATCATTTTTGAGGATTTGAAGAAAATTCAAAATTTCAAAAAACAAGGGTTATAGCCCATCGTTTTTTGAATTTTTGAAAAAAATGTTATCCTCATTTTTCATCATTTTTTAACATGGGCTATAGCCCCTACCGTACGGCATACTATAGCACGCCGTTTTTCATCATTTTTGAGGATTTGAAGAAAATTCAAAATTTCAAAAAACATGGGTTATAGCCCATCGTTTTTTGAATTTTTGAAAAAAATGTTATCCTCATTTTTCATCATTTTTGAACATGGGCTATAGCCCCTACCGTACGGCATACTATAGCACGCCGTTTTTCATCATTTTTGAGGATTTGAAGAAAATTCAAAATTTCAAAAAACATGGGTTATAGCCCATTGTTTTTTGAATTTTTGAAAAAAATGTTATCCTCATTTTTCATCATTTTTGAACATGGGCTATAGCCCCTACCGTACGGCATACTATAGCACGCCGTTTTTCATCATTTTTGAGGATTTGAAGAAAATTCAAAATTTCAAAAAACATGGGTTATAGCCCATCGTTTTTTGAATTTTTGAAAAAAATGTTATCCTCATTTTTCCTCATTTTTGAACATGGGCTATAGCCCCTACCGTACGGCATACTATAGCACGCAGTTTTTCATCAATTTTGAGGATTTGAAGAAAATTCAAAATTTCAAAAAACATGGGTTATAGCCCATCGTTTTTTGAATTTTTGAAAAAATGTTATCCTCATTTTTCATCATTTTTGAACATGGGCTATAGCCCCTACCGTACGGCATACTATAGCACGCCGTTTTTCATCATTTTTGAGGATTTGAAGAAAATTCAAAATTTCAAAAAACATGGGTTATAGCCCATTGTTTTTTGAATTTTTGAAAAAAATGTTATCCTCATTTTTCATCATTTTTGAACATGGGCTATAGCCCCTACCGTACGGCATACTATAGCACGCCGTTTTTCATCATTTTTGAGGATTTGAAGAAATTTCAAAATTTCAAAAAACATGGGTTATAGCCCATCGTTTTTTGAATTTTTGAAAAAAATGTTATCCTCATTTTTCATCATTTTTTAACATGGGCTATAGCCCCTACCGTACGGCATACTATAGCACGCCGTTTTTCATCATTTTTGAGGATTTGAAGAAAATTCAAAATTTCAAAAAACATGGGTTATAGCCCATCGTTTTTTGAATTTTTGAAAAAAATGTTATCCTCATTTTTCATCATTTTTGAACATGGGCTATAGCCCCTACTGTACGGCATACTATAGCACGCCGTTTTTCATCATTTTTGAGGATTTGAAGAAAATTCAAAATTTCAAAAAACATGGGTTATAGCCCATCGTTTTTTGAATTTTTGAAAAAAATGTTATCCTCATTTTTCATCATTTTTGAACATGGGCTATAGCCCCTACCGTACGGCATACTATAGCACGCCGTTTTTCATCATTTTTGAGGATTTGAAGAAAATTCAAAATTTCAAAAAACATGGGTTATAGCCCATTGTTTTTTGAATTTTTGAAAAAAATGTTATCCTCATTTTTCATCATTTTTGAACATGGGCTATAGCCCCTACCGTACGGCATACTATAGCACGCCGTTTTTCATCATTTTTGAGGATTTGAAGAAAATTCAAAATTTCAAAAAACATGGGTTATAGCCCATCGTTTTTTGAATTTTTGAAAAAAATGTTATCCTCATTTTTCCTCATTTTTGAACATGGGCTATAGCCCCTACCGTACGGCATACTATAGCACGCAGTTTTTCATCAATTTTGAGGATTTGAAGAAAATTCAAAATTTCAAAAAACATGGGTTATAGCCCATCGTTTTTTGAATTTTTGAAAAAATGTTATCCTCATTTTTCATCATTTTTGAACATGGGCTATAGCCCCTACCGTACGGCATACTATAGCACGCCGTTTTTCATCATTTTTGAGGATTTGAAGAAAATTCAAAATTTCAAAAAACATGGGTTATAGCCCATTGTTTTTTGAATTTTTGAAAAAAATGTTATCCTCATTTTTCATCATTTTTGAACATGGGCTATAGCCCCTACCGTACGGCATACTATAGCACGCCGTTTTTCATCATTTTTGAGGATTTGAAGAAATTTCAAAATTTCAAAAAACATGGGTTATAGCCCATCGTTTTTTGAATTTTTGAAAAAAATGTTATCCTCATTTTTCATCATTTTTTAACATGGGCTATAGCCCCTACCGTACGGCATACTATAGCACGCCGTTTTTCATCATTTTTGAGGATTTGAAGAAAATTCAAAATTTCAAAAAACATGGGTTATAGCCCATCGTTTTTTGAATTTTTGAAAAAAATGTTATCCTCATTTTTCATCATTTTTGAACATGGGCTATAGCCCCTACTGTACGGCATACTATAGCACGCCGTTTTTCATCATTTTTGAGGATTTGAAGAAAATTCAAAATTTCAAAAAACATGGGTTATAGCCCATCGTTTTTTGAATTTTTGAAAAAAATGTTATCCTCATTTTTTATCATTTTTGAACATGGGCTATAGCTCCTACCGTACGGCATACTATAGCACGCCGTTTTTCATCATTTTTGAGGATTTGAAGAAAATTCAAAATTTCAAAAAACATGGGTTATAGCCCATCGTTTTTTGAATTTTTGAAAAAAATGTTATCCTCATTTTTCATCATTTTTGAACATGGGCTATAGCCCCTACCGTACGGCATACTATAGCACGCCGTTTTTCATCATTTTTGAGGATTTGAAGAAAATTCAAAATTTCAAAAAACAAGGGTTATAGCCCATCGTTTTTTGAATTTTTGAAAAAAATGTTATCCTCATTTTTCATCATTTTTTAACATGGGCTATAGCCCCTACCGTACGGCATACTATAGCACGCCGTTTTTCATCATTTTTGAGGATTTGAAGAAAATTCAAAATTTCAAAAAACATGGGTTATAGCCCATCGTTTTTTGAATTTTTGAAAAAAATGTTATCCTCATTTTTCATCATTTTTGAACATGGGCTATAGCCCCTACCGTACGGCATACTATAGCACGCCGTTTTTCATCATTTTTGAGGATTTGAAGAAAATTCAAAATTTCAAAAAACATGGGTTATAGCCCATCGTTTTTTGAATTTTTGAAAAAAATGTTATCCTCATTTTTCATCATTTTTGAACATGGGCTATAGCCCCTACCGTACGGCATACTATAGCACGCCGTTTTTCATCATTTTTGAGGATTTGAAGAAAATTCAAAATTTCAAAAAACATGGGTTATAGCCCATCGTTTTTTGAATTTTTGAAAAAAATTGTTATCCTCATTTTTCATCATTTTTGAACATGGGCTATAGCCCCTACCGTACGGCATACTATAGCACGCCGTTTTTCATCAATTTTGAGGATTTGAAGAAAATTCAAAATTTCAAAAAACATGGGTTATAGCCCATCGTTTTTTGAATTTTTGAAAAAATGTTATCCTCATATTTCATCATTTTTGAACATGGGCTATAGCCCCTACCGTACGGCATACTATAGCACGCCGTTTTTCATCATTTTTGAGGATTTGAAGAAAATTCAAAATTTCAAAAAACATGGGTTATAGCCCATCGTTTTTTGAATTTTTGAAAAAAAAATTATCCTCATTTTTCATCATTTTTGAACAT
This sequence comes from Protomyctophum bolini, assembly GCF_963924005.1. Lineage (NCBI taxonomy): Eukaryota > Metazoa > Chordata > Actinopteri > Myctophiformes > Myctophidae > Protomyctophum > Protomyctophum bolini. The sequence continues at coordinate 15,069,782 of NC_137878.1, forward strand.
GGGCTATAGCCCCTACCGTACGGCATACTATAGCACGCCGTTTTTCATCATTTTTGAGGATTTGAAGAAAATTCAAAATTTCAAAAAACATGGGTTATAGCCCATCGTTTTTTGAATTTTTGAAAAAAATGTTATCCTCATTTTTCATCATTTTTGAACATGGGCTATAGCCCCTACCGTACGGCATACTATAGCACGCCGTTTTTCATCATTTTTGAGGATTTGAAGAAATTTCAAAATTTCAAAAAACATGGGTTATAGCCCATTGTTTTTTGAATTTTTGAAAAAAATGTTATCCTCATTTTTCATCATTTTTGAACATGGGCTATAGCCCCTACCGTACGGCATACTATAGCACGCCGTTTTTCATCATTTTTGAGGATTTGAAGAAAATTCAAAATTTCAAAAAACATGGGTTATAGCCCATCGTTTTTTGAATTTTTGAAAAAAATGTTATCCTCATTTTTCATCATTTTTGAACATGGGCTATAGCCCCTACCGTACGGCATACTATAGCACGCCGTTTTTCATCATTTTTGAGGATTTGAAGAAATTTCAAAATTTCAAAAAACATGGGTTATAGCCCATCGTTTTTTGAATTTTTTAAAAAAATGTTATCCTCATTTTTCATCATTTTTGAACATGGGCTATAGCCCCTACCGTACGGCATACTATAGCACGCCGTTTTTCATCATTTTTGAGGATTTGAAGAAAATTCAAAATTTCAAAAAACATGGGTTATAGCCCATCGTTTTTTGAATTTTTGAAAAAAATTGTTATCCTCATTTTTCATCATTTTTGAACATGGGCTATAGCCCCTACCGTACGGCATACTATAGCACGCCGTTTTTCATCAATTTTGAGGATTTGAAGAAATTTCAAAATTTCAAAAAACATGGGTTATAGCCCATCGTTTTTTGAATTTTTGAAAAAAATGTTATCCTCATTTTTCATCATTTTTGAACATGGGCTATAGCCCCTACCGTACGGCATACTATAGCACGCCGTTTTTCATCAATTTTGAGGATTTGAAGAAAATTCAAAATTTCAAAAAACATGGGTTATAGCCCATCGTTTTTTGAATTTTTGAAAAAATGTTATCCTCATTTTTCATCATTTTTGAACATGGGCTATAGCCCCTACCGTACGGCATACTATAGCACGCCGTTTTTCATCATTTTTGAGGATTTGAAGAAAATTCAAAATTTCAAAAAACATGGGTTATAGCCCATCGTTTTTTGAATTTTTGAAAAAAATGTTATCCTCATTTTTCATCATTTTTGAACATGGGCTATAGCCCCTACCGTACGGCATACTATAGCACGCCGTTTTTCATCATTTTTGAGGATTTGAAGAAATTTCAAAATTTCAAAAAACATGGGTTATAGCCCATTGTTTTTTGAATTTTTGAAAAAAATGTTATCCTCATTTTTCATCATTTTTGAACATGGGCTATAGCCCCTACCGTACGGCATACTATAGCACGCCGTTTTTCATAATTTTTGAGGATTTGAAGAAAATTCAATATTTCAAAAAACATGGGTTATAGCCCATCGTTTTTTGAATTTTTGAAAAAAATGTTATCCTCATTTTTCATCATTTTTGAACATGGGCTATAGCCCCTACCGTACGGCATACTATAGCACGCCGTTTTTCATCATTTTTGAGGATTTGAAGAAAATTCTAAATTTCAAAAAACATGGGTTATAGCCCATCGTTTTTTGAATTTTTGAAAAAAATGTTATCCTCATTTTTCATCATTTTTGAACATGGGCTATAGCCCCTACCGTACGGCATACTATAGCACGCCGTTTTTCATCATTTTTGAGGATTTGAAGAAAATTCTAAATTTCAAAAAACATGGGTTATAGCCCATCGTTTTTTGAATTTTTGAAAAAAATGTTATCCTCATTTTTCATCATTTTTGAACATGGGCTATAGCTCCTACCGTACGGCATACTATAGCACGCCGTTTTTCATCATTTTTGAGGATTTGAAGAAAATTCAAATTTTCAAAAAACATGGGTTATAGCCCATCGTTTTTTGATTTTTTGAAAAAAATGTTATCCTCATTTTTCATCATTTTTGAACATGGGCTATAGCCCCTACCGTACGGCATACTATAGCACGCCGTTTTTCATCATTTTTGAGGATTTGAAGAAAATTCAAATTTTCAAAAACATGGGTTATAGCCCATCGTTTTTTGAATTTTTGAAAAAAATGTTATCCTCATTTTTCATCATTTTTGAACATGGGCTATAGCCCCTACCGTACGGCATACTATAGCACGCCGTTTTTCATCATTTTTGAGGATTTGAAGAAAATTCAAAATTTCAAAAAACATGGGTTATAGCCCATCGTTTTTTGAATTTTTGAAAAAAATGTTATCCTCATTTTTCATCATTTTTGAACATGGGCTATAGCCCCTACCGTACGGCATACTATAGCACGCCGTTTTTCATCATTTTTGAGGATTTGAAGAAATTTCAAAAATTCAAAAAACATGGGTTATAGCCCATCGTTTTTTGAATTTTTGAAAAAAATGTTATCCTCATTTTTCATCATTTTTGAACATGGGCTATAGCTCCTACCGTACGGCATACTATAGCACGCCGTTTTTCATCATTTTTGAGGATTTGAAGAAAATTCAAAATTTCAAAAAACATGGGTTATAGCCCATCGTTTTTTGATTTTTTGAAAAAAATGTTATCCTCATTTTTCATCATTTTTGAACATGGGCTATAGCCCCTACCGTACGGCATACTATAGCACGCCGTTTTTCATCATTTTTGAGGATTTGAAGAAAATTCAAATTTTCAAAAAACATGGGTTATAGCCCATCGTTTTTTGAATTTTTGAAAAAAATGTTATCCTCATTTTTCATCATTTTTGAACATGGGCTATAGCCCCTACCGTACGGCATACTATAGCACGCCGTTTTTCATCATTTTTGAGGATTTGAAGAAAATTCTAAATTTCAAAAAACATGGGTTATAGCCCATCGTTTTTTGAATTTTTGAAAAAAATGTTATCCTCATTTTTCATCATTTTTGAACATGGGCTATAGCCCCTACCGTACGGCATACTATAGCACGCCGTTTTTCATCATTTTTGAGGATTTGAAGAAAATTCAAAATTTCAAAAAACATGGGTTATAGCCCATCGTTTTTTGAATTTTTGAAAAAATAATTATCCTCATTTTTCATCATTTTTGAACATGGGCTATAGCCCCTACCGTACGGTGACGAGGAATTTCCATCATCAAAGCTCATTTGAAGCTCATTGAATACACTAGGTTCGTCTAGACAACCTGACATCCTGTGAGAGGCAACATTTGGCGGTTGTCACTTAGATCCTCTCCACAGCTCCACCTCACAACCCCCGTCTCTTCCTGTCCATGTTGGGAGAGCAAGTTCCCCCCCCCCTTCCCTTCTCACCTGTTCCGTCCCACCCCCCCCCCCCCCCCCCCCCTCTTCCTCTTCCTTTGTGTGTAAACAAATGGTCCTTTGCGTATTCACCTCCCCATCCTGTCTGCTCTCATTCTGGTCCGCCTTGTGGGTGGGACTAAGACTGTATATAAGGTATAACTCTGTGATTGTTATGTTATGTTACTTGGGAGAGCGGCCTGCGAGCCAGGAAGAAGCATCCGTGTATACTGAGTGCACGTTAAATAAAGGTCTACAAAGGGAAGTTGATGCCTCATGCGTTTAGTGTCAGAAATCCAGCCATAACATTTGGTGTCGAGAAGTGGGGTCCTGTGTCGTCTGAAACTCCGGAAGATAAACAGCTCCAAAAGGACAGATCTCAACGAAACGGCTCCAAAGGACAGATCTACAGAAGAGTCTGCATCTATGGAGTTTCAACGCCTGGATTAAAAAAAACCTGTGGCTACACTGAAACGGTGAGAACCTTCCAGATTAAATAGACTAGATCTCTGTATGTATTGTAAAGCATTTATACAGACAATTGAAGTGCTAATTCTCATATTTTGAAAAAAAAGAAAAGAAAAGAGACCTTGAATTAACGTCAAGATTGTAAAACATAAAGACACCTTGTTTGCATTAAGTCAGCTGCAGCACAAAGAACCGTGCTTGCCAGGTAAGTCAAGCCAAAGAACCTTGTTGAAACAACATAAAGAAAGGTGCTTGCAAAGAAAGTTAAGTTGAAAGCACAAAGACAACTTGTTTAACTGTTACAATACAACATACAATTTGTTGTCGTCACAGAATGACATAAAGATACAGTGCTTGCTTTAAGTAAAGAAAAGAACGTCAAGCAAGACAACAATACCGTGTTGCATTTAAGCTGACAGTATTTCAATATGGGGAATAAAAAAAGTGCCCCTTCGGCCACAGAGAACAAAGAGAGATGGTCTTCGGTTATGCAAGACATGTTTGAAAAATATGGTACAGAAGCGCTATGCTGCATTGATGAGTGGAAACGCATGGGCTTTCCGGAACAAGGCTCTTTGAGTATAATAAGATTGCTTGCCTTAGAGCGACTGCTAAAAGAAGCGGAGAAGAAACTGAGAAAGAAAAAATCAGTAAAGACACATAAACTTGACAAATGTGACCGCCACAAAAAGGTATTTTCACTGTGGATGGAGGAAGCACAATTTAGACAACGAGAAAGTGATATGAGACAACTACCAAACTTTGATTCTTTGTGGGAAGAGAGCCAGCTACTTGCTCCCCCTGAATATTCTTTGAGGGAAGAGGACAGACCACTGGCTCCTCAGAATTCTTTTTTGTCTCCCTCACAGCAGTCCCCCATGCAAGCCAGTCGGGGTCTACAGGCGTCTACTCCAATTCTGGTGTCCGCTGCGCTGAGCCTGGAGAATGTTACTACAAGCCTGACTACTCCAACGACGATCCTGGTTTCTGCTGCACTGGGCCTATTGAAAGAAGCTCCATCCTGCACTGGCATCTCTGGCCCAGAGCTGGCCAACAGTGGCGATGCGGGCACGACACAGCCAAGATCTCGAAAACCACAGACCTTGCTCCCATCTATGCATCTGTCCACCCCTGGCCAACATAGGGGCACAACGCCTCATCGCAGCAGTGCCACCATCACCCAGGGCAGCACACCGCCACACAGAAGAGGGCCTGGGACAGCGAGACGTACACAGGGTGCATCAGAGTACTGTCGCCTGCCGGGCGGGGTCCCCACCCCAAATGGACTTTATTCTGACCCATGGATGGACCAGGAGGACGGGGACAACATACTGCTGGCTGACATACAGTGCCCCATGATAGAAGTAGCCAATCCGTACGGCGATGTAATGATGGTACAACGCCTGTGGTCTCCAGACGACATAGGCCAATACGCAGCTACACTGAAAACGCCTACTGAAGTGGGAGGATGCCGCTGGACTAAAGAACTGCAGGCCTTTTGCCGTACATACAGACCTACAATGAAAGAGGTACTTGACATCTGTGCCAAGAATATGGAACCTTCGAAAATGCAAGCAGTCCTAGATGTCGCCCAAATGTATCAAAATGAGAGGCCTGTCCTTGTACAATTTGAGGACAATCGCAGATACATGACTGCTGTGGATGCAGTGTGTGAGAAGGTTATGACACTCTTCCCAACGATATTAAATCTGACTGAAGTGCAGAACTGTAAGCAGGGCAAAGATGAAACGATCAGTCAGTTCCGCCACCGCCTGGAGGAATCCATTTTGACCAACGGGGGAGGGGAAAACCCCAACGACCCGTTTGCAAAAGCATTCCTGGCCAGCCAGCTAATAAGCAACATGCATGACAAACTCTCTAAACGTGTGAAACAATCTCTCATTGGCTACAGAACCGCTGATCCGGCAGAAATCATCAAACATGCAATTCATGCAGAGGACGTCGAAAACGAGATGAAAAAAAAAGAGAAGAAACAGGATAAAAACAAGGCAGAAGTCCTTCAGCTTGCAATGATTAGCGCGGTTACTATGCTGTCAAAAAGACATCACATGCAAAGAGTGGACAGTAGAGACTATTCAGACTCCGACGGGGACCACAGGGATGACGAAGATTATGACTCCGAGGGGGACCACATGGATGAAGAAGATTATGACTCCGAGGGGGACCACAGGAATGAACCAGGGGGATATCATTGCTAAAAAGCCCAACAAAAGACAAAAAGAAAAAGAAAAAAAAAAAAAAAATAGAGGAGTATGTGTAGTTTGTCTATAAATGTGGGGACATAGACACTGCACATAACTTTATGGAAAGTATTGCTACAATTACAAGTTGACTTGAAGTTATGTATTGCTACAATTACAAGTTGACTTGAGAAGTTATGTGAAGCTGCTCGAGAACGAGGACTGAACTTCACGACAACATGCACAAAGTTCAACAAAAAAATCGCATTGACGCAGCTGCTTAAACCATGCTTACAATGTATTTTGTTCAAATGTATTATGATGTATTATTTTGATATTGATGGAAAATTCAAATTATTGTTTAATTAAGCTGTTGTTTTAATTAACAAGAGGAAGGATTTGACGAGGAATTTCCATCATCAAAGCTCATTTGAAGCTCATTGAATACACTAGGTTCGTCTAGACAACCTGACATCCTGTGAGAGGCAACATTTGGCGGTTGTCACTTAGATCCTCTCCACAGCTCCACCTCACAACCCCCGTCTCTTCCTGTCCATGTTGGGAGAGCAAGTTCCCCCCCCCCTTCCCTTCTCACCTGTTCCGTCCCACCCCCCCCCCCCCCCCCCCTCTTCCTCTTCCTTTGTGTGTAAACAAATGGTCCTTTGCGTATTCACCTCCCCATCCTGTCTGCTCTCATTCTGGTCCGCCTTGTGGGTGGGACTAAGACTGTATATAAGGTATAACTCTGTGATTGTTATGTTATGTTACTTGGGAGAGCGGCCTGCGAGCCAGGAAGAAGCATCCGTGTATACTGAGTGCACGTTAAATAAAGGTCTACAAAGGGAAGTTGATGCCTCATGCGTTTAGTGTCAGAAATCCAGCCATAACAACGGCATACTATAGCACGCCGTTTTTCATCATTTTTGAGGATTTGAAGAAAATTCAAAATTTCAAAAAACATGGGTTATAGCCCATTGTTTTTTGAATTTTTGAAAAAAATGTTATCCTCATTTTTCATCATTTTTGAACATGGGCTATAGCCCCTACCGTACGGCATACAATAGCACGCCGTTTTTCATCATTTTTGAGGATTTGAAGAAAATTCAAAATTTCAAAAAACATGGGTTATAGCCCATCGTTTTTTGAATTTTTGAAAAAAATGTTATCCTCATTTTTCATCATTTTTGAACATGGGCTATAGCCCCTACCGTACGGCATACTATAGCACGCCGTTTTTCATCATTTTTGAGGATTTGAAGAAATTTCAAAAATTCAAAAAACATGGGTTATAGCCCATCGTTTTTTGAATTTTTGAAAAAAATGTTATCCTCATTTTTCATCATTTTTGAACATGGGCTATAGCTCCTACCGTACGGCATACTATAGCACGCCGTTTTTCATCATTTTTGAGGATTTGAAGAAAATTCAAAATTTCAAAAAACATGGGTTATAGCCCATCGTTTTTTGATTTTTTGAAAAAAATGTTATCCTCATTTTTCATCATTTTTGAACATGGGCTATAGCCCCTACCGTACGGCATACTATAGCACGCCGTTTTTCATCATTTTTGAGGATTTGAAGAAAATTCAAATTTTCAAAAAACATGGGTTATAGCCCATCGTTTTTTGAATTTTTGAAAAAAATGTTATCCTCATTTTTCATCATTTTTGAACATGGGCTATAGCCCCTACCGTACGGCATACTATAGCACGCCGTTTTTCATCATTTTTGAGGATTTGAAGAAAATTCAAAATTTCAAAAAACATGGGTTATAGCCCATCGTTTTTTGAATTTTTGAAAAAAATGTTATCCTCATTTTTCATCATTTTTGAACATGGGCTATAGCCCCTACCGTACGGCATACTATAGCACGCCGTTTTTCATCATTTTTGAGGATTTGAAGAAAATTCAAAATTTCAAAAAACATGGGTTATAGCCCATTGTTTTTTTAATTTTTGAAAAAAATGTTATCCTCATTTTTCATCATTTTTGAACATGGGCTATAGCCCCTACCGTACGGCATACTATAGCACGCCGTTTTTCATCATTTTTGAGGATTTGAAGAAAATTCAAAATTTCAAAAAACATGGGTTATAGCCCATCGTTTTTTGAATTTTTGAAAAAAATGTTATCCTCATTTTTCATCATTTTTGAACATGGGCTATAGCCCCTACCGTACGGCATACTATAGCACGCCGTTTTTCATCATTTTTGAGGATTTGAAGAAAATTCAAAATTTCAAAAAACATGGGTTATAGCCCATCGTTTTTTGAATTTTTGAAAAAAATGTTATCCTCATTTTTCATCATTTTTGAACATGGGCTATAGCCCCTACCGTACGGCATACTATAGCACGCCGTTTTTCATCATTTTTGAGGATTTGAAGAAAATTCAAAATTTCAAAAAACATGGGTTATAGCCCATCGTTTTTTGAATTTTTGAAAAAAATGTTATCCTCATTTTTCATCATTTTTGAACATGGGCTATAGCCCCTACCGTACGGCATACTATAGCACGCCGTTTTTCATCATTTTTGAGGATTTTAAGAAAATTCAAAATTTCAAAAAACATGGGTTATAGCCCATCGTTTTTTGAATTTTTGAAAAAAATGTTATCCTCATTTTTCATCATTTTTGAACATGGGCTATAGCCCCTACCGTACGGCATACTATAGCACGCCGTTTTTCATCATTTTTGAGGATTTGAAGAAAATTCAAAATTTCAAAAAACATGGGTTATAGCCCATTGTTTTTTGAATTTTTGAAAAAAATGTTATCCTCATTTTTCATCATTTTTGAACATGGGCTATAGCCCCTACCGTACGGCATACTATAGCACGCCGTTTTTCATCATTTTTGAGGATTTGAAGAAAATTCAAAATTTCAAAAAACATGGGTTATAGCCCATCGTTTTTTGAATTTTTGAAAAAAATGTTATCCTCATTTTTCATCATTTTTGAACATGGGCTATAGCCCCTACCGTACGGCATACTATAGCACGCCGTTTTTCATCATTTTTGAGGTTTTGAAGAAAATTCAAAATTTCAAAAAACATGGGTTATAGCCCATCGTTTTTTGAATTTTTGAAAAAAAAATTATCCTCATTTTTCATCATTTTTGAACATGGGCTATAGCCCCTACCGTACGGCATACTATAGCACGCCGTTTTTCATCATTTTTGAGGATTTGAAGAAAATTCAAAATTTCAAAAAACATGGGTTATAGCCCATCGTTTTTTGAATTTTTGAAAAAAATGTTATCCTCATTTTTCATCATTTTTGAACATGGGCTATAGCCCCTACCGTACGGCATTTGTAAGTGTAAGGCTTTATTGGGTCGTCCACTCACAGTTAACAGTCTTTGTATTGAGTTTGTGCTTGAAATGTAGGCCTACTGTAATTCTGCAAACTGTTAATAAATATTTCAATCAATCAATCAATCAAAATTGACATTTCAACTATTGATCAGACGCTGTGCATTGACGACACCTAGTGGTCATTCATTTTAATTGCATGCATGCAGAGAAATCACAACATTGTGAGACGCACTGGGTCGTTGCCATGTTTTGCCACGGAAACCAGCGACCTGCCTTGTGTAAGTAAGTAAATTTTATTTATAAAGCACCTTTCTTAACAATGTTACAAAGTGCTGTACAGTGACACAATAAAATCAATCATAATTAAAACAGGACAGTACAACAAGCAAATAAGAACAACATAATCAAGTCAAATAAAATCAGAAAAATGTTCCCGAAATAAAAACGTTTTCAGTGGACGAAGCCAGGCTTGATACGAGCAGACGTGGCAACGCGATCGAAACACAGGGGCAATCTCCCGTTGGCCGAGAGGTTGGAACTCACGGGCCAATGGGAGCCTGTGTCGTGTAATTTCTCCCTTTACACTGACTATAATTCTATCTATTTGAGACAGAAACGGCTAAGCAATACGGCAGGCTGTAGGCTGTAGTCAAAAGCACCGGACGAATGAAGGCAGGCAGAGAGTGTTCTGAAGTGTAGTGTAGAGTCGATCATTTTATTGCAACCGAGACCAAGACAGAGAGCTTCGCCATTGTCCCTGAGCCTGGAGCTCAGGGACTCCCTCGTACTGAACCGCTGCCGCGGCCAGTTTAAGACTCCGTAAACCTTGCATTTTACAGGACATATATACAGTGTTTTTGCATAGACACAGATATACGGAGGTGGAGACTGAAACTTTACATACCGGTATTCATCAACATATTGCCACTTGGTAAGCAAAGGTCTCTCCTGGATACAATAGAATGCTAAGTTCCCTATCACACCTGGCCAGGCCAAGCTACTTGACTAAGGCCCACGACACCTTGACTTTAAATATCAAAGACAGGCCTCTGCAGACACAGTGACTGCAGATAGTGACAGTTGACTTATTTAGCATGCCCTTAGCACAGTGACCAAATGTATAAGTCGGACATTTTAACATGGCTTATATATGAATATCATGAAATATAGATACCACACCTGCATGCTTTTGGGCGGCCAATAAGGGCAGGGTAAAACAGAGAGAATTGTTTCCGGATCCTTAACATCAACTAGCACAGAAAAGCTGTGTTGTATTAACCAGCAGTTAGCTCAGTCTGATGAGTGTCTGTGTTTGTGATCCACAGGTCCAGGGTTCAAATCCCACATTATTCATGTGTCTCTGTGATTCTTTGCTTTGCACACTGACTTTCAGAAGGACAACTTTAAAGCAGCACAGAAATTCCCAATGATTGTGTGCCTCAGTGGACCAACGGATAAGTCAAATGATATCCGTAGTATACCTAGTAGAAGTGTGCCGGTTCGAACCCCGACATACTCAAATCTTTACTGACACTTTGCATTCCACACTAACATCAACTAGCACAGAAAAGCTGTGTTGTAGTAACCAGCACTTAGCTCAGTGTGATGAGTGGCTGTACTTAGTTGTGATCCACAGGTCCACGGTTCAAATCCCACATTATTCATGTGTCTCTGTGATGCTTTGCTTTGCACACTGACTTTCTTGAATAAAAAATAAAAACTCAAAAGCACCAGGAGACATCTGCTGAATGCCCCAAGGTGCCTTGGCTCAATGGTGTGGAGCGCTTGACCCAGTTGCCAGCTTCAGACAGTTGGCCGGTTCAAGTCCCATGTCATGACATCAAGGTGCTGGAGGACCATCGGGAGTTCCTCCTACAGCTCAATGCTGCAGTAATTTGAACTTTTCAAGGCTAGAATAAAAAATAAAAACTCAAAAGCACCCGGAGACATCTGCTGAATGCCCAAAGGTGCCGTGGCGTAATGGTGTGGAGCGCTTGGCCCGTTGCCTCTGCTACAGTCAGTTGGCCGGTTCAAGTCCCATGTCATGTAATCAAGGTGCTGGAGGACCCCTGAAGAACATTTTCAATGTCCATCTAAATTCTAAAAGGCTTGTTAAATATGAGTTCCCGGTTATACCTTACATGCCAGTGTGGCGCAGGTGATAAACCGGGGGTTTGTAAACAGGACATTCAGGGTTCAAGTCCCCTGAAGAACATTTTCAATGTCCATCTAAATTCTAAAAGGCTGGTTAAATATGAGTTCCCGGTAATTCCTTACATGCCAGTGTGGCGCAGGTGATAAACCGGGGGTTTGTAAACAGGACATTCAGGGTTCAAGTCCCCTGAAGAACATTTTCAATGTCCATCTAAATTCTAAAAGGCTGGTTAAATATGAGTTCCCGGTTATACCTTACATGCCAGTGTGGCGCAGGTGATAAACCGGGGGTTTGTAAACAGGACATTCAGGGTTCAAGTCCCCTGAAGAACATTTTCAATGTCCATCTAAATTCTAAAAGGCTGGTTAAATATGAGTTCCCGGTTACACCTTACATGTCAGTGTGGCACTTAGCTCAGTGTGATGAGTGGCTGTACTTAGTTGTGATCCACAGGTCCACGGTTCAAATCCCACATTATTCATGTGTCTCTGTGATGCTTTGCTTTGCACACTGACTTTCTTGAATAAAAAATAAAAACTCAAAAGCACCAGGAGACATCTGCTGAATGCCCCAAGGTGCCTTGGCTCAATGGTGTGGAGCGCTTGACCCAGTTGCCAGCTTCAGACAGTTGGCCGGTTCAAGTCCCATGTCATGACATCAAGGTGCTGGGAAGGACCATCGGGAGACGGTGCTCTCTCCCCCTGTTTCCTGAAAAGTAACGGTTGGGGGTTATGCCGTACGATATAGGCTATAGCCCACGGTCCAAAATGATGAGAAACGAGGATAACTTTTTTTTTCATTTATTCCGCAATTTCCGCAATTTCCATTTCCACAATTTCCATTTCCGCAATTTCCACAATTTCCATTTCCGCAATTTCCGCAATTTCCATTTCCGCAATTTCCGCAATTACCATTTCCGCAATTTCGCAATTTCCGCAATTTCCACAATTCCGCAATTTCCGCAATTAGAATTTCCGCAATTTCCGCAATTTCCGCAATTTCCATTTCCGCAATTTCCGCAATTTCCATTTCCGCAATTTCCGCAATTACCATTTCCGCAATTTCCGCAATTACCATTTCCGCAATTTCCGCAATTACAATTTCCGCAATTTTGCAATTTCCGCAATTTGCGGAAATTGCGGAATAAATGAAAAAAAAAAAAAAAAACGATGGGTTATAGCCCATGTTTTTTGAAATTTTGAAAAAATAATAATCCTCGTTTCTCATCATTTTGGACGGTGGGCTATAGCCTATATCGTACGGCATAACCCCCAACCGTTACTTTTCAGGAAACAGGGGGAGAGAGCACCGTCTCCCGATGGTCCTTCCCAGCACCTTGATGTCATGACATGGGACTTGAACCGGCCAACTGTCTGAAGCTGGCAACTGGGTCAAGCGCTCCACACCATTGAGCCAAGGCACCTTGGGGCATTCAGCAGATGTCTCCTGGTGCTTTTGAGTTTTTATTTTTTATTCAAGAAAGTCAGTGTGCAAAGCAAAGCATCACAGAGACACATGAATAATGTGGGATTTGAACCGTGGACCTGTGGATCACAACTAAGTACAGCCACTCATCACACTGAGCTAAGTGCCACACTGACATGTAAGGTGTAACCGGGAACTCATATTTAACCAGCCTTTTAGAATTTAGATGGACATTGAAAATGTTCTTCAGGGGACTTGAACCCTGAATGTCCTGTTTACAAACCCCCGGTTTATCACCTGCGCCACACTGGCATGTAAGGTATAACCGGGAACTCATATTTAACCAGCCTTTTAGAATTTAGATGGACATTGAAAATGTTCTTCAGGGGACTTGAACCCTGAATGTCCTGTTTACAAACCCCCGGTTTATCACCTGCGCCACACTGGCATGTAAGGAATTACCGGGAACTCATATTTAACCAGCCTTTTAGAATTTAGATGGACATTGAAAATGTTCTTCAGGGGACTTGAACCCTGAATGTCCTGTTTACAAACCCCCGGTTTATCACCTGCGCCACACTGGCATGTAAGGTATAACCGGGAACTCATATTTAACAAGCCTTTTAGAATTTAGATGGACATTGAAAATGTTCTTCAGGGGTCCTCCAGCACCTTGATGTCATGACATGGGACTTGAACCGGCCAACTGACTGTAGCAGAGGCAACGGGCCAAGCGCTCCACACCATTACGCCACGGCACCTTTGGGCATTCAGCAGATGTCTCCGGGTGCTTTTGAGTTTTTATTTTTTATTCTAGCCTTGAAAAGTTCAAATTACTGCAGCATTGAGCTGTAGGAGGAACTCCCGATGGTCCTCCAGCACCTTGATGTCATGACATGGGACTTGAACCGGCCAACTGTCTGAAGCTGGCAACTGGGTCAAGCGCTCCACACCATTGAGCCAAGGCACCTTGGGGCATTCAGCAGATGTCTCCTGGTGCTTTTGAGTTTTTATTTTTTATTCAAGAAAGTCAGTGTGCAAAGCAAAGCATCACAGAGACACATGAATAATGTGGGATTTGAACCGTGGACCTGTGGATCACAACTAAGTACAGCCACTCATCACACTGAGCTAAGTGCTGGTTACTACAACACAGCTTTTCTGTGCTAGTTGATGTTAGTGTGGAATGCAAAGTGTCAGTAAAGATTTGAGTATGTCGGGGTTCGAACCGGCACACTTCTACTAGGTATACTACGGATATCATTTGACTTATCCGTTGGTCCACTGAGGCACACAATCATTGGGAATTTCTGTGCTGCTTTAAAGTTGTCCTTCTGAAAGTCAGTGTGCAAAGCAAAGAATCACAGAGACACATGAATAATGTGGGATTTGAACCCTGGACCTGTGGATCACAAACACAGACACTCATCAGACTGAGCTAACTGCTGGTTAATACAACACAGCTTTTCTGTGCTAGTTGATGTTAAGGATCCGGAAACAATTCTCTCTGTTTTACCCCTGCCCTTATTGGCCGCCCAAAAGCATGCAGGTGTGGTATCTATATTTCATGATATTCATATATAAGCCATGTTAAAATGTCCGACTTATACATTTGGTCACTGTGCTAAGGGCATGCTAAATAAGTCAACTGTCACTATCTGCAGTCACTGTGTCTGCAGAGGCCTGTCTTTGATATTTAAAGTCAAGGTGTCGTGGGCCTTAGTCAAGTAGCTTGGCCTGGCCAGGTGTGATAGGGAACTTAGCATTCTATTGTATCCAGGAGAGACCTTTGCTTACCAAGTGGCAATATGTTGATGAATACCGGTATGTAAAGTTTCAGTCTCCACCTCCGTATATCTGTGTCTATGCAAAAACACTGTATATATGTCCTGTAAAATGCAAGGTTTACGGAGTCTTAAACTGGCCGCGGCAGCGGTTCAGTACGAGGGAGTCCCTGAGCTCCAGGCTCAGGGACAATGGCGAAGCTCTCTGTCTTGGTCTCGGTTGCAATAAAATGATCGACTCTACACTACACTTCAGAACACTCTCTGCCTGCCTTCATTCGTCCGGTGCTTTTGACTACAGCCTACAGCCTGCCGTATTGCTTAGCCGTTTCTGTCTCAAATAGATAGAATTATAGTCAGTGTAAAGGGAGAAATTACACGACACAGGCTCCCATTGGCCCGTGAGTTCCAACCTCTCGGCCAACGGGAGATTGCCCCTGTGTTTCGATCGCGTTGCCACGTCTGCTCGTATCAAGCCTGGCTTCGTCCACTGAAAACGTTTTTATTTCGGGAACATTTTTCTGATTTTATTTGACTTGATTATGTTGTTCTTATTTGCTTGTTGTACTGTCCTGTTTTAATTATGATTGATTTTATTGTGTCACTGTACAGCACTTTGTAACATTGTTAAGAAAGGTGCTTTATAAATAAAATTTACTTACTTACACAAGGCAGGTCGCTGGTTTCCGTGGCAAAACATGGCAACGACCCAGTGCGTCTCACAATGTTGTGATTTCTCTGCATGCATGCAATTAAAATGAATGACCACTAGGTGTCGTCAATGCACAGCGTCTGATCAATAGTTGAAATGTCAATTTTGATTGATTGATTGATTGAAATATTTATTAACAGTTTGCAGAATTACAGTAGGCCTACATTTCAAGCACAAACTCAATACAAAGACTGTTAACTGTGAGTGGACGACCCAATAAAGCCTTACACTTACAAATGCCGTACGGTAGGGGCTATAGCCCATGTTCAAAAATGATGAAAAATGAGGATAACATTTTTTTCAAAAATTCAAAAAACGATGGGCTATAACCCATGTTTTTTGAAATTTTGAATTTTCTTCAAATCCTCAAAAATGATGAAAAACGGCGTGCTATAGTATGCCGTACGGTAGGGGCTATAGCCCATGTTCAAAAATGATGAAAAATGAGGAAATTTTTTTTTTCAAAAATTCAAAAAACGATGGGCTATAACCCATGTTTTTTGAAATTTTGAATTTTCTTCAAAACCTCAAAAATGATGAAAAACGGCGTGCTATAGTATGCCGTACGGTAGGGGCTATAGCCCATGTTCAAAAATGATGAAAAATGAGGATAACATTTTTTTCAAAAATTCAAAAAACGATGGGCTATAACCCATGTTTTTTGAAATTTTGAATTTTCTTCAAATCCTCAAAAATGATGAAAAACGGCGTGCTATAGTATGCCGTACGGTAGGGGCTATAGCCCATGTTCAAAAATGATGAAAAATGAGGATAACATTTTTTTCAAAAAATCAAAAAACGATGGGCTATAACCCATGTTTTTTGAAATTTTCTTCAAATCCTCAAAAATGATGAAAAACGGCGTGCTATAGTATGCCGTACGGTAGGGGCTATAGCCCATGTTCAAAAATGATGAAAAATGAGGATAACACTTTTTTTCAAAAATTCAAAAAACGATGGGCTATAACCCATGTTTTTTGAAATTTTGAATTTTCTTCAAATCCTCAAAAATGATGAAAAACGGCGTGCTATAGTATGCCGTACGGTAGGGGCTATAGCCCATGTTCAAAAATGATGAAAAATGAGGATAACATTTTTTTCAAAAATTCAAAAAACGATGGGCTATAACCCATGTTTTTTGAAATTTTGAATTTTCTTCAAATCCTCAAAAATGATGAAAAACGGCGTGCTATAGTATGCCGTACGGTAGGGGCTATAGCCCATGTTCAAAAATGATGAAAAATGAGGATAACATTTTTTTCAAAAAATCAAAAAACGATGGGCTATAACCCATGTTTTTTGAAATTTTGAATTTTCTTCAAATCCTCAAAAATGATGAAAAACGGCGTGCTATAGTATGCCGTACGGTAGGAGCTATAGCCCATGTTAAAAAATTATGAAAAATGAGGATAACATTTTTTTCAAAAATTCAAAAAACGATGGGCTATAACCCATGTTTTTTGAAATTTTGAATTTTCTTCAAATCCTCAAAAATGATGAAAAACGGCGTGCTATAGTATGCCGTACGGTAGGGGCTATAGCCCATGTTCAAAAATGATGAAAAATGAGGATAACATTTTTTTCAAAAAATCAAAAAACGATGGGCTATAACCCATGTTTTTTGAAATTTTGAATTTTCTTCAAATCCTCAAAAATGATGAAAAACGGCGTGCTATAGTATGCCGTACGGTAGGGGCTATAGCCCATGTTAAAAAATGATGAAAAATGAGGATAACATTTTTTTCAAAAATGCAAAAAACGATGGGCTATAACCCATGTTTATTGAAATTTTGAATTTTCTTCAAATCCTCAAAAATGATGAAAACGGCGTGCTATAGTATGCCGTACGGTAGGGGCTATAGCCCATGTTCAAAAATGATGAAAAATGAGGATAACATTTTTTTCAAAAAATCAAAAAACGATGGGCTATAACCCATGTTTTTTGAAATTTTGAATTTTCTTCAAATCCTCAAAAATGATGAAAAACGGCGTGCTATATTATGCCGTACGGTAGGGGCTATAGCCCATGTTCAAAAATGATGAAAAATGAGGATAACACTTTTTTTCAAAAATTCAAAAAACGATGGGCTATAACCCATGTTTTTTGAAATTTTGAATTTTCTTCAAATCCTCAAAAATGATGAAAAACGGCGTGCTATAGTATGCCGTACGGTAGGGGCTATAGCCCATGTTCAAAAATGATGAAAAATGAGGATAACATTTTTTTCAAAAATTCAAAAAACGATGGGCTATAACCCATGTTTTTTGAAATTTTGAATTTTCTTCAAATCCTCAAAAATGATGAAAAACGGCGTGCTATAGTATGCCGTACGGTAGGGGCTATAGCCCATGTTCAAAAATGATGAAAAATGAGGATAACATTTTTTTCAAAAAATCAAAAAACGATGGGCTATAACCCATGTTTATTGAAATTTTGAATTTTCTTCAAATCCTCAAAAATGATGAAAACGGCGTGCTATAGTATGCCGTACGGTAGGGGCTATAGCCCATGTTCAAAAATGATGAAAAATGAGGATAACATTTTTTTCAAAAAATCAAAAAACGATGGGCTATAACCCATGTTTTTTGAAATTTTGAATTTTCTTCAAATCCTCAAAAATGATGAAAAACGGCGTGCTATAGTATGCCGTACGGTAGGGGCTATAGCCCATGTTAAAAAATGATGAAAAATGAGGATAACATTTTTTTCAAAAATGCAAAAAACGATGGGCTATAACCCATGTTTATTGAAATTTTGAATTTTCTTCAAATCCTCAAAAATGATGAAAACGGCGTGCTATAGTATGCCGTACGGTAGGGGCTATAGCCCATGTTCAAAAATGATGAAAAATGAGGATAACATTTTTTTCAAAAAACGATGGGCTATAACCCATGTTTTTTGAAATTTTGAATTTTCTTCAAATCCTCAAAAATGATGAAAAACGGCGTGCTATAGTATGCCGTACGGTAGGGGCTATAGCCCATGTTCAAAAATGATGAAAAATGAGGATAACATTTTTTTCAAAAATTCAAAAAACGATGGGCTATAACCCATGTTTTTTGAAATTTTGAATTTTCTTCAAATCCTCAAAAATGATGAAAAACGGCGTGCTATAGTATGCCGTACGGTAGGGGCTATAGCCCATGTTCAAAAATGATGAAAAATGAGGATAATTCTTTTTTCAAAAATTCAAAAAACAATGGGCTATAACCCATGTTTTTTGAAATTTTGAATTTTCTTCAAATCCTCAAAAATGATGAAAAACGGCGTGCTATAGTATGCCGTACGGTAGGGGCTATAGCCCATGTTCAAAAATGATGAAAAATGAGGATAACATTTTTTTCAAAAATTCAAAAAACGATGGGCTATAACCCATGTTTTTTGAAATTTTGAATTTTCTTCAAATCCTCAAAAATGATGAAAAACGGCGTGCTATAGTATGCCGTACGGTAGGGGCTATAGCCCATGTTCAAAAATGATGAAAAATGAGGATAACATTTTTTTCAAAAATTCAAAAAACGATGGGCTATAACCCATGTTTTTGAAATTTTGAATTTTCTTCAAATCCTCAAAAATGATGAAAAACGGCGTGCTATAGTATGCCGTACGGTAGGGGCTATAGCCCATGTTCAAAAATGATGAAAAATGAGGATAACATTTTTTTCAAAAATTCAAAAAACGATGGGCTATAACCCATGTTTTTTGAAATTTTGAATTTTCTTCAAATCCTCAAAAATGATGAAAAACGGCGTGCTATAGTATGCCGTACGGTAGGGGCTATAGCCCATGTTCAAAAATGATGAAAAATGAGGATAACATTTTTTTCAAAAATTCAAAAAACGATGGGCTATAACACATGTTTTTTGAAATTTTGAATTTTCTTCAAATCCTCAAAAATGATGAAAAACGGCATGCTATAGTATGCCGTACGGTAGGGGCTATAGCCCATGTTCAAAAATGATGAAAAATGAGGATAACATTTTTTTCAAAAATTCAAAAAACGATGGGCTATAACACATGTTTTTTGAAATTTTGAATTTTCTTCAAATCCTCAAAAATGATGAAAAACGGCGTGCTATAGTATGCCGTACGGTAGGGGCTATAGCCCATGTTCAAAAATAATGAAAAATGAGGATAACATTTTTTTCAAAAATTCAAAAAACGATGGGCTATAACCCATGTTTTTTTAAATTTTGAATTTTCTTCAAATCCTCAAAAATGATGAAAAACGGCGTGCTATAGTATGCCGTACGGTAGGGGCTAAAGCCCATGTTCAAAAATGATGAAAAATGAGGATAACATTTTTTTCAAAAATTCAAAAAACGATGGGCTATAACCCATGTTTTTTGAAATTTTGAATTTTCTTCAAATCCTCAAAAATGATGAAAAACGGCGTGCTATAGTATGCCGTACGGTAGGGGCTATAGCCCATGTTCAAAAATGATGAAAAATGAGGATAACATTTTTTTCAAAAAATCAAAAAACGATGGGCTATAACCCATGTTTTTTGAAATTTTGAATTTTCTTCAAATCCTCAAAAATGATGAAAAACGGCGTGCTATAGTATGCCGTACGGTAGGAGCTATAGCCCATGTTCAAAAATGATGAAAAATGAGGATAACATTTTTTTCAAAAATTCAAAAAACGATGGGCTATAACCCATGTTTTTTGAAATTTTGAATTTTCTTCAAATCCTCAAAAATGATGAAAAACGGCGTGCTATAGTATGCCGTACGGTAGGGGCTATAGCCCATGTTCAAAAATGATGAAAAATGAGGATAACATTTTTTTCAAAAATTCAAAAAACAATGGGCTATAACCCATGTTTTTGAAATTTTGAATTTTCTTCAAATCCTCAAAAATGATGAAAAACGGCGTGCTATAGTATGCCGTACGGTAGGGGCTATAGCCCATGTTCAAAAATGATGAAAAATGAGGATAACATTTTTTTCAAAAATTCAAAAAACGATGGGCTATAACCCATGTTTTTTGAAATTTTGAATTTTCTTCAAATCCTCAAAAATGATGAAAAACGGCGTGCTATAGTATGCCGTACGGTAGGGGCTATAGCCCATGTTCAAAAATGATGAAAAATGAGGATAACATTTTTTTCAAAAATTCAAAAAACGATGGGCTATAACACATGTTTTTTGAAATTTTGAATTTTCTTCAAATCCTCAAAAATGATGAAAAACGGCATGCTATAGTATGCCGTACGGTAGGGGCTATAGCCCATGTTCAAAAATGATGAAAAATGAGGATAACATTTTTTTCAAAAATTCAAAAAACGATGGGCTATAACACATGTTTTTTGAAATTTTGAATTTTCTTCAAATCCTCAAAAATGATGAAAAACGGCGTGCTATAGTATGCCGTACGGTAGGGGCTATAGCCCATGTTCAAAAATAATGAAAAATGAGGATAACATTTTTTTCAAAAATTCAAAAAACGATGGGCTATAACCCATGTTTTTTTAAATTTTGAATTTTCTTCAAATCCTCAAAAATGATGAAAAACGGCGTGCTATAGTATGCCGTACGGTAGGGGCTATAGCCCATGTTCAAAAATGATGAAAAATGAGGATAACATTTTTTTCAAAAATTCAAAAAACGATGGGCTATAACCCATGTTTTTTGAAATTTTGAATTTTCTTCAAATCCTCAAAAATGATGAAAAACGGCGTGCTATAGTATGCCGTACGGTAGGGGCTATAGCCCATGTTCAAAAATGATGAAAAATGAGGATAACATTTTTTTCAAAAAATCAAAAAACGATGGGCTATAACCCATGTTTTTTGAAATTTTGAATTTTCTTCAAATCCTCAAAAATGATGAAAAACGGCGTGCTATAGTATGCCGTACGGTAGGAGCTATAGCCCATGTTCAAAAATGATGAAAAATGAGGATAACATTTTTTTCAAAAATTCAAAAAACGATGGGCTATAACCCATGTTTTTTGAAATTTTGAATTTTCTTCAAATCCTCAAAAATGATGAAAAACGGCGTGCTATAGTATGCCGTACGGTAGGGGCTATAGCCCATGTTCAAAAATGATGAAAAATGAGGATAACATTTTTTTCAAAAATTCAAAAAACAATGGGCTATAACCCATGTTTTTTGAAATTTTGAATTTTCTTCAAATCCTCAAAAATGATGAAAAACGGCGTGCTATAGTATGCCGTACGGTAGGGGCTATAGCCCATGTTCAAAAATGATGAAAAATGAGGATAACATTTTTTTCAAAAATTCAAAAAACGATGGGCTATATATAACCCATGTTTTTTGAAATTTTGAATTTTCTTCAAATCCTCAAAAATGATGAAAAACGGCATGCTATAGTATGCCGTACGGTAGGGGCTATAGCCCATGTTCAAAAATGATGAAAAATGAGGATAACATTTTTTTCAAAAATTCAAAAAACGATGGGCTATAACCCATGTTTTTTGAAATTTTGAATTTTCTTCAAATCCTCAAAAATGATGAAAAACTGCGTGCTATAGTATGCCGTACGGTAGGGGCTATAGCCCATGTTCAAAAATGATGAAAAATGAGGATAACATTTTTTCAAAAATTCAAAAAATGATGGGCTATAACCCATGTTTTTTGAAATTTTGAATTTTCTTCAAATCCTCAAAATTGATGAAAAACGGCGTGCTATAGTATGCCGTACGGTAGGGGCTATAGCCCATGTTCAAAAATGATGAAAAATGAGGATAACATCTTTTTCAAAAATTCAAAAAACGATGGGCTATAACCCATGTTTTTTGAAATTTTGAATTTTCTTCAAATCCTCAAAAATGATGAAAAACGGCGTGCTAAAGTATAGCATGAATTGAACAAAGGGCATTGTTCAATTCATCAAAACATTTAGAGACAAACAAATAGACACTTATATGTAGTTAAAGCAACAGAGTTAAGCAACAGAAACAAACAACAATGGATTCTACAGTGTAAAGACACCAATTTAATTATAAATGTCAATAAAGTTGAATATCTAATAATATCAATTTAAAATGTATTATCCAATACAAATTTCCTTACCATTTTTAATGTTTTAGTTTTGTATTGCTATTTTTATTTGCTAATTGTAGATTGACCTACTTTTTGTTTCTGGCATTCCGCTTGCTTGTTATTTTTTATTTTATTTTCATGTGAAGTAGAGTTGCATTTTATGTATGACATGTGCTATATAAATAAAGTTTAATATGTGAAGTACTTTAGTTGTCAAGGATGCAGACAGAGTTGAACCCAGGAGCAAAGTCACAACAAACTAGAGTATAATAATAAAGTATTTAATAAAGAATTACGAGATATCTTACACAGGGGAATGCAGGTAGGAATCAGGCATGAATCAGAATGACATCAAAGTCAACACATGAACAGGCAGGACATCTGTGACACAGGTTATGAACTGACAATGAGTGTTTGTACTGAGTCCAGTTTTATAGTGAGCAGGTTGATTGGAGAAGTGTTCACTGCTGGGCTGATTAGGTAGTTGACAGGTGTGTAAATGGAACTGGGTGTGCTGGAATGGGATATGGGAGGCCAGTGTGGAGACTGAGGGAGAGACAGAATGTGACAGAGTTGCATTTTATGTATGAAATGTGCTATATAAATAAAGTTTACACCACTGACTGTCCCTCCATATAAAATAAAGGCGAAAGTCACAAAAGAAAATTGATCAGTTACAATTCCAGACTATGAAGAATCATTTAATAAAGGAATACTTCCAGATTCAGTTAAAGATTAGCTACAATAATTGTGATATTAAAAGTTAAATGCTCGTCATATGACATAACAGAGAGGAATGGGCCGGACCCTGGAGGGAGGCCGGATTTCGGCTCTCTTTGCCTTAAAAAGCCCAAAAATGAAGGTTTACCCTGAGCAAGATTCAAACCCACCACCTTCAGCTTGTGACCTATGCTTTCCTCTTACGCCACTAGGACTTTCACACTAATAAGAATTTGGTGGTTGTATTTAAGGTTGAAGGCAGAGGTGACAGGTCAAGGGATGAAAATCCACTTCAGACACCTCTACCCCTGCCAGAATGATTGAATCTAAAGGTGATGATCAGGGTTCATGACGACTCAACTGAGATTTAGGTGATTGCTTAAAACCATCTGGTAGAACATTGTTAGAGACTGCACACAGATTTACACTTTCATTGAAAGAAAATAGAGATGTTTTGTTTCAGCCTAAGTAATGTCATTAAAATGTCATACCCTTTGTTATCATAATAATGTATTAGTTTCTGATGATCACAAATTAAGTACATTTTATTGCTCTCACTTTAGACTTTTACTTTAAAAGTGAGAACAAATGCACTATAGCCTGTTTATCAAAAAGTGTTTTATGATTAGTATATATTTTTTTACACTTAATTTGTTTTGTTAAAGAACATTTGCTGTTCTCACTTTAGACTGTTACAATAAAATGAGAAACTAGTTGAAAACACTTTAATGACCAAACAGCGCTGTTATGACCACAGCTCATCTTAGAGTAGCTCAATTAATTTAGAAAAAACAACACTTTATACACTCATGGCATGCAGCATGTCAATCAAATCAAGTATAGGCTGAGTTTTGAGCTATTCTATAGTGACTCAAGGAAACATTATTTAATTGAATCAAACAAATTCCATTTCACTTATTTATTACAACAAACACCAATCAATTAAATACAAAAACAAACAACAATTTGGGCTAAGAACTAAGTACTGTGGAATTGTATGTGTGACCATGTCTTAAATGCAACTTGATGGTATGCCATCTTGGGAAACCATTAAAAGTGCTAAGGTAACCACACTGCTTATGCATTACACAATGGTGAGAGTAGACAAGCCTATAAGCAGAGGCTTGTTAGGAGAACCACAATATGAAGGTCAAAGGCAACATTTCTGCACATTGGTCATCAACACTGATGCGTAGAGAGGGGACGCCTGAGAAACATACATTAGGACCACAAAGTCCAAAAATTGTATCGATGGCCTAAACTCAAAAAGTGCTACAAGCAGTTTCCTACTTTGCTCAGTCAGTGCACACAAAGAAAGACCAAACAGGAAATGGAGCATGGGCACCAGGCTTTATAGGGGAGGGGCTAATCAGTGACTACTTACACCTGAGTAATTGGGGGTGTGGCCTGGTCTCCCTGTCAGGTGTAAGTAGCCAATCAAACAAGTCCCATTTGCAGCAGAAATATAATTCAATTACGGCATTCAGTAATCCAAATAAAATCACTGAATCATTACTGAGGTGTTAGTGTTTGTTGTCAGGTTCTTATAGTTTCTTATAGTTTGATACCAGTGGTTTTAAAATGTTCTGACTGTCAAAAAAAGCATGAAAAGCTGGCTTGAGAGCATGGAAGGAGAGGCCCTTATCCACACACGCACACACGCACGCACGCACTCCCTCACACAACAGGAGAGAAGGTGGGGGGGCATGTGTGAAGCTGTGAGTAGTATATAAGAATCCCTTTACTGGAGAGATCTGCCCTTTACACACACACACAAGCACGCACACACACACGCTTCTCTCTCTGAAACACATACAGTATACAGTATAACCACATTTCATATTCTTTCTCTAAGGCAAAAATAAAAACTACACACACACACACACACACACACACACACACACACACACACACAGGGTTGAGCTTCATGGACTAGTATCAGGTTTTGGAGTTGGGATCCAGGTCGGCCCATTGCCCAGTTTGCCCTGGGGGACCAGAGGATTACAGAGAACTCTCTGGACTGTACCAACTCACCCACAGCCCCCAGAGACTGTACAGCATCTGCCAAGAGCTCAGCCTGGGAGGGAGAGAGAGAGAGAGAGAGAGAATCATGATACAAAGTGTGTGACGATGAGGGGGAAATGATGTGTGCGCCTGTGCGGGTGTGTGCGAGAGAGAGTACATGTGTGTGTGTGTGTGTGTGTGTGTGTGTGTGTGTGTGTGTGTGTGTGCCATTGTGCGCCCATGTATTAGTATGGCTGCATGTTTAAGAGAAACATTGTGTGCATGTGTTTGTATTCTTGTGTTGTTTGAGTGAGTGTGTGCGTGGGTGTGTGGGTGGGTGCCAGATTGCAGGACTTGCGGCCCCCATCCAGCTGTTGAAGCATCCCCCTCTAAGCTCTTCACAGCCAGCAGGAGGAACAAGACACTTCAACGATGAAATCTCCCCAACAACATGGCAACTCAGAACTGTCTCATTTGAACCCCTCAAACACCTGTCTACCTGCATGCTGCGTGGAGACGGGCGCTGTGTGATCCAGATGGCTTGCGAGGCCAAAAGAGCAAACAGATGTAGTCTTGAGAGATGCTTTTGTTTACCAAAACTTGCAGGAAAGAGTTAAGAGTCAAAATTGCAAGTTTAGAAAGTTTTCAAAGTTTTATTCTGTTGGGTACGGTTTGGTCTCTCACTGTCTCACACACAAACACTCTTCTCTTTTTGCACACACTCAACTCTACTTTTTCACATTATTATAGCCCATGTTTTTTGAAAAATTGAAAAAAAAGTTAGCCTCGTTTCTCATCATTTTGGACCGTGGGCTATAGCCCATATCGTACGGCATACTATGGCACGCCGTTTTTCATCATTTTTGAGGATTTGAAAAAAATGAAAAAAACCATGGGTTATAGCCCATGTTTTTTGAAATTTTGAAAAAAAAAGTTAGCCTCGTTTCTCAATCCGCAATTTCCTCAATTTCCATTTCCGCAATTTCCGCAATTTCCATTTCCACCATTTCCGCAATTTCCGCAATTACCATTTCCGCAATTTCCATTTCCGCATTTCCGCAATTTCCACAATTTCCGCAATTTCCATTTCCACCATTTCCGCAATTTCTGCAATTTCCATTTCCGCAATTATCCGCAATTTCCGCAATTTCCATTTCCATTTCCAACTATTAATGGCAGCTGGGTTTCATCATTCAAATAAAATAGAATTCTGTCCGTTTAGCTATAAAATTATGTCAGGGAATAGGGATACACAGTATATGTCTTTCATTTGCATTGCATCTCCCCCCCCCCCCCCCAAGCTTTTTTTTTCCGTTCGAGTAATAGTAATAGTATTACTTATAATAATGTAATTAAAGATAACTTCATTCAGATTTATTTCTTTTTATTTCATTTTCCAGATTTTTTTTTCTTCTTTTTTTTAGATTTTCATTGGTGGGCCAGTCATAATGGTCCCGCGGGCCTGATGTGGCCCACGGGCCTGAGGTTGAGTATCACTGTGCTAGTGTACCCTAACCCTAACCCGGCTATAATCCATGGTCAAAAACGATGAAAAACGAGGATTTGAAAAAAAGACAAAATCACTTCCTGACCATGGGTTATAGTCCATGGTGTCGGAGTGATTTTCGTCATTTTTTTCAAATCCTCAAAAATTATGAAAAACGGCATGCTACAGCAGTGATACTCAACCTCAGGCCCGCGGGCCACATCAGGCCCGCGGGACCATTATGACTGGCCCACCAATGAAAATCTAAAAAAAAGAAGAAAAAAAATCTGGAAAATGAAATAAAAATAAATAAATCTGAATGAAGTTATCTTTAATTACATTATTATAAGTAATACTATTAGAGTTGTACTATTACTCGAACGAAAATAAAAGCTTGGGGGGGGGGGGGGGGGGGGGGGGAGATGCAATGCAAATGAAAGACATATACTGTGTATCCCTATTCCCTGACATAGTTTTATAGCTAAACGGACAGAATTCTATTTTATTTGAATGATGAAACCCAGCTGCCATTAATAGTTGGAAATGGAAATGGAAATTGCGGAAATTGCGGAAATGGAAATTGCGGAAATTGCAAATTACGAAAATTGTAATTGCGGAAATTGCGGAAATGGTGGAAATGGAAATTGGGGAAATTGCGGAAATGGAAATTGCGGAAATTGCGGAAATGGTAATTGCGGAAATTGCGGAAATGGTGGAAATGGAAATTGTGGAAATTGCGGAAATGGAAATTGAGGAAATTGCGGAAATGGAAATTGCGGAAATTGCTCTTCACTTATAGCTATCTATTTTCAGGTAGATTGTTTTATTTTACTCAGTCAGCCATATCACTACTCATTTTTTTTCATGAAAAAGGTCATAGCTGGGTAATCTATTTTCAGGCAAATTGTGTTTATTGTATTTTATTTTACTCAGCCATAACAATTTATTTTCTGTTAACCAACTTGCTGGCTGGCAGGCAGGCAGACAGCTACTCATAGACAGGCAGACAGACAGACAGCTACTCATGGAGAATTGGACAGGCAGGCAGTCAGACAGCTACTCATAGACAGGCAGACAGACAGCTACTCATGGAGAATTGGACAGGCAGGCAGACAGCTACTCATGGACAATTGGACAGGCAGGAAGGCAGACAGCTACTCATAGACAGACAGACAGCTACTCATGGACAATTGGACAGGCAGGAAGGCAGACAGCTACTCATAGACAGACAGACAGCTACTCATAGACAATTGGGCAGGCAGGCAGACAGCTACTCATAGACAGACAGACAGCTACTCATGGACAATTGGACAGGCAGGAAGGCAGACAGCTACTCATAGACAGGCAGACAGACAGCTACTCATGGACAATTAGGCAGGCAGGCAGACAGCTACTCATAGACAGGCAGACAGACAGCTACTCATGGACAATTAGGCAGGCAGGCAGACAGCTACTCAGACAGGCAGACAGACAGCTACTCATGGACAATTGGACAGGCAGGCAGGCAGGCAGACAGACAGACAGCTACCCATAGACAGGCAGGGAGACAGCTACTCATAGACAGGCAGACAGTAAGACAGCTACTCATTGACAGACAGACAAATAACTACTCATGGACAGACAGACAGACAGACAGACAGACAGACAGACAGACAGACAGACAGACAGACAGACAGACAGACAGACAGACAGACAGACAGACAGACAGACAGACAGACAGACAGACAGGCAGGCAGGCAGTGCAATAATTTGTGCAGTTATGGAAACAGCTCTTTGTGTTTATGCAAGAAAATGTAACACATTTATTTATTTACATATTGTGTGCATGCACATTGTACTTTGATACATTTTGCGAAAATAAAGCAATTGAAAGAGAGAAGTTATCAAGTATCATTAATGTCGTAATTTTATCTACTGGCCCCTGGCCCCTTGCCATTTTTGTAATGTGGCCCACAGGTAAATCTATTTGAGTATCCCTGTGCTACAGTACCCTAACCCTAATTATGAGTGTAGGCCAAGGGTCCCCCCCCCCCCCCCCCCCCACAAACTAAATGTAGGTATTACATTTAGTTTGACTCGATTCCACATAATTAGTTAAAATAGCCCAACAAAGGCTTACAATGCCTTGCATGGCTTTGTCAGCTTGTAGAATGTTTGCCTTGTGATAGTATTTTCTTGTTTGCAATGAATGGGGTTAACAGTGGAAACAGTCGGAAAGAGAATGGCAAATTTGAGGTCTGATATTTTTTCCTCCAATTAAATGTAAACAAAATAAAGAATTGCCCTGATGAAGACCGATTGAGGTCAAACCATGTTGGCGTCAGCCTTGTTTTAATCAAGGCGGTTTCTAGTTAGATTGATAAAACGGGGCCACCATGACTGGGTCTTGATTTCCTTGCCTCACATGCCCCTTTAAATAGAATAACATCTCATTTAAAAATGGCAAAGCCTGCAAGTTAGGTAATCTAGTTCGAGATTGTTTGGTTTATCTAGAGTGACCCGAAGCAGACAGGCAGCCCTGTCCCCGAGAGAGAGGTGCCTCTCTAGGGTTTTGGATCAGATAAATACATGCATCCCGGAGGTCATCGCTCGTTTGCATGTATCAGTAACAGATGAGTGATCAAAGGACCACATAACTGATTTAATGAGCCATGCACAGGTTCACTGTACAAGCCGTGTGTACTTAGACATACGGTACGGTAAAATTGTGATCATTAACGCGGGATCAACCAGGAAAGGCTTCTGCTCTAGCTGTTGAATGTTCTTGCTATTGCCATAATCCTCATATACAGTGTTATTTATAAATATGTAGATAATTTGTTTGTTTTCTATTGATCTCTCTCCCCCTCTTTTCCCCACCAAAGAATGATCTTTGTCAATTTTTATCTGCGAAAACCATGAGTATGAAAAAAAATCAAACCATGAAAACATTTTCATGGTTTTCCAAAACGGAATATTACAATCCTTGATCAAGGTTCTGGTGCAGTTCAGGATGTATCCTTGAAACGTCCAAATATTGTCCATCCTCAAGCCGGAAGTATAGCGATTCTATTTACTGTAACTGTATAACAAAACAGTTTTCAGAATCACCCCTTTCGAGCATGAACAATGAACAGTGTTTGTTTTTGAGACGTCACCATAGCAGTTGGACTCAATGAAATTGATTATTTCAAGCTCATCTTCAGTTGAAAATGTAAGATTGTATACAGAAATGGACTGCTGTATCTTGGAATGTGATTGATTGCTTGCAGTTTCCTCTTTTTTCAAGTAATCAAATTGTTTATGTAGGTAGGCTATTTCAAGGTCCCTTTTTTATTTGGATGGAAATGGTCATTTATGCTGTAATGTGTGAATATGGAACGATCTGTGTGAAACAGCAAAGAAAGAAAGTAAAGAAGGAGAAGAAAATAATAAATGGATTATTCCAGTTACTCGCTCTTAGTGGAAAGAAGCAGTGGATGAAGACGACTTAAATCATGTCCATGTAGCTAATAATACAACCCAAGGTTGTACCAAAGTTAAACATTGCTCTAACTTCTACAGTAGGTACACGGGGCATCCTAGTAGTCTGTGAGAGCATTGATCATTCATCACAACATCTGTCTTTCAAATTCCTAGGGGTTGAACTCGGATCCCCAGCTCACAGACTGGCTATGAATATTTAGGCATTCACTTGTCATTGTGTAAACCAAACACGCACGCACGCACGCACGCACGCGCACGCGCACACGCACACGCACACGCACACACACACACACACACACACACACACACACACACACACACACACACACACACACACACACACACACACACACACTCCTCTCTCTCTACTGGGAGACTCTCAGACTCACACATTTTGGCGTACTTCACTGCTCTACCCACACACTGCAGTATGCCACCATCAACAGGATTGTGTGATGACTTCAGCACGCACGCACACACACAGTGTACTATGGGAGTGATAGTACAGGCATATTGCAAAAACCGTAAACACAAATACTGTGAATGTGAGAATTTGGGGACATACACACATAGGCTTAACACTTAGGGAAACACACAGAGTCTGAACATATGCGCGTGAGCGCACCCACAGTCGTACGCGCACACACACGCACACACACACACACACACACACACACACACACACACACACACACACACACACACACACACACACACACACACACACACACACACACACACACACACACACACACACACACACACACACACACACACACACACACACACACACACACACACACACCTCTGTATTTATGGCAGCTTTCAATTCACATCGTCCCACTATCACACAGAAATGTGATTCCTCACAGTATTTTTCCTAACACTTCATGTTAATTGTGATTCTGCAGGCCAACCTCAACTTAATTTAACAGTAACCACATGAGACCCAGTATAATGTTGTCGCTGTTAGGTTTCAGCAAATTGATTTTTTTTAACCTGTGCTCCACTGGATCCAATGTAGTTTAGTCTCAAGCCTCTTGTTAATACTTTTCATTAGGGGTGCACGATTATGAAATTATGACCGATATCCGATCTCCGATTATTTGCAGGGTCATATCTACCGATTCTGACCGATTCCGGTACAGAGGACCACAATGGAAACATAATCCTATGCCCTGCTTGGCCCAAAACCTGTTAATAAAGTATTCAATCAATCAATAAATAGCCTATACTCTTTTCCAAGTGTCTGATGAAAACCAATGAAATAATCTGTATTATTTTGAGACCATTCCGATACCGATATGGGATTTTTATGGCCGATATGGCCAATTCCGATTATGCTACCTATTAATCGTGCATCCCTACTTTTCATTGGTTCAATATTCATAAAATACACACATGCACTACTTAACCCTTTCACTTTGAAATGTTTCAGAAATAGCAACAATGGCATGTGAGGCGCTACAGCAGTGTAGTGTGTACACAGCATGTAATATGCTGCATTTCTGCATCATTGCATCATCATGGCTTTGCGGTTTCATCCCTGTAATATTTTAATCTTTTAGCACGCACACGCCACGGGAGGTCGGGGTCAGTCAGTTTGTAGCGTTGGCTGCCCCGGGGAGCTGCTGTCACCACCAGCAAACAACAACCTGCTTTTAATCTGAAATGCAGTGACGGGCAGAACAAGCGAAAGGACTTCCTCGTCCTGCCCTGACCCTGACAACACAATAGAACCCAGCTAGTGACTCTGCTTGTATGGTTTTGGCACTAAACTAGTGTGAATTCCAAAAACAAGGAACGCCAGAATAAGGACTGTCACCACCAGCATACAGTACATGGCCCATGGGCACAGCACAGCAACAACTCATCCCTGCTAGGACTGTGACTTCCTCTATTGTTCTCATTCTTCTACATCTGTTTTTGCACAAGTCACCACCTTAAAAGTAGGACCCCTCCTTTTTTCCCCTCTACACCAAAAATCTTCGTGGGGAAAATAGCCAATCCACAAGCTCAAAGCATCTCTAGATCTGCTTTATGCTGAATTTTTGCCCTTTAGAATAGAGACACTATAGGATTCATGCAGTATTTCCATGTTTTTAAAATAATAATAAAAATGATATATATTTAACATAAAGGGTTTCTACCCAATAGTGACGATAAACTACATGTACAGTTGATGTGTATTGTCCTCAGAGAGGAGCTTGTTTCCACTGCCATTACAGAATACAGATTAACAACAACACAGGGACAGCAAGACAGCAGGGGTTGTCAACTGATTGTGTGAGTCAAGCTGGGACCAGCATCAACCTGTGGGGACCACTGACTGCACTGCTCTTGCGTCGGGTGGGCATATGAGTTAAGATTAGGGTTGTTCTTGAGCTGCACAGAGTGTCTATTCTTGGCTATAGTGGTGGTGGTGGACAGGGCTACGTCTCATGTCATATATGCTGTCTCCAACCTAGCCTTGTGTCGTACTGTACGTCAATGTGGAGGTGAAAACGCCCTCACAGCAGATTTCTTCGACTAAGTTTTGCACTGACAAAAACTAAATTAAAACTAAGCTATGATGACTAAAACTAAGACGAAATAACTGGCAATTACGTCAACAAATAAAAACTAGACCAAAATGTTAGGGACGGACTAGTGGAGAAGAGATCCAGGTAAAAAACAAGTCATTTTATGCTTGGTTGTGTGCGGGTATCACACTCTGAAAATAGCCGAAAACAGCACGACACGTTGTGAGCTTGTAGATCTGTTATTTTCGGCGCACAG
The DNA here is from genome assembly GCF_963924005.1 of Protomyctophum bolini. NCBI lineage: Eukaryota > Metazoa > Chordata > Actinopteri > Myctophiformes > Myctophidae > Protomyctophum > Protomyctophum bolini. The sequence goes on from NC_137878.1 coordinate 15,102,731, forward strand.
CTATGTATAAAGTATACATCGCAGAAATGTAGTGTAGACTATGACTAAAAATATAAATATGCTGTCAAAATCAACACTGCCTCACAGCGAGTATGTAGTTGCAAAAGGTAAAAAATAAAATGGAATAAAGAATAAACAATTTGCTGACTGTGTAGCTGACAACTCCTCCAGAACTTCACAAAGGGACTAGTATTTAATGCCTCTTGACAGGCTGTATATCAGTGATACTCAACCTCAGGCCCGCGGGCCACATCAGGCCCGCGGGACCATTATGACTGGCCCACCAATGAAAATCTAAAAAAAAGAAGAAAAAAAAAAATCTGGAAAATGAAATAAAAATAAATAAATCTGAATGAAGTTATCTTTAATTACATTATTATAAGTAATACTATTAGAGTTGTACTATTACTCGAACGAAAATAAAAGCTTGGGGGGGGGGGGAGATGCAATGCAAATGAAAGACATATACTGTGTATCCCTATTCCCTGACATAATTTTATAGCTAAACGGACAGAATTCTATTTTATTTGAATGATGAAACCCAGCTGCCATTAATAGTTGGAAATGGAAATGGAAATTGCGGAAATTGCGGAAATGGAAATTGCGGAAATTGTAATTGCGGAAATTGCGGAAATGGTGGAAATGGAAATTGCGGAAATTGCGGAAATGCGGAAATGGCGGAAATGGTAATTGCGGACAGCTACTCATAGACAGACAGACAGCTACTCATGGACAATTGGACAGGCAGGAAGGCAGACAGCTACTCATAGACAGACAGACAGCTACTCATAGACAATTGGGCAGGCAGGCAGACAGCTACTCATAGACAGACAGACAGCTACTCATGGACAATTGGACAGGCAGGAAGGCAGACAGCTACTCATAGACAGGCAGACAGACAGCTACTCATGGACAATTAGGCAGGCAGGCAGACAGCTACTCATAGACAGGCAGACAGACAGCTACTCATGGACAATTGGACAGGCAGGCAGGCAGACAGACAGCTACTCATAGACAGGCAGGCAGACAGCTACTCGGCAGACAGTAAGACAGCTACTCATTGACAGACAGACAAATAACTACTCATGGACAGACAGACAGACAGACAGGCAGGCAGGCAGGCAGGCAGGCAGGCAAAGAGCTACTCATGTTATGTTATTATGTTATTATAACAGCTACTCATGTTATGTGCAATAATTTGTGCAGTTATGGAAACAGCTCTTTGTGTTTATGCAAGAAAATGTAACACATTTATTTATTTACATATTGTGTGCATGCACATTGTACTTTGATACATTTTGCGAAAATAAAGCAATTGAAAGAGAGAAGTTATCAAGTATCATTAATGTCGTAATTTTATCTACTGGCCCCTTGCCATTTTTGTAATGTGGCCCACAGGTAAATCTATTTGAGTATTCCTGCTGTATATATTAATGAGCTGATCCTCTTCTGCAGTAGTTAAAGGGCTCTTGATTTTCTTTAATGAAAATAAATAAATAAAATTGAATAAATGGAGAAAAAAAAGGAATTTGATAATACAGTCACTCATCAGAAGGACAATACGAGTCACCCAGGTATAGTACGTGTTTGATATTCAATAGGTTTATAATAGGAGGGGGTGTGTCTGATCAAATTAATTATCAAATAGCTACTTACTGAATCAACTGTCTGGGATGTTCACAAAAGTCATAGTAGACATTAACATGACCCATGACGTGTTTTAAAGTGAGATGGCATTTTAAGCTTGGAATTAAAGCACAACCCTCCTCAAAATCAATTCCACTGTCCTTTGTCCACAATAAAATGAAATAGAGAATGATGAAAAACAACCACCTTGCATACATGGTCAGGGAACACAATCATGCAATACTTTGATGGACCAGTTGACAAAATACCCTGGCAGGTACAGACATATTCTATTGGCTATAGTGGGAGGCGAGTCTAGAGTCTGAATTGCTATCGAAGTACGTATGTGGTCACAAACATGTTGTCCTGCATCTCAGTGTTCTGTACCTGCCATCAGACAAGGCGGTGGTGCTGAATCCTTTTCATGTCAAGGACCCCCAAATTGATATGGTACCATGACCATGATGACACTGACATGTCTCATATACTAACCCGGTTCCTCAAAGGACACTTATTTAAGAAGTGTCCTTTGAGAAACCGGGCCATTGATACTAACATGACACTGACATGATACTGACATGATACGGACCATACGTATTAACAATGATACGAACATGACACTGACCATGATACGGACAATATTAACAATGATACCGTCATGATACTGACTATGGTGCCTTTGTTTTAGTAGTTCTGGAAATTCAATACTAGTAGGTGAGTAAACTGACTGTTTTACAGTCACACACACGCACGCACACACACACTCACGCACGCATGCACGCACTCCAACAGAGCAGTGATGAGAGCAGAGTATAACCTTGGAAAAGGCTGTGTTTTTATTGTAGTACAGCAGACATCAACAGGTTGTTTTGCTGACCCGGGGAAAATAGAGCTGGAATACATTTCAAATACAGGATTTTTTTTTTAAAGGAAAGAAAATGTGGTTACCTCATCAGTAACAAGAGATTATAATTTATACAATCACTTTTGACTCAGTCTAAAAGGTTGTGATGTTATTTTTTTCTGACTGGGACACAAACTAATGGAACCATGCATATTTTTTTTAAACTACTTCTCAGGCAAGGTGGGGATGGGCGTTGTTGCTTGTGACCCATTTCCTGGACAAAGGAATTGATGCTGGTGCACCGATTCGAGCATAGTATTTGAAAGAGTTTTCCAGCCTTATTTCGAGCCCAGGACCGATTGATTGATAGTAGTAGTAGTAGAAGAAGCAGAACCTCAGTATGTGTCAGGGCTGGCCTCAACGTCAAGTGTACAGTCGGTCTGTGTGTGTGTGTGTGTGTGTGTGTGTGTTGCATCTGGTTTCCCCCCCAAAAAAACACTGCAAAACATCACCCTAAGTCCTCATTTTACTTTGTTGTAAGACAGAGCATTAATCAGGCATTGCTCGTTTGGTTCACAGAGACACATGATGGAGAGAAACAAAAGACACTTCAACGGTTTGTGGCCTTGAAAGTCATTCAATTCGGTTCATCAACTTTCCCTTATTGTCTTCGACTTGTTTGGCCACATACACAAAAGAACAGAATGACTTGGACTTGGACTGTCTATTGTCATGCTTGTCTAAGGAAAAGCAACACATGGGGCCTGACTGGTAACCACTCACACACAGCTGTGAGATGATGCAATCTACTGTATACCGCAAAATGACTCACAGCTAAAAATTGCCCATTTACAACCTCCCAATGCTTCACATCGCGACACATGAGCTTGTTCATCTAATTTAGCTACTTGAGAATTCCTGAAAACGTGTAACGTTCTTGCCTATAAAATGGCTTACTCAAAGTAGGGACGCCAGGTTTAACCGTTGGGATTTTCTTCTTTCTTTCTTTCCGTGCCCAACTGGAATACAAATGGTTCCACTGCTGACAATTATTAATCAGTTGCCGTCTCAGTCTGCAGACTTTACTCCAGACAAGATGTGTTACTGCACTACAACATCTGTTATGTTCCATCTTAGGCAGGAGAGATGTATCTTGAAGATCCTATCTCCTATGTCTCGAGAAAGGTCTCCAAGCTGAGCTGTCAACTGCCGTTAAAAACTGCATTGTCTACCTCCCTCTTATCCCCCCGCCCCCGCATGTTGCTCACTCGATCTATGTGATCCCTATTTAGGGAGTTTCTGGGAGCCCCGTCTATCTGCAGCCACCTGTGTAAATACAGTCTCTGTGCCAAAGACTAAGGGGGGAATTCCGAAGGGGGAAACAGAGGGGGGATTGGCACCCATATAGGCTTGTCACAAAGAGTACAATGTACCCCCACAATCCCTGTCAGCTGCACACAGAGAGTCCAAGCCATTAGAACCCCCTTCCGAATTCTGAGCTGTAAGCTGACTCCCCTTCCACACTATGGGTGTCTCGGTTCAGCCCAGTCGATGCCTGATTTTTTGGGACTGATGCTGATCCAGAATTTGGAGTCCTAGACTGATATTTTGTCAAAAGTGCCACATTTTGTAAAGAATTTCAAAAGCTTTGATTAAAGTTTATATTCAAGAATATCAATAAAAAAATAAACATTTTATTTGACTAGCCTACTTGAGCCCTATTCAAAATCGTTACAAAATAGCTGGAAAAAAGCTCACACAATGTGTCACTATGCAATGTATTGTCAGCCTGTAGATCGGAACACATCGGCTGAACGGGACTTATTTTATATCAACCACATGAAGCCTTGAATTCATGGATATTCTTTATTTCCTTTGTCGCATTCCAGAGCTAATAATACGATGACTGGGGTCAGTAGGAGACCACTCAGTAGGAGACACTGCAAGTCTCCTACCGGAGACTCAGACAGTAATCAAATTATAGTCTTTGGAATGCGACAAAAACAAACAAAATCTCCATGAATTCAAGGTTTAGTGTGTAAGTAATTTTTCGAGTGAAACACCTCCTTAACTCTGACAGTGTAAAAATGGACCCTTTACTACTGTGTATTTTCCCTCCATTCTTCTCCATCTCCCATTCAACAACCAACTGACCTGGTAGAATCAATCACGGATCATAGGCCTCGCCTGGATTCACCTTGTCTGTGAATCCAGGCGGAAGCTATTCATGAGAGAGCAGGTGTCCCTGGTACTGGTGTATATAATCCCCCCCCCCCCCCCCCCATCATCATCACACCAGTGAAATCTAAACACATCCAGGACTGTATTTGTTGTACTACTCTCCACTCACTGGATGGCCCAAAGGTAGTGTTAAAGTGCTAAAATGCTTTTAGGGAAACCAGGTGCACTCTCTGGGTATGTTCATAAATGTTGGTTTGATTAAAAAACACTAGGGTGAAAAGTGTGTAACTGAGCCGGAAGGAAAGACTCTTGCACAGTGGCACAACCACATAATGTATATGCGCATGCAATACGCTATCTGTGACCATGGTCATATTTTAGTTTGAAGAAGTCTGAAAAGGTATCATTCTCAAGCCATTTCCACAAAGGAAGGTATTTTCTCAGGCTGGGTAATACAGTATATTGATATATTATATCAATATCGTGATAGGAGACAATATATCATGTGGGATTTTGTTTTAGTCACTTATTTTATACTTTCACAAAACTTGTTCAGCAATAGCCAAAGATTGGCGATCTACAAGGTTACATAATGCATTGTGATGCGACATGTTGTGAGCTTGTAGATATGCTATTTATTTTAAAGGTTTGTAAAAATTGACATTGTCACAATATAGCCTATGGATATTGAGGTATTTGGACAAAAATTATATTTGATTTTGTACTTTTAACTTCCCTCCTGCCAGTATGGTTGAGTCTTTCTTTCCGTCTGTTCTTTAAGTACAACCAGTCAGCCATTACTGCATTGTTCTTAAATAATTCACTCTCGGGACATTCAAAGGTTAGATGAATCTAAAGGAGCATTTGACATTCAGACATCAATACAAACCATTCAACCTACAAAAACAAGTCTCCGAAAGAGTTTTAAGCCTTTGTGTGTGTCCACCAAGAACCTCTCTTCACAGGAGAGGACGTGCTGTGTTGCGCAGAGAGCTTTTTAGCATGTTTTGAGCGCCCAGAGCACCAAGTATTGGAGTTGGTAAAAAATATTTTTAAGCTTTAGCAAAAAAGAGCACCACGCTTCAAACTGGGAGTTTCAGCAGTCTCATAGCAACAAAAACAACCAGCGCTTTCTGCAAGCATCTGCTGAATGCTGTTTTTTTATTGAATTTTTCTCTCTCTCTCTTTTTTAAAGGATCAGTGGTCATAAAAAGGGCTTAAGAATCTTTCCAGAAATACTTTATACAAGCGCCTCATCTCAGTATATTTACCTGGTATTAACGTGTAGAAGAAAAAAGTATTCAAAAACATGTAACAATCTCGACCTGCTACTGTACATTATAAAAAGAAATGTACACATACAACTCCTTTTCCCATAGATTACACAGGTCAATACACTGGAACAAAGTACATTGTAATGTTTGGTTTATGCTCCATCACACCGTGGCGTCATAAAAAAAAAGCCAGTCTCCAAGATGGACCACTTACCAGCTTGGAGAAGGGCATGACGCCGCCCCATGACAAAGTATAAACCGGCCTTAAAGCGGACTTCTTTTCTGGATGAATAACGTTCATTGAGGCCAACCCCAGTATGCATTTAAAATACAGTATTTCAGATATATGTAGTCTTATCATCTTAAATCTGACCAGAACACTATAGCGGCAGAAGCAATACATAAAGAGCTCATAGTTTGTATTTTGATTTTCTTTCTTCTTTTTTTCTCTTTTTTTTTTACTATGTTTTTTTTTCTTTCTTTTTTGTCGGAATGGAACTAGATTAGACTACACCTACCAAGCCAACATGTAGTAATGTATTGGATAAAAGTCTAGTTATCTTCTTTTCTGATCATTATTATTACAGATGTGTATGTCTGTGTACAGGACGACAAATAGAAGAAAAAAATCTAACAGAGAAAATGGAAATGGAGCGCAAGAGAGAGAGAGAGAGAGAGAGAGAGAGAGAGAAGGACAAAAAGTGAGAGACATAGAAATAAAGTAAATAAAAAGAAAGATGGAGAGAAATACAGAAAAACAGAGCAAAAGGAAAAGTAAGTGACAGATTGAAGTGACATTAAGATTTGAATATGATTCAGGCAGCATGATTCTAGATTGTATGTGTGTTGTTGTGTGTGTTTCTGTTTCGGTTTCCATCACTGTGTGTGTTTGTGTGTGTGGTCGTTACCGTTTCAAACCGTCTTCCCAACTTCGCCAACTTTACGACAGGCTCACATTTCATTTTCTCGTTTGTTGTTTTTTGTTGCGGTCGTGCATTTTCTTTCTGCTTTTGGTTCCTTATTAGTGAAAAGGACAGATCCACAACAGTTACTTGGTCATACAAGCATGTGTTCAAACAGAACAGGATTTGAGTGCAGATTGGCTTATGTTGCTGTATTATTATTATTTTTTCTTTTCTTTTCTTTCAATTTTCTCCAAAAAGAAGAGTTCGGGACAGAGTGGCTACGATAATAATAATATTAATAATAATAATAATAATAATAATAATAATAGCACTTGACTTCACTTCAGCACAGTAAAAAAAAGTCAGATTTTTTTTCTTTCTGATTTGACGTGAAGCAAAAGCCCCCCTTTTCCGCTCGTCTCCTCGTCTCGTCTCCTCTCCTCTCCTCTCAGCAGGGAAGCAGCATGTGGAAGTTCAGTGCCCAAAGGGGGGAGAAAAGTGAGTGAAATATTGCCAACTGGTCGGTCCTTAATTGTAGTGGTTCCACTGTGTTTCAGTACTTGTTTTTTGTTTTGTTTTTTTTACCATGGCATGCACGCACATGCATGCCACTGCTGCTGGCACCATAGTTTTTTTTGTTTGCATTTTCTTAAAAACTTCGACCATTGAGAAAGAAAAACAAAATAAAACCCCCCCAGACAGGGTTTTTTCAGAACAAGAGTTGTGAGAGAGGAAAAAACTAAGGGGGCAACGTTGCTCCCATTTTTATAAAATGTAACAAAATTCTCCCAAATCCCTCCCCACTCCCCTCCCAGCATTTTACAAATCTGTAGCAATACAGAAAACAATTAAACAAAAAAATTAAAACAAAACATACATAATCCTATTTACAAGATGAAGAAGAACCCTTTTTTGTCAAAAGTGTTTCGTTACAATGCAGCAGATCCCAGCTTTGGCACTCGGCGTTCGTTTGTTTTTTTAATCACCAGATCGGTCGGTCAGTCGTTTGTTCCATCGTCGGTCAGTCGTACAGTCGGTGTCGGCGCTGCAGAGCAGCCACACATTCAGTGCTCCGTTCCAATAGCCTGATTTATACTTCGTCGTACCGCCGTGTCGTGTGGCGAGGCATCGTGAAGCTTGTAGGTCCGGTTGTTCCAGGCGACCAACAGTCGTGCGACGGAGCGCAAATGAAGCATTCCTCCTATGTGCTACTCCTCTGCATCCCAGCTCATGCACCACAGTATCTCCCTACCAGTACCCAATACCTACACAGAATAAATCTTATCGCTGTGAAAGCTCCCTTCTCTATTATTCTATTGTTTTTGTAAATTAACGCCCATACGTGATCACACTACAGCGTCACACAAAAGCATCAAAAGTAGCAGATCCACAAACTTGTAGAACTGCTACTTTTGCCATTTTGCAATTTGAATCCTGAAAAGTAACAGTTTTGGACATAGGTTTCCACCTGACAGAGACGCTATGTAAATGTCAACATGTTTATTTCAGAGTTTTCTGAGAAAATTGGCATTGCAAGGCATTGTGAGCTTGTAGTTCAGCTATTTTTGGGAAAGATAGATAAAAAAGTACAGTTGTAACTCAGGTCCAATTCTCTGAGACTAAATTTTGTCCAATCTGTATGGTAAGTACCGGTATGTTAAGTAAGGGATAATATCTGCCTAGGTGGTCATTGTTGGGAGATAATTTACAGACAGGGGGTTTAACCACCGACGCGAAGCGGAGATGGTTAATCACCCTGAAGGTGAATTTTGACCTGATGGTTCAAGATTCAATGTATCTCCTAAGCAAGCAGGCAGGCTCTATTTCAGCTCTTTCAGGAAATAGATTTAACATTAAATAATGTTTTGGAAAATAGCACTTCATATCCGAACACTGTACATAGTTTAAATTTGACTGGGCTCTGCACAGCGTAGCTTTTGGTAGCATCTGTTTTCCTAAGAATAGACTCACTAAAAAAATGGGGAAATAAATGTGCCTATTTGCAACTTGAGACTCAACATGGCGATGGAGCATTTTTAATTCATTTTCACATGTCAGGCTCCTCAGTTCCTCAGCTGCGCTCCTAACATTTTAAATTTAATAACACATTTTGGCTCGTCTGCTGCAAAGCCATGTTTTGACTTCCCGTGCCCTGTCTCACCCATCGATTTCCTACAACAATCACATGTTAACCACTGAAACCCTATATCGTTGCTGTTGGGTGTCCAAAATCTTTCCTTTTTTATTATGATTTTTAAAACATTTTAAAATAGTGAAAATAGCAGATCTACAAGCACAGAACGCATCACGATGCAAATAGTAGGGCATTCATTTGCAGGAACGACATACAACTTTTAAAACGTTTTAACCTTTAGTGCCCTAAATCTCTTTATCGAAAATAGCCGATCTACAAGCTCAATAGGATTTTTTCACTTAATGTTTCGCCAATTTGATGAAATACCCAGAATAGGTACTATAGTACGGATCAAGTAGAAGAGGGGGTCAATTTAAGGAAGAGAGGCCATTTTTTGGATGAAAAAATAAATAAATACAAAAATCACAATATTGGCTCTGACATGACGGAGTAGAATTGTTGTGCATGATCCGGGATGCGACAATCACAAGATAAAAAATAAAAAAAGTTCACCTTTCCATGTCATCTAAAGTACTACCCACCCCCCATTCCTCGCCGTTCTCGTCATTTGATTCTCTCCGTGTCTTCCTGACTCCTGTGTGTGTGTGTGTAGTTGACAGCAGTGATGGCGCTGACAACCTGTCTTCACACCTGTGAGGAGGAAAGACAGAAAGGCATTAACCCCCCCACCACAAAAAAAAGGGACGCCATTAAACGCTTCCTCTTTTTTCTTTTCTTTTTTTTTTGAGAAATGTCAGTTTCACAAAGGCTTGGATCATTTGCCTCCTAAAAAAAAGCCCAAAATGAAAGAGGGTGGGGGTGGGATTAAAAAAGCAATTGCACTGCCAGGAGCCAGTGTTCCTGGTACCCCGGGTGCTGCTGGGAACTAGGGCATATTGTGAAATACAGCGCTCTCATAGACAAGAGGCCAGGACTGGCTGGCGCGCTCCCCCTAATCCATGTTAAGAGGGAAATAGTAAAATTGTGCATTGTGTACTGTAGATGTGATTAAAATGAGGCCTGCGGTTTGGGGGCGATTAGGAGGACAGTGCCATTGTGGCGTTAATGCACACGCACGCACGTGCATACACACAGTACACACACGTGCGCGCAAACACACACGTCAAAGGCAGAAGCACCTGGAGGAAAGAAAAGCATTTGCAAAAGGAATGCCACATGATCATGTCAGGCACACAGGGATATCTGGTTACATCTATTGTCTGCTGAGTCCGACCCTTGCACTCGTCAGCTACTAGGCTGCTTGTTATGTCGGCAATCCAGGAATGTAAGCCTTATTCTACTGTTCCGGTCATTGTAAGTTCACAGCAGGGTACTGTGGGCTCCAAGGTGAGAGAGTACAAGGCGTTATTCAACTTTTCTGCATTGTGTAGATGTAATTAGATTAAAGGTCAGAGAGCGGATCAATAATATCACATCACCGCATCCTTTTTCTGGCGACGCGGGGAGGGCGAAACCTCACAAAAAACCCAATCCCAAGAGCACTTACACCCTCGGAATGCATATTGTTGCTTTACAAAAGTGGAGAGGTGCAGAGTTGAACAGTGTGTGGGAACAGTCTTTCCTTTCACATGAATTTGATCTCTGAGGTCTGGCAAATAGGTGAAGTTTGGTGCGGTCGAAGCCGAACTCTATTGGGGCCATTTCGACGCACACTGACACACACAGCTGGCTTTTATTTGAAAGCCCACCAGAATGCGCTTTGATGCCTTGGTGTTTTCCTAACCCGGGTCACATTGTGAGCGGTGTGGTTCTGTTTATTTCCAGGGTGTCCTGACAACAAAACTGCCAGCTGATTACACTAATTAGCAGACCCTTCAATCACGGGGTTGGGGGCGAGGAGGAGGGTACTAATTAGTGAAATCACCGGGCATAGTTGTTTTTTTTTGTATAAAACCGCGCGTGCCAAAGTTTGGTGGCTTCCAAAATGCACTGTTGAAATTATTTCACTGTCGTCTGATTTAATAAATAAAGAAATAATATGAAACGTGCTTTCAACACCGCCAAAATCTTCAGACAATCGAAAAGACGTGTGAGAATGTTAAAACTCCAATCACACTTGAGTCACTTAGGAGTGCACCACAAACAAGCAGAATGCTATCGCGTAAAAGGTGATGGCTTTCATGTAAAAAAGAAATCCCACAAAATCCACTGGGGGGGTCTGCTTCTATTTTCAGTCTCCAGTCACTCAAATGTATTTTTTCCAACTCAATTCTTGGAACAAAATTTTGTTGCTAAGCAATATTAGCCAAAACCCACACAGATACTCAACACAGTAGCTTCCTGGCTGGGATGAGACGGTGTCTGTTGCCCAGGCTGGCAAACACTGGCTTAACGAGCATTCTGGAACATGGCTATGACAGTGGCTTTATTCCAGTCTATTCATCTTAGTGTTAACTTGTGGAAAAGTACTGCGAGAGTACACAATAACACTCTACAACAAGTGTCTATAAACTACTCAAGCAGCACATAATATACTTAAGAGTACATGACCGCAACAGCAGAATGTAAGTATAGTACGTCTATTAAAATGAACCTGTGTGTGTGTGTGTGTGTGTGTGTGTGTGTGTGTGTGTGTGTATGTGTGTGTGTGTGTGTGTGTTTGTGTGTGTGCGCATGCGTGCGTGCGTGCGTGCGTCCCGGGCTTCCCTGATTGGCTACCCCGAACCATCGGTTTCCCTGATTGTGGGTTGTGTGTGTTTAGTTTCTACCCCGTCCTGTTGTGACTGACTGAGTTCTTGTTATCCTAGTCTAGTCGACTTTGTCTAACAGTGCGTTTTAATTAACAGCAGGAGAACAACCGCGAGCGGCACTTGAATTTCATTGGCTATCTCCTAATTGCCCACTATCACCGGACGTTCCTCCGCCCACTTTTCGACTATCGCCTGTTCGCCTGCTATTACCGCCATTCGTCGGTAGTTTCCGGGTCCCATAGACAAATAATGCACTTCCGGAAAATTCGTCTGGCTGTCGCCCGCTGTTAAAATGCACTGTCAGACGTCTTGTCCTTTGTATTTCTCTTGTCTCTTTTCTCTTTCTGTGCACCCAGGCCAGTGTAATAATTGGATACAAATCCTGAGCCTGATTGGCTACCCCGACCCATCGGCTCACCGCTGCGTTTGTGCCACTGCAACAATATAAAGTGGTAGTCTAGTGTGTACAATAGAACTCTGTTCTTTTGCAGAGCGATGCACAAAATGTCTGCAAAGAAAGGGAATTTTACAGAGCCTCAGCCAAATGAAGGCAGGTCCTGTGGATCACAGGATGCAAGCAAATGTAAGAGAATAGCCGAGACACTACAGGTCTTGGCAACTCAGGAGGAGGCTCAACGTTGTCTGAGTTGTTCCAGTGTGCTCTCTTACAAACTGTCTGTTTCTGTCTGACTCCCATTTATGCCCATATACTGTACGTCATCAACATTGCGTACTATGACATCGGGAACAACGGGTACTGTGACAACAGTACAGCGGTACGAATTCCAAACCTGCTGGTGAACAATCCCGATCGTGTGAATTCACATTGTGTCTTCTGCAGACCGGTCTGGCTCCAAGCCCTGGGTGGGCGTTTATCAGAAACAAAAGTGTGGAAGAGCCAACTAGCGTCTGTCAATCACAGGTCTTGAGTGCAGACCCTGATTAGCACGCGACTTGCATCGGACGAACAGATACAGATTGAGTCGTTTTAAAACCTTGGTGAGCATACAGATCCCCACAATATGTAACAGTTTTTAGATCGCTTCTATTTGTATGTAATTCACATACCTTTTGTTTTCCTTTTCTTCTAATGTATTGTTGTTTTATATGATATTGTATTACTCGACAACACTGAAAATGTGTTTAACTACTCAGTGTAATTTCGAGAATAAATAAAACTTGAACAACAGAGCCCCGATCTCACCCAAACACGGTGAAATAGCACGGATTGACAATTCCGTACATATACACCTAGAAAACCCCCAAATCTGTACATATTACACTACTATTGTTTTGACCACAACGGAGGCGTGGTTTTCACCTATTATCTCAGTTGGGGCAAATGCGCTCCCAACAACATTATTTACGTTTCTGTGGCTATCGGGTTGCAACTCGGATGGGGCTGAGTCGGCTCAACTTCGCAACGTTCAGCACGGCAACTCGCTCGTGGTGGCTCTCGTTGCTTAAGTTTGCTTGAGACGGCACCCCTCCGTCGCAGTCTAAAACTATAGGGGGGTTAATGGGGAGGATTTCAGTGTAATATGTACAGATTTGGGGGTTTTCTAGTAGTGTATGTACGGAATCCAATCCGTGTAATTTTCACCGTGTTTGGGTGAGATCGGGTTGACAGATAACAGTTTTGGACATGTGAGGTTTCCACCCGACAAGAGACAATAATACAGCAATTCTAACATAATAATTTTTTCTGATTTAGGTGTTTATAATCTGCCTATAATCTGTACCATTTATCCAGTCAGCCTCCCAGAGGCGTCATCGACCATCTTCTTCTCTCGCTCCAGGGCCAGCTCCCGTACTCTCCTCAGGTGTCCTCCGTCGTCCAGCCAGCTCCCGAACACCTCCCGGGGTCCTCCGACACCACCGCTCTGCATTCCGTTCTTCAGCTCCGCTGCGTTCTGTGGTCGCAGCCTGGTAATAACACACCGACCGACTGATTATAATTCTAGTTCACACGTATACTCTCGTATAATCTCTTGTCCTTAGACGGGTTCCCAGTAACCAAAATGTTGCACTGAACCGTCAGAACTCAAACTTTAAGGCAGCTTTTTAAACAAGGGATCATGTATCACGTGCCTTTCTAAACAACTACAACTACTACTTTTTAAACAACTACCGCCACGTCATACACTATCCTGCTTATTACACGGCTACTTTATTTTTAAAGAAAATAAATTGACCCAAAAGTAACAACAAAACGAAGTATTTCCTTGATTACACACAGTAATGATTTGTAAACGGTACTTGATTTCAAATGTTTTCAAAAACAGAGCAATGTTTAGTTGTAAATGACATGGTTTGTTTGCTTACATGGCTGTCATGTTGGATAGTATAAAGCATAAAATCTAAGCAGCGCAGCAGGTGCTCTGAGGCTTTGATTAGCCAGCGGTCTGTTATATAGCGGAACGGTCATTATCATTATTCAGCGATTGACTAATCAGAAACAAGCAATCAACCAAGCCGTGTAATAAGAAAATACTTTGGCCACCAATGAACTGTTTTCCGAACAGCCCTGGTAGAGCCTAACCTGACGCTGCCAGATGAGGGCGGTATTGGGGAAACATATTCCCCAACACAACACTCATCTGGGATCTCTGACGGAGTTGAGCTGAGTCCAATATCTGCTTCGTACCGAACCAATCAGCGTGAGCTAAGGGCGGGATATGTGCGAAACCGGATGTGAAGACACGTCAATATGATTGGTTGTGTTTGCACGCCCACACGGTGATAGACAGACGGCCCCATCCAATCATCTACCAAGTATCTTGAAAAAAAGGAACAGCCCCGTCATCGAATTGGCTCCCGAGATCCCAGATCCAAATAAGCTGTGAAACAAATTTGTGTAGCAAGCTTTTTGGATCTGGCAGCGTCAGGTTAGGTAGAGCCCTGGTAGAGACTCTGAAGTTAAGGCACTGCTATCTTTTCTTTTTATTCAATATATACAAAATGAAAAATAAAAAACACAATAAACTAATTTGCATCTACTGTACCATAGCATGAGCAGTGTTTTGGGATCAGTATTTTGCTAGATGCCAACGTCTGGCTTGAAATGTTCTCTGTGACAATTTCCTTGCGGTAACTGTGAAGTTCTAGATACCGCTGACAAAGCAGCAGAACATGGCTGTCCTATACATGCTGTTATTGAATGTGAACTGGCTCTGACTGTGCAGTGCAGATTATAAAACAGCAGAACAATTACCACAAATCACGGCAGTGCAGCAATGGTTCTTTTCAAAGACGCACTGTAGCTCACAGGGAGAATAAAAGGCTTCCTCAAATTATTTAGGTGATATTGTTATTCAATTATTATGGTTGTGTTATTTTGACAGATGCTTTCTCAGAGCCTGGGCTGAAGAAAATGACACTTAATAGGTTGCCATCAAAAAAACAGGGTAGATTATATCAAGCTATTTATCAAGATAAAATTGGGTGCAAACAGAATTAGCGTAGAGATTTTCAGAAATAAACTGGTCAGGTGCAGTTCGATGTGTAAACTGGGTGGTTCAATTCCCATTGTGCTAACCCAAACTGTATATCTCTGTCGCGTGGAATCCTCATTGTCCAAAACTGGTACTTTTCAGGATTCAAATTCAAAAAGAGAAAAGTAGCAGATCTGCAAGGATCGAGCCGCTCTTCGAGCTTGTGGATCTGCTACTTGCCTACTTTTGATGCTTTTGTGTGACACTGTAGTATGACCAAGTAGGGCGTTAATTTATGAGAAAACAAAAAAGTGTTAAAATATGGATTCTCTCTCTCCCCAAAGCTAGTACCAACATTCTATTTCTTTTAGACACAGGGGAAGAGACACTTTTCTTATTCAAACAGATGGTGACAAATGTGATGGCAGAGCGAGAGGGGATGTAAGGTGCCTGGAAACCTTCACTGGCACAAAATCAATACACTTTTGGGCATAGCTAGGCATTCTGCAGGACAGAAACATCTACCT
Organism: Protomyctophum bolini; assembly: GCF_963924005.1. NCBI lineage: Eukaryota > Metazoa > Chordata > Actinopteri > Myctophiformes > Myctophidae > Protomyctophum > Protomyctophum bolini. Next base: position 15,118,367 of record NC_137878.1, read on the forward strand.
AATGGCATACGCAACATGTCTGACAATCCGTAACGAGCCTAAAACCAATCAAAAGGCAACACAAGGGGAATAAGTCATTATTTAAAAATATAGACATATGTGTCTTTGAAAAGGACCAGACCAGCATCTGTTCACATATTTGGCCTTGTGAATTCCATCATAGAACATTTTCCCGTTCCCGTAGTTTTTAGACATTGCGTTTGTTTTGATTTTCTACTACTACTTTTGGCTAATTGACGCATTCAAATGCTGACAAAATGTAAGTCTATAATCACAGTACATTTAGCATGTTGGCTTACCTAGGTCAACCATGTTTCTGCATAATGTTTAGATGCCTGTCAGATTGTCAGACTATGCTGTCTATGATGGAAAACAACATCATACACGAGCTGAGACCTGAGACATAAGATTTGAGTGTTCTATGTTAAATTGACGACGGATGAATGAATGCAGACAGTTGTGTTGAGTTGACTATGCGCAAGTTTGATAAATGAGGGCCATCCTGCTTTTATTTGGAGAATGGTCGGCATGTGATGGGCTAAACTTGCCAGACCGCCGGTATGGTCCTCTAAAACATATGGACATTACTGTACCTGCCACTGAGCCAGTCGTGTAGGTCCTGGTGCTGTTGAATGCTGAGGCTTTTGGGACGCAGCTCTGCGGCCAACCTGCCCAGATCGCCCTCCGACATTTTCCCGCCGCCTCCGTCCTGGCAGCGTTGGATGATGCTAGAGACATTTTCAGAAGAGCTCACCGACGCCCCCTGTCCAGCACTGCCGTTCACTCCTCCTCTGCCGGCAATGCCAGACGTTGCGCTGTTCATCTTGTGAAACAGCTCTGTCCAGTCTGGGGCGCTGCCTTTCAGCCCCATGCGGCTGTCAGCGAACGAGCGGGTGAGGTCGCCACGTGGCAGACCCGTCCTGGCTTCCAGCTGGCTGAGTTCCTCAGGAGAAGGCCACCTCACTTGCGCAGAAACATCCTTGAGGAGCGCCGGGGAGCGGCTGTCTGCAGGCACTGAACAGGGGGACGTCGGGTTGGAGGGAACGGACGATGGCACGGTAAGAGGGGCGACGATGGGGAGGATGGGATGTGGTGGCAGGGGAGGAGGGCTTTTGACATGGCCAGCGGTCGGTTTGTGAATTCCATTCAGCTGCATGGGCTGGTGCAGTTGATGTGGATGTCGTTTCTCAACTACCGCGGTGCCACCGCCATTGCCCATACCGAAGCCAATCCTCTTGGTGCCCATAGAGTTGAGCAGTGCCTGCTCGAGGTTGTCGCGGAGCGCGCGGCGCTCCTCGAACCAGCTCTCGATCTCCTGCCGCGACAGGCACGTGGCGACCGCCAGCTTATCGACGTCGACATGCGTGGGGAAGCTCTTACGCAGGAAGTTTTCTTCCAGGATCTTGAGCTGCTCCGCAGTCTTCCCTTTCATCCTCTCCAACAGGGGGAACTGGGTGGGCACCGACAACGACTTGTGCTGCTCGGCTCTGGGCGGTTCGCTGGCATACAGCTGTATGAAGCCATTGTTGTGGACGTGTGGGTTTTGCTCGTGGGACCATCTGGCCTCCACATGGGACACGCCGTTGGCCTCAGACAGAGGCATGTGCATCTTGTCTCCTCTGGCGTGGCAGACTTTCAGTTCCCCCCCTCCTTGCTGCTGCTCTTTCCATTTCGACGAGGGAAAGCCTGTCGTGTTCTGGGACGATGGTGCTTTGAGTGGGGCGCGAGCTGACTGGATGATGGGGGGCCGCCGAATCTGCGGTGCAACCAGCGGGGGCGAGTTTGGTAGCTTCATGTCGGGGGCTAACAGCGCATGGGTAATGGGGTTTTTGTCTTTGGAGTTGATGGACGAAGGATGAGGAATTAGGTAGTTCTTGTATGGGGGTGCGATGATAGGCGGCGGTGCTAAGAAAGGCCGGTTCAATGACTGTTGAAATAATATGGAGGGCAGAGACACCACCGGCCTGGTTTTGGAGTTGAAGGACGATGAGAGAGGAGCTGCTGCCGCAAGCAGCTTCCCCTTGGACGACGGTGGCGGCATTAAAGGCACAGCAGCAGATAACCTCTTCAGCTCTGCCGGGACAACAGGAAACGCTACAGGTCTCTTGGTCTCCATGGGAACTGGAGGCGGAGCCATCGGGAGGCGGTCTTTCAGCGGTGGAGGAGGTGGGGGAGGGGCCATGAGACCCTTGTCCCCAGAGTGCGGCGCGACCGCCATGACAGGTCGCTTGGACTCCGGGGCGAACATGGCCGTCGCGTAAGTCGCCAGAGGCCGCTTGGGGGCGTGGCCCGGGACCGAGGTCGTCGTCACAGTGACGGCGTTTAAGCCGTTGGACATGCTCGACGTCTTGAAATGATTGGGGTGCTCCACCGTGGTGTGGACGACCGGCTGCTGAGAGGCTTTGGCAGACGACGACTGTGACACTGGACTGGCGGCCGAGGCGGTGAAGGTGTGGTGGGCCGGCGGAATGGAGCCGTTGAACATCTTCTTCCTGGCCTCCTCCACCTCCTCGGGGGACCACGTGATGCCTTGCTTTAGCCTCTGCGTGGTGAACCACACCTTGATCTGCTCCTCCGGGTGCTTTGACGCCGCCGTCAGCCAGGAGAGCTCGGCGTGCGTCGGGTAAGGGAACTTGCTGAAGGACGTGATGAGCGTCAGGTTGTTGTCCAGCGACGGGTTGTATTTGGTGGTGTTCAGGGGAACGGCGATTTTTGGTACGGAGTTGAAGTTGGGCGGGCGCTGCAGGTGCGGGGTGACATGATGGGACAGCCCTTGGAAGATTGAGGTTTCGGGGATGATCACCGTTCCGTTGATGTTCACCGCCCTGATTTGGTCCTTCTGCAGAAGGTTATCCAACTGTCTTTTCAGGCCATTCCCCTGGTAGATTGACGGAATACTGTCGGGTGACGTTACTGTCGTGGATATGCAAGGGGGAAATGCAACGCTGCTGTCGTTGCTTTCGCCCTGCCCGTTTGTCAAATCGCATTCGACTGAATTGTCCATGCCTTCGATTGTCTGTTCTAAGATAGTCTGATTGTTTGTTTTCACCCTCTTGAACTTGAAGTTTGTTTCACCTGGGTGCCGGCTCTCGTTGTGCTCTGTGAGTGAGTCGAACTTCTTGGTGCTGAAGTTGCAGACGGCACACAGGTACAGCGGGTTGAGGATGACGTTGGGGTGAATTGAGTCCACATGCTCCTTGAAGTTGTCCAGGTTCTGCGTGGAAAAAGGGCAGTATTTGCACTCGTATTTCCTTTGCTGCCTTCTCTGGGTTTCTGCCTCATAGTCACCCCCTTCTCTCTCCTTTGCCTGTCCGCTTCCGTCATCCTCGATCACAGCATCATCCTCCTCTTCATTTGACGGTTCATTTAGTTCCGATGGCTCTGGTGGACTCTGGCTTTCAGGCGGCGTTGAAAACGTCTCTGGATTATCCGGACGCTCCGGTAGGTCCTGATCCTTTTCACTCGTAGGCTTGCATGGTTCCGATGGGCCCCTCTCCGTCATGGCGCCATTGTCTACAGAAATATCCGATGGCATATCCACGTCCATCAGCTCTTCTGGGTCGCTTAGCGATCCGGGCAGGTCATAAACAACCCGGACCATGCAGGGCGTGGACGATTTCCTGCGACTGGACATGGCGGCTGCTGCTGGTGGAGGTTAAGTTGCTGGTTACCTTGATGATACTGCACTTTTCTGCTGGTGTTGAACAGCGTCAACCTGGCTGTTTTAGGGCAGAAAAACAGGAAAATTAATTTTAATATCTTACTGTTGTTTTGACATATGTTACATGCTAGAAAGAACAAGTGTTTATATTTCTTTATATTTCTACTTTTTGGGTACAGTAACTGCATTTGTTTGCTGCAAGCAGTACTGACTTGGTGCTTTCAATCATCTTTAAATTAATTTCCATAATATATAACATTGGTTTCTTTTATTTCAGTGGCAAGAAGTCCTTTAACCGAGAATCTATTTGGTGTATTGAATCGCCAGTGGCCGAAATGTGTTCTGTACAAGCTCAAAATCTTTTAATTAATACAAAACTTGGGTTAATGTCACTTTAACGGCTCCTTTGTACAATCAAAACTCCCAGCCAAACGCATTCTCACACTTTGATCAGTGTGTATGGACGTGCTTTTTCCACAGAGCCAAAGGATTTGTTTCAGAAATGTTATGATTTTTAATGTGCTTTGCCTAAGAGACGGAATGGAAACCCAATGCATACTGAATGCTCTTCTGTACTAAGGGGACTGCAATGTGATAAAGGTATGCAACAATTACGCAAAAATATATACAGTACAATCATTTACTGTGTGAAGAGCGGTTGGCTCACTTGTGGACGACACATCGTCTGAGTCTGTGTAATACAATGTATTGTACACTGGATGACTAACATTGGGTGTGTAAAATTACACAGTATTAATAGCACTAATATAATTTCTTACTTTAGGCTAGTTCAATTATATTATAGTTTTCTTTCCTCAGCATCCATTAACCTTCATACCAGTACTCTGCTGCAACGCATGGGCCTGACTATGAAGCCTGATTTATACTGCTGCGTGGTTGCATCTCTGCGCAACACAGACAAACCACCTTTGTGGCGCATTGTGAGCTTGTAAATCAGCCACTTTCAGCTACGTCTTATCGTTGTATAAAGTAATTCAAAATACAATATATGAGGACAAGGCAGGACGGACAAGAATGTCCTGCTATTACATTGCCCTTATACTCTACCTGTCCTCTCTCTTATACTACAAATTGATGGAGCGCGCACAGAAAATGTAACCGAAAATTCCGCCCACTTCTTTACACCTGTAAAACCTGTGATGTGTGTGAGTGACAAACGAAACCGATTGTCATTCCGAACACTGGGACCGGAGGGAGGGCGAGAAAATGAAAGTGGCAAAGAGAAAAGTGTGTGTGTGTGTGTGTGTGTGCGCGTGTGTGTATGTGTGGGTGAGAGAGAGAGAGAGAGAGAGGGGCCCCTTACTGGAGGTGATCAATGGAGGCGACGACGGCAGAGGTGGAGGAGGAGAAGGAAGAGGCTCTGGTGTGCGAGAGGAGGAGGGGAGGAGGACCGGCAGGGGGAGAGGAGCGGCTGGCGGTTCCGCTGCGGCTGGCCGGCTGCTGCAGCTTTGTGGTGGTGGTGGTGGTGCAGCAGTGTGGCTGCTGCAGCTCTGTGGTGGTGGTGGTGGTGCAGCAGTGTGGCTGCTGCAGCTCTGTGGTGGTGGTGGTGGTGCAGCAGTGTGGCTGCTGCAGCTCTGTGGTGGTGCAGCAGTGGGGCTGCTGCAGCTCTGTGGTGGTGGTGGTGGTGCAGCAGTGGGGCTGCTGCAGCTCTGTGGTGGTGGTGGTGCAGCAGTGGGGCTGCTGCAGCTCTGTGGTGGTGGTGGTGCAGCAGTGGCGATTCCCGCTCACTGGCAGCGTCAGCTCCCCACCTGGGCTTCATGGGAGAGCATCACACAGCACGGCACCAATGCAGCAGCAACGCTCCTTCAGACTGCAGCCTAGGCCAAAACACACACACACACACACACACACACACACACACACACACACACACACACACACACACAGAGAGAGAGAGTAGGGAAATGCACGTTAATTAACAAAAAAAAGGAGGGGAAATAGATATTATATTATTTACAAAAATAGCCTGGTGGAACATGGGTTAGTAAATACAAACAAATGTGAAGCAGTTTAATTTGGTTTACTCATTGTTTAGGGTAGTGTAGAAACATATATTATTATTATTTATATAAAAAGAGAGAGAGAGAGAGAGAGAGAGAGAGAGTTTGCTGGTTTTCACTGAGATACAGTCTTGTCATCCTGGGGAAGATGTGTAATAAAGGAAAAATGCATATTGGACAAACAATATTAAATATATACCGGTATATATATTATTTAAAAATAAAATATCCC